>NC_090194.1:9147337-9747337 GCF_024679245.1 Pseudorasbora parva | reverse complement strand
CATAAAGTGCGTGTCATATGCACGCGAAAAACCGCGTACCATACGCACGACAAAACTCATTTTGGCGTATACATTCCACGAGATTGCAAACTCCTATTTATACGCATTTTCGTGAGATCGGTCTCGCTTAGTGGGCTAAGCTAAATCCTGTCAGATCGTCACCGCGAGTCAGAGCGAATAAGTGCACACACTGAGACAAGAGAGGTATGCGTATACTTGTTTTAGTTAAGGGAATAACATATATGTAACTATATATATATATATATATATATATATATATAGTTTATATATATATATATATATATATACTATGTATTATATATATATATATATATATATATAAACTATAGTTTAATATGAAAAAACGGTGAAGTATCCCTTTAAATAGTTTTAAAAAACAGCTCAGTTTTCTTTCTTATAAACTTATTAAACCTATATATTTGCTGTTGTTGTTGTTTTATGATTTTGGAGTGAAACATAAACCGTCCATTTCTTCACGAGGTTCACAGAGACATTAAACTAAAAGTTGGCATATATCCTCCGGCAGCGTTGATATTGAAATACACTTCAAAACGCTCATAAACAAACACACAGCACTCATATCTGCCAACCAACGTGGTGCTTTATTGTTTTGGTTGAATTATGCTTGCTTTTTGAGTGCTCTCTTATGAACATTTTGATTATCATGGAGAGTGACCGTGAATTGCATGGGTGGTTATTTTTGTCTCTTGGATGCAGGGCTGTATAGTTACGGCCCAAAGGTGCTTGTGACTTCATGAAAAGGGAAGGTCGTAAAGTCAAGCAGGGACTCACCATTCACTGACAGTTCTCACCGCGCAACTGTGACCTCCCTCCACCCAAGCTTGATTTGTGGTCAACTGGAGCACTTTTAAACCCGGGCTTTATGTGTCTGTCCAGAGACTAGGGTGTGTTCAAGGTCAGGTGGAGTTCAAGCATCCAGACTACTCTGGTTTTCACAAGCATCTGCTGCTGTTCTTGGCAGCGATACTGCGGCGGTCCTGAAGCCACTTCTGTCTTCAGTTCTGATCAGCCGTTCTTTGCCTGATATCTGTTTTTTCATTTCCTCCCTCTCTTTCCTCACATCTCAAGTTGAGACGCATTCATCTATCTGCGGTCGTCTCTTGACACCAAGCTTCATCATTATTAATCTTTTGTATCTCTAAACCAAACACTGAGGAATCTGCAAACACGTGTCTGCAGTCTTTTCTTGGATTATTAATTGGCAATATGTAAACATGTCACGGTATGTTTGAGCAGTGCATATCCTTTGACTCGCTGAGGTTTATCCTGCAGTTGTGCGGCATCGTGGGTAAATTCATTTGCATGATGATTGAAGTCCCTCATCTGTGATGATACCCGGAACCTTCTCAGGTTTTTTCCCTGCTAGATTGTGCCAAGATTAATTTAGAGAACAGACGCATTTGTGTTTACTCAGAGCTGACAACAAGACAAGAACATATGTTTCGGAACAACATACTACATACTCTTTTTGAGGAATGTAGATGCCTATTTGCAATTGATTACATGTGCATGGAAGAATAAAACAGATTTTTGAGAAAGAAACCAAACTGATCTCATGTAGATGAACATGCACAAATCAGAATTAATCCCAATAGTCTTTTTAATAATCCAGGAGAAAATGAACAAGGAAATTACTCTTTAACATAAACAAGACTGAATCAAGAATTGAGAGGAACTAAGGGCTTGAATACACAGAGTGAGGGAATTAACTAGAACAGAAACAGGTGTGTAATAAATCAGAAACCATGGAAAATAAAGCCTCGTTCAGACCCCTTACGAAACAAAAATATATTGGAAGCAGTATATTGGAAAATTTCATGCAATACATTAGGAAATATATTAACATATATGGGAATTAATATATCTTTCAATATATTGCAATATATTGAAAGCGGCAATCATTTGTATATTTTGCAATATATTACATGAATATATAATATATTTTATAATACCATCAATATATTATTCCATATATTTACAATATATTAAAATATATTTCAACTAATATATTGGTAAATATATTTTCCTTTCGTAAGGGACTGTAAATCCAAATTCGATTTTTGTATGTGTACATTCATACATTCAACACAAAGTTTGGAGGTCTGTAGCTATTGACTCTGCAGAAAGTTGACTTCTGCGCACACTGTGTGCCTCAGCATGCGATGACCCCGCTCTGTAATTTTACAGACTTTTCTTAACTCTGTAGTTGCTGTTCTTCCCAAGTTGCTTGCCTGTTGCTTCCACTTTGTTACAAAACCTCTAACAGTTGACCATGGAATATTTAGTAGTGAGGAAATGTCCCAAATAGACTTATTGAACAGGTGGCAGCCTTGCTTGAATTCACTGATCTCCTGAGAGCGACTAATTTTTTCACACATTTTTGTTGAAGCGTCTGCATAGGTGCTTCATTTTATACACTTGTGGCCATGGAAGTGATTGGAACACCTGAATTCAATGATTTGGAGGGGTGACCCAGTCCCAATACTTTTGGCAATGTAGGCTGCATCTGAAACCTGCAAAATGCTGCCTTCGGAGGACACATTTCAAGGCAGGAAGGCATCAAGCCACGTTCAAATCTAATGTTTGCTCCACTTCCCCGAGATACCTTCATCTGATCGATTTTTGAAGGCACACGTGTCCTTTGCTGCCTTTAATATCCCACAATCCTGTGCTTTCCATTCAGTGACAGTTGAGCTGGGGGAAAAAGATGGCGTCCAGAAGTTGCGTTTGCGGGTCAGTTTGTGTGTAAATGTATGTTTTTTACCAACATATTCCACTTCTGATATAATTTCTAGTGAGAAATCACTACGGTAGTAATTAAATATGTGTTTAGTTATCACCAGAGCTCTCTCTATTTAGCTGTAGATCATTAAACTGTTACACTGCCTTAGAAGTCTGTCCGAAATTCGTTTCGTGAGGCGCCTTCATTCACAAAAAGCTGCCTGCAGAGTCATTGCCTGATGAGGCAGTGAGGCAACGAGTCAGCTGCCTAGGTTTTCGGACGCAGCCCTAGTGTAGTATCATTTAGTTTCCTTTGTATATATACTCCCCGAAAACGTATATGCAGCAAACTTGTTGCGTCCCTGACTTATCAGTCAGTGACTTGTATGCAGCGTTTGCGCACGAAGGCACCTCACAAAATAGATTTCGGACAGACTTCTGAAGCATAACAGTAACATCAGAAGTGGAAAACTTAGTTTTACATACAATTTGACCAGCAACCGCAACTTTCAGACGCCATCTTTCTTTAATTCTAGCTTAATGGAACCGAATGGAACGCTTAGGATTGTGGGATATCAAAGGCATGAAGGATACATGTGTGCTGCATGCCTTCAAAAATCGATGAAGGTATCTCAGAAGACAGGAAGTGAAGTTAACATTGGATTCGGATGTGCTTTGATGCCTTCCCACCTTGAAATGTATCCTCCGAAGGCAGTCTTTTCCAGTTCGGACACAGCCCCTGTTTTGTTCAATGTTTTGCTGGTCATCGTCTTAGCTTAGGGATCACACATCTATTTGATTGGATAGCTATTCGATTAAAAAAAAAAAAAAAAAGACCAGGTGTAATGTGCTGAAATGCTTTTTTGAGTGATCGGAAATGGATCTACTTCTGGAGATGCTCTGAGATGTGAAAGGGTTAGTTCACCTAAAAAATGTAATTACCCCATGATTAACTCACCCTCAAGTCATCTTAGGTGTATATGACATTCTTCTTTCAAACGAATAAAAATGATTATGCTACGTCTGACGAGCGTAACTGAACAATGTTGTCAGACGTAGCATAAGCATTTGGAACTGCTAGAGGCGCTACACCTTTTCTGTAAGTTGAATACAGAAGGCGATCAGCTGGAATCTAGATAATTTACTTTAGAAAGTTTTAAATATTTTTCTTACACAAACCCATTGATTCGCTTCAGAAGGTTTTTATTAACTCCCCGGAGCCATGTAGAGCACATTATACATTATATCACGGACAGATGCACTTTTATGGACTTCAAAAACAGAGCCACAGTCACTGCTATTATAAAGCTTGGATTAGCCAGGACTTTTTAAATATAACTCTGATTGTATTAATCTGGAAGAAGGTCATATACACCCAGGATAACTTGAGGGTGAGTAAATCATGGGATAATTTTTTCATTTAATCATTTTTGGGTGAACTAACCATTTAATGGGGACAAATCATTCAGAGAATCTAAAATAATATTTAAATATAAAAAATGTGGCATCGATGTAATGTTTAAAAAAATGTAAACAAACATGTTAAATTGCTGCCAATTTTTTCCAAAGTCACTTGTTTTGTTTCACAGTAGGAGGCAGATGAATGTGATATTAACTAAATGAAATAGTCCTAGAATACCAAGGTAATAGTATTATAACAACAAATATATATAATTTCCTTACAGTTGCACTGTAGTTTCATCATTGGAAAAAAGTATGTCCAGGCTACATATCCTCCTAAAATCAAATTAAAAATAGTAGGCATTAAGCATTATTCCATTCTGGCGCACAGACGGCCTTCTTATCCCTCTGCAGAAATGTTACACAATCATAATTACACATCATGTAGGGTCCAACAGCTGAGGAACAGTTGCAGTGCGAAGGATACAATCTGAGATTAGACACAACATACATCTAATTCAAAACAGAAAGTGTGAGAGATAAAATGCAATTTAAATGTGGTCAGTCATTGGTTCTGAGGAAAATTCGACACGGTCATCTCCTGATTCTAATCACTGCCATAATGAATCAAAGTCTGTTTGATGTGCAACTGCACCGCTAATGCGGCTGGAGCCTGAGGTTCTTGCGTGTGTGTTTGTGGGTGGGATTGTGCACTGTTCTTTAGTAACCTTTGTGTGACCTCTCCGTCTGTCGCTGTCCCTTCTCTCTGCTCCTCTCCTCCTCTGCTCCTCCTATCTAATTACACATCTACTGTACAGTTGTCACGTAGTTCACCCATCTGATGACCTGAATAAAAGCAATTAAATACAGAGCACTCACTCCCACTCCCTCCCTCCCGCGCTCCCTTCTTTCTTTCAGTGCCCTCCTTCTCTGTTTTTACTAAAATGTTAATAACTTTAAACTTGGTGAGAAAACAGGGCTAATGATGTCATTTCAGAAATGTCATTACCTGTTCTCACCCCTGGCATTTCATGTTTATGAGAAATATGCACCTTTTTAAATGTTTCCACAGTTGGGAAGCACATGCATATGATATTACACCTAAAACTAAATATTCCTTTGACCAAGATAACTGAAACAAACATGTTCAGGTCAGATTTAATCTCAAAATTTAAAGAAAAAATTAAATAAATAAATAAAATAAAATAAAGCCCTTTTTAAGATACACTGTGACATTGTAAAAAAAAAAAAAAAAAAAAAAAAAGATATATATATATATATATATATGGCAGTTAAAGTCAGTAAAATATCGTAAAAATTACAGTAATTATTATTATTTATTTATTACCAGTATTTACCGGTATTTATTTACCAGTGGAGATTTTCATTGACCTTATTTACATGGCAATGAAACACATCCAAAAAAAAAACTTTGTCATTACCATAATGCATCAAAATGTTTTACTTACAAAATATACATTAACAGTACAGCAAATAATACTGTATTTACTTCTGTAAATACTGCACATTTACTACTGAATTTACTACTTTAAACAAATATATGCCTTTTGGTAAAATGAGAATTCATATTACAGTAATACAAATTGGAGGGAGGAGGTTCTGTAAAATCAAATATGCATCGTTTAAAAATTATGTGAAAATTTTCAAAAATTGGGTTAAAATATGACTAAATACGAATGTGTCCCAATCAGATAAAGGACGGGTTTCTTTGCTAGACAGACATCTTGTGTGTCCATTTCTTCAGTATCTCATTCCTTTGGTCTTGTCTTGAAGCGCAGCAGATGGTTCATTCTTCATGGATATCAGGTCACATGTGCGACATCCCTCTTCCAATACTCTCTTCTTCCAAAATGACTATTGTAAACCCATTATGACTAAAGAGCCTGCAGTTGGCAGATTAAAGGGGCACCTGCTCGCCCTCCGAGCGCCGCAGCGGGGGGACGCTGAGCCGAGCCCTCAGAGCGCTCTGTGCCCGGATGGCAGCAGAGAGACAAGGACTTGACCTTCTGCTGAACAATGAGAGAAATTCGTTAGGAGAAAAAAAGACCTGAGAAATAATTATATCAGCTCTCACGGCCAGCTCAAGTGAAAATTGAAAAGATGGTTGAGTTCATCTCCTGACAAATCCTGTAGAGTAAAAGAAAAAAAGACAGAGGAAATTGGCCAAGTTCACACAATGGAACAGATTTGAAAAGATATTACGCTAGATTTGTTTCATTTTGGTGTTCTACTTTTCTGATTTGCTAATCACCCTGTGTGTGTCTATAGTGATTTAATCAGTCCAGAAAGAACAACGAGGGAACTTTTCCAAATATAACCAACCGTCTAATAAACACATTTCCCTCTCGTCCTTTGTTTACTTTCCCGTGACAGCCAGTCGTCAAGATTACTAATTAAATTGCTACATGACTGAAAGAGAATGTTGTCACACACCGCCATTATGAGGGTGTTATACATCCATCCCACAGCTGGCTTTTGAATGGGAGAAGCATCTGAGGCCGTGAAGACATCCTGCTGTAAATGCATTTGACTGGATCGATATCATCTCTGTGGTGCTGGAAAGTCATGTAATTAATGAAGTTACACATTGTGTGGTGGAGATCAGGCGTTTTTAATCAGCTAACCAGCCCGTACGGTCTCAATCAATGGTCTCAGCTGCCACATGATCACTGAAATCACTTTCTGTCCATCCTGCGCAGTCATGGAAGGGCTCTCCAGCACCACTTGTTGTTTTATCGCCTGGTTTGTGACAGTAAAAACACTCACAAAAGCACTGTGAAGCGTAAGTCCGTGGAGTATTCGTTAAAGCTCCTCAACAGCTGGATAAAAGAGCCTGTAGGTGTTTTTTTTTTTTTTTCTGCAGCGGCATTAGAGAGATTTGGGACGTTGGAGCTCCATAAGCTCAACATGCATCCGTTAAAATACTTCTAGTGAACTTAAAACATCCAAGGTTATGAAGCCTGACAAGGCAAGGTCACAAAAACCATCTTTGATGTTCTGAAAGCAAGATTTTTGACTCGCCTGCCGACCTCCACTTGATAATTGGATAACATGTCTTGGCAAAAACAGCATGTCCATGTGTGATGAATTGAGTGAGATTCAGAAATTGAATTGGGATGAATTGGCTGTAATAGATGAGCTAGTGTCATGTGTCATGTGTCATCGTCGCTTTTTTACGCGCAGACTCCATGGACCCAAACTAATATCAAAAGGGACTTTTCTTAGAATACTTTTTCTCATTGATTTTAGGTTGGGTCCATGGTGCCTTCAAACATTTTTCTGTCTGACATGTTCAGTCTGGTGTGAGTTTGGGACATTAGTAGTATTTGAAAACTAGGGATGCACAATATATCGGCCACCATATCGGTATTGGCCGATAAGTTCGCTTTTAATGTTAACGTTATTGGCCTTATAAGAACATTTGTACATTAAAGCTGATAAATAATGGATTATTTCCTTCAGCTGAGTCACTTCAGATGCACACTGTTTGCCATGATGGTTTTGAATATGCTTGTAATATGATTGGATTCACTTTACAAAGGAAAATACGGTTAGGAGTAACATGTGCTGTCATAGGCTATACAATTATAATTATGTCCTTGGGACATGGATTTGAAGGTAAGACTTTTTGTTTTGTAATCAGGTTCTCAAAAATTCTATTAAAATTTTGATTTATATATATCGGACATTATATGGGTTATCAGCTTTCAAATATAAAGAATTTTAATTTATCGGTATCAGCCAAAAGTTTTTATCCCTCTTGAAAACCTTTTTGGAAATACTCAATAGGGGTGCTTATGCTACGGACCAACTATCATAGACCAGATTATTATATGAGTATTACTATATTACATAAGTATTATACTGAATTGTGTATCATTTTAATTTTAGATGTTTATTTAAAAATGTGTAGTCAATATCGATAAATTATGCATTTTATGTGTTATTATATATATATATATATATATATATATATATATATATATATATATATATATATATATATATATATATATAATATTTAGTATAACAACTTTTTGTTATTTGTCATAGTTTTATTTATTTTTATTGTTTTCTATTTGTTCATTACTACACTCAAAAAAAAAGATAATACGTTGAAAATACTTAATTACTTATATATTAAAAAACGTTGTAAATAATATGTTGAATTTACTTAAAGGGTTATTTCACCCAAAAATGAAATTGATGTCATTAATGACTCACCCTAATGTTGTTCCACAACCGTAAGACCTCCGTTCATCTTCAGAACACAGTTTAAGATATTTTATATTTTAGTCCCAGAGCATAATGCAGTCAATGCCCACTACACTGTCCATGTCCAGAAAGCGAATAAAAACATAATCAAAGTAGTCCATATGTGACATCAGTGGGTTGATTAGAGTCACTTGAAGCATCGAAAATACATTTTGGTCCAAAAATAACAAAATCTGCGATTTTATTCAGCATTGTTTTCTCCTCCATGTGCCTCCAAAAAGAATCAAACGGTTATTGATTCAGTGAATCGTCAATGATTCGGGTCGCCAATGTCACGTGATTTCAGCAGTTTGGCAGTTTGAAGCAAACCGAACTGCTGAAATCACGTGACATTGGTGACCCGAATCATTGATCGGTTCACTGATTCAATAACCGTTTGATTCTTTTTGTTCACTGATTCATGAACCGTTTGATTCTTTTTGGAGGCGCCAAAGCTCAGTTCTCTATGTAAGGTTACTTCATGCCATTTAGTTGAATCAGGTTAACATTCTTCAATTCAATTAAAGTTCAATTATTCTAAAATGAATATCAAACGAAAACTATAACAAGTAATCCAGTTTAATTTCAAATTTACAAATGTTATCTAACAAGAAAACCTTTTACAATATCTTATTGGTTAATCAGAAGATGGTTTTATTACGTCCATGGTATGTCCAAAGTAGTTTTTTTTTAAATTAATAAATCAACTTTAATTGTAATTAGCAGGTCCTCACCCCAAGCACATGCTCAGCCCTTCAACAGTAACCTCAATTTTCTCAACTTGTTTAAAATGCACACGATAGCACTTTATTTAAACATTTACTCTCCGAATTCAAGTGAAAGTCCTGTTTGATTGGGTTACTTGATTGAAACATGTTATTTGAAAATAAAAACATCAAGTTATGTCAAAGAGTAATGGTTTGAAGTCAATATAACATAAAGCAATGAACCATTTGAACCAGAAACCTGATATAATGGTGTTAAATCAAGATGAATTGCATAAAAGAAGTGAACTGTATCTCTAGAGATGCTTTTCCACAGTTATTTTAAAAATGTTCACATATATAATAATTATAAAAAAATATGTAGCCTACATTTATGACAACTATATAACAACAAATGCCATACTTTGAGTTCTTTTTCAGTCGGTCACGTTTGACGTTTCGTGGGATCCCAAATTTGACATATTTCTCTCTTGTTATGAATGTAACCAATTGTAATATTTTTTCCCCTCTTTTGTAAAGTCATGGAGTTTTTTCTTGCGCTATTGGAGGACATGGGAACTCAAAATTATATTTTTTGTAGTTTATGTTGATAGATTACATGATAGATTCTGCTTCTGAGAACCATGGAAATATGAAAAGGATCCATACACTTTAAACAAATTGTGGTGGTTTTTGTTGGTTTAACTTAAGTAAGTAATCTGGTTGCCTTAAAATTTTGAGTTTATTGAAATTAAAAATTTGAGTTGATACAATGAAGGAAATTAGTTTAATAAATAGAAACTCAAAATATTTTTGTATCTGAACCACATAAAAAATGTGATACATCATGAAAATAGCACAATTTGGCATGTTTCACTGCGTCATCAGAAATAACACAAACATAATTACCCAATATGCTTACAAAATCTTTTAATAATATTTTAATAAAGGCTGTCGAATCTCAAAAAATGTTCATTGTATTAACTCAAAATTTTGAGTTCATTGAAATTAAAATTTTAAGGCAACCAGGTAACTTTTTTTCTAAATAATTTTTTACAGTGTAGATTTAGAAGAACTGCCAAAGTTATAGTGTTTCACGCCATTCACATTGTGTAGGTACCTTTTCCAAAAATATCTACTCAAGTTATTTTTTGCCTCTAGTGGTGCAGAAATTACCACACAAAAAAAACAGCAGTCTAAATTTTCCAGTACAAATCACACTTCAGCAACTCAACACGTTCTTGATGTTTGGGCTTCAGGTCCTAAGAGACCATATATTACTCGAGGACCGCAGGCTGCTCACAGAAATCCTGTCGTCGGCTCCTCGGAGCTGAGGACACATGTCATGATCGAAGTAAACCGCTTCTTCCTCTCGCAGGCCTCTCAGCTTTGCACAGGAACAACTGTGAGGGTGTGTGTGTAAGTGTGTGTTGAGAGAGGTGACCTAAATTTTTCTGGTGTGATAGAATTAGCTTGTAAACAGAAATTTTCTCTAATTATGTGTGATTATCTCTGGGTCTAGAGGTAGGAATTCTGATGGTGTGCAGTCTTTTTGGCATGCACTTTCTAAAGAAAACTGTTTATATGAATGTCTGTCATAACCTACAATTATGTGGTTAGATAAGGAAGAACACCGTTTATAAAGTGCCGTCATTCCTTTTCAAGTTCCTTTCTTTATTTGATTGTTTCATTATTGCTCTGTCATGCTGTACTAAGCAGAGATTAGATCAGCATTGTCTCTAAATTAAATTTACATTGGAAAAGGGAAGTAAAAGGCAAATTGTATGGACCATCCTGAACTTAATGTGTGCTATAATTTGATGACAGGCGCTGTCTTGCTCTAAACTACAAACTCATCCTCATTTTACCATCCAGATAAGCCTCACTCATATTTCAGTTGCCCTATGTCTACTATCAATCCATTTTCCCTTCATTCTTCTATTATTTGTCCTTTTGTTCAGTTAACCAAGATGGATGATGATGCACCTGTTGACCTTTTACATTGACCGTTTTATGGACATTGAAGGTCTCTCTTCTCCAAAATATGTCATTTTTCTTTTTATTTGTGCCTGATACATAATCTCTCTCTAGTTCTATTTCTTACTCTTCTTACTCAATCAACTTTGATTTCTTTGAAACATACAGTTGTCACCTTAACAGTCATTTTCTACTTGACCTGACCTTTCCTTTGTGTAACCTTTTTTACACTTAATTTTAATCAAATTTATCATTTATTTTTAACATGTTAGAAGTAATAGAATGCTAAATGATAAAAGAGTTATAAAACTACCAAAATTATATATTATATTATATTATATTAATTATATTATATTATATTATATTATATTATATTATATTATATTATATTATATTATATTATATTATAGTGCTGTAAATAATTGTGATCACTCGCTAATAAAAACACCAAAGTTTCACACAAAAAAAAAATATTGTAATAATTTCACAGTTACTTTTCAAATTAATGTAGGAACAAAACAGTATTTTTTAAATATTTGTGTTAATGGCATTTTTTACAAGGCCAGTATCACTGATACCAATACTGCTCATCTCTGTGATTTTTTTTAAACATTAATGATTGACATTCAACATATAGTATAACTGAAAGCTACCAAACTCAACATTTATTGGGCTTAAAAATAAAAACTGTGAACAGTGAACTTAAAACAATCTTTACATAAACCCATTATAATAATTATCATATTTACCTCTGGCCTTCATATTTAATCAATATGCAGAAATTGTTATCAAACATAAATTTACTGGATAAAGTTATGAAATATAGATTGATCCTAAAGCTACAATTTTCTCTGTTACCTTTGTTCTTTGAATGGCAGACATCACAGAAACTGGTTTATTAGGCTGCTGTCACTTTAATATCTGCTGAACATGGATCTGATGCACCAACACTATCTCAACCAATTCATATGTATTTTACAAGGTGGCTAATTCAAATGAAGTTGTATGACCTCACATGAAGTGTCTAAAACCCGGTGACGGGACAGTTTAGGGGTAGGGTTGGGGGTAGGTTATTCTTATGAATTCATACAAATTGGCCAACTCAACGATTTAGCAAAAATTGTACCAATCCATACAAGTGAGGTTGTACTAATTCATTACTATATCATATACTAAAAATCATAGGACTTCATACAAATGAGGTCTTACAGATTCGTACGAATTAGCCACCTCGTAAAATATGTATGATTGAATAAGAGCATGATCATATATTATGTAATCCTAGTCAAATAATGGCATTAAATATTATGCATTAATATTTTATATTTATAACGTGTTAATTATATTTTAAATATTTAAATGCGTTAAATATTTTTAGTGTGTTAACATGAAAAAATGAATCGCATGCATTAACTCTAATTTTGACAGCACGTATTATTATTTATATCGTATCATATTGATATTTATATTATGACATTTATATTACATTTTATAACATTTTATATTATATTGAATTTTATATTAAATAATATTTTATTGTAAAATTTAGCTGTCATTATGTATTTCACTTCAAAATCAAGTATTGGAGCCATGTAATACAATTTGTTACTGTATACCACATGACAAATATTAAGTTATTGATATTTTTTATTTTTATTTTACATTATTATCATACACATTTACATTATCACACACTCATTATCCTCTCTCCATCTATATTTATATAAACCCATTTTTACATTATTTAGTACATTTGAAGCTGGCCGGTCACCGCAATGTAGTTGATTCCATGTTTTACTGACCTTGTGGGGACATTTTGTCCCTATAATATAGGTATAACCTGACCCCCACATAGACTAGGACAGATTAGCACAGTGATTTTTCCTTTTCAAGCAGGGTGGGGTCAACAGGTGCCATATCTTCGGCTGCCAAATCTAAGCAAGCAGAGCGAGCAACAAATCTCTCTGAGAGATGACAGCTCAAGACGATCTCAGATAACAAGCCACAAGAAATCAACCTTATAAGTCACGTAGTTCAGTATTTGGACTGTATCATCGCACACTTTAGCGCAATTATACCAAAATGTTCATATCAACGTCTCAAAATATTTCTCCTCGCGAAACAAGCACATGTGCTAATCTGACACGGCCGACTGCGGCGAGACCATGACAGGATCTTGCAGCTGTTGGGGAGAGAAAGCTTCTGTCTCCACGGAATCCTATATGAAGAGTCTGGCTTGCTCCAAAATTTCCCAGAGTTCCCTAAGATTTTAGTCCTGAGGTGAAAATCAATACCGGTGCTGTCTGTGTGTATATATCTCCCGCCTCCCTTCTCGTCATCCCTCTGATTCCATCCTTCGTTTTCTGTTCCTCTCACTGTTTGTTTGCTACATCTCAGCATGTCTGTGTACGAGATCCTTCGAAGACGGCCAGCGTCTCAGACAACACTCCTCGTCCCTCTCATCTTTCTCTTTTCTGCGAGGGGGTTTAAATTTGCTGAGCTTTCAATAATACGGATTTGTCAGACTCCTTGAAGACAGCATTTCAAAGGCAGCGGCCACACACACATACGCTGGGATCCATCAGACATTCCCCATGTGTAACAGGTCTTCTCTGAAATCATCAGGCCTGTATTTAAGAGGGATTAAATCAGTCAGTCAGATCCAAATGGCTCCTCTCTGTGTGGAATGCAGACAAATGAGCACCTCAGATATTTGAAGAAAGACCTTAGCTTACAACCACAGGGACAACTAGCGCTCAAACTGCTGAGCAAGATGCCAGCCGGAGACAGTAAAGGGGCGATACGGTTTTGGAGGGACAGAGAAATTGGCCGAGGGACAGTGCTGTGCAACATGCTGTGGTTATTTGGCCTCTAATGAGGAGTGATGGTCGTCACAGCGCTTTCTGCTTCTCTCGAGTGTGTGCTTTAAAAGCACAGCTCTCAAGTTGGCGACCCAGAGTGGCAAGTTGCAGATGACCTGTGTGATGCACAAAGTGCAATCTAATCTTTTTTATATCCGTCAGTTGAATTGCTAGGTATCGTCATCAATCTTTGTGCGAGCTGTTGGACTATCATCATTATGGGATAAAGATAGTTTTGTAAGAGATCACTAGGGCCAGACAGAAACAGAATCTGAGTTTTTAGGCATTTGGCTATATGACAAATATGGATAAAAGATAATGAAATGGAGAAATCCCTTTAAAAGTTTCGAGTTTTTTTAACCTTTGTTTTTTGTGTTGGTTTTACCTTTTTAAAAGTGTTATCCCGTTTTCAAAAGATTTATAAAATAAAAAATAAAAAACATAATATGTAATATAACCATTCAGTAATATTTTTGAAACCAAGGTTTTAAAAAAGTATTTTGCATCATATTTGGCTTTTATGACTGATATATGATATTGGAAAGAGGTAAAAACACTTACATTTTTTCCAAACTGAGCACAAATATGCAAATGTTAGAGGAAATTCTGATAGCATGTTATTTTAAACCTTTTTTACAAGTGTTAACAATATTTTTATAACATTACAGCAGACTAATTAAGTAAATATTAAATATTATACACATATCAGTTGTCATAAGATGTTAGCAGCAGATCCTTTAAGTCCTGTAAGTTGAGGTGAGGCCTCCATGAATCGGACTTGTTCGTTCAGCACATCCCACAGATGCTCGATTGGATTGGGATCTGGGGAATTTGGAGGCTAAGTCAACACCTCAAACTCGTGTTCCTCAAACCATTCCTGAACCATTTTTGCTTTGTGGCAGGCTCACTATCCTGCTGAAAGAGGCCACAGCCACCAGGGAATACTGTTTCCATGAAAGGGTGTACATGGTGGTATGTGTCAAAGTAATATCATGGATGGCAGGACACAAGGTTCCCCAGCAGAACATTGCCCAAAGCATCACACTGCCTCCACCAGCTTGCCTTCTTCCCACAGTGCATCCTGGTGCCATGTGTTCCCCAGAAAAGTGACGCACCCAGCCATCAATGTGGTGTAAAAGAAAACATGATCCATCCGACCAGTTCACCTTCTTCAATTTCTCTTGTCCAGTTCTGATGCTTGTTCTCACTGTTTGGACACACTTTTGGACAGGGGTCAGCATGGGCACCCTGACTGGTCTGCATTTATGCAGCACCATATACAATGAACTGTGATGCACTGTGTTCTACCTTTCTATCAGAACCAGCATTAACTTCTTGAGTAATATGAGCTACAGTAGCACGTCTGTTTGATCAGACCACACAGGGGCCAGCCTTCACTCCCCACATGAGTCAGTGAGCCTTGGCCGCCCATGACCCTGTCACCGGTACAAAACTGTTCCCTGTTCCTTGGACCACTTTTGAAAGATATTGACCACTGCAGACTGGAAGAACTGCAGTTTTGGAGATGCTCTGACCTAGTCATCTATCCATCACAAATTGGCCTGTGCCAAACTTGCACAAATCCTTTGAGGACAAAATGTTCACTTGCTGCCTAATATATCCCGCCCACTAACAGGTGTCGTGATAAAGAGATAATCAGTGTTATGGATTTCACCTGTCAATGGACATAATGTTATACCTGATCAGTGTATGTAATAATCATTAGGGAAGCATGTGTAGAATTTTATAATTGACAGGCACTCAAATTCTGCATACTGTAAATCTGTGAATTCTGTGTGGGCAGATATGTGTGGAACCAGCAATCAATGCTGCAGCAGAAACTGCTGGAAACAAGTGATACAGTATTGCCACATCTTGCCACATATTCACCTCAAACCACGACCCTTGTATGTCAGTAAGATGTCTCGTTTGGCTCACATCTCAGGCTCAGAAACTTTCTGTCAGCATGTTGTGGAACAAGGAGAGAGTTTGACCTCGGCCAGCTGTGTCCAGAAAGCTGATGTGAGCCATATGACCAGCAGCAGAAAAAAAACAAAGCTGATGTGCTTTCATAACAGCTTCATAATTAACAAACATATGGTGCGCCTGTCAAACATTTAGAAATAGAGCGTGTTCTGTTTTTCATGTTCTATCATGCGACTCAGGCTCAGATTTACAGCCATTCATTCTGACAGCCTTGTTTATTTTTATAGCGGCTAAGTGTGTTTCCTGAGATTTTTAATTAGGGTAATACATTATGGTTTTAATAACAAATTGTGACAATGAAGTTCATTAAAAATTAATTAAAAAGTCAAATTCTAAACTATGTCATTATGCTGCACCATAAATATATTATCACTGTTATATAGCTGTGATATGATATGAAACATCACATATAGTCCATTGCAATATAGGCTGAATTTGTTTGCCGACTATAGTTGACTTTCTGCAGTGACATGTTTGCAACAAAAAAAAGTAATTTTGAGAAGAACGTATATCAGGTTTTACATTTCAGCATAGTAGTTTTTAATTAATTGCTATTGGTAAAGTGGATGGTGTTAGTGGGTGGTGCAGTGAGCATGTGATTGGATAAATAATCTACATAGTTAAGGATGAGACATCAATATTTTCATTTTGTTTTTATGTAAGAGAAAGACTGTCAATTTTAAATGTGTATAAATGCAAAATATGACTCAGAAAGTACTAGGACTTTAAATAGCTGTTATATAATACAGTGGCTCTCAGATAATCTATAATAAAGGCATTTTAAAATACATAATGCACAGTAATAAATTTGCTATAAAGCCATAATGAAACATTAATGCATGGCTATGGATGTTGTCCAGTGATATCACTGTATCCTCACTGGTCTGTGCTCATTTTCAGCCTATAACTGCCTTCAAATCTGACTGATGGATGGCATTGCACTAGATCTAAGTGAACTATAATGATCATGTATTTCCTGTTGATGTCAGTAATTGGTGATTTAGGGTTATGTTCTGTTGTCTTCTCAGTATGCTTTCAAACAATCAAGACCCATTTCTGTTTTTTTATTATTATTTTTTATGTACATCTGCTGAACATATAGTCTATATAGAACTAATATTTTGATGTCTGTATTTTGTTCTTTGAAATAGTTTGAATAAATAAGCAATTTGCAATCCCAGCAGGGTCAGAATGAACTGAGATGTGTTCAATTTGCAATTTTATTTAAGGGAATTTAATACATGTGCAATTTTAGGAATGCAATGCAATTAAATGGAAGATATTGATCAACAGACTCACACCAGCATAGAGTTGTAGCTCCCCCTAGTGATTAATATGTTTACTGAGAGTGTTTAAAAATTAATTTAGGGATTTCCTGGGTTCCTGGTAAATAATATAGCAAATATAAAATAAGCCAAAGCATTGAATCAAGTGTGTGCAATGATTCATTAATAGCGCTGTGGTTTAGTTTGAAGTGTGTGTGCGTGCGTGTGTGTGTGTGTGTGTGTGTGTGTGTGTGTGTGTGTGTGTGTGTGTGTGTGTGTGTGTGTGTGTGTGTGTGTGTGTGTGTGTGTGTGTGTGTGTGTGTGTGTGTGTTAAAAAGGCTTATAAATTGTCCAAAACATGTTTTTGTTTAAATATATTGTTTTGCACATGTTTCTGAGATGGGTAAGGTTTAGGGATAGGGATTGGGTTAGGGGATAGAAAATATCATTAACCTGATATAAAATCAATGGAAGTCTATGTAATGTCCTCACTAATATATAGTGAAACAAGTGTGTGTGTGTGCGTGTGTGTGTTCTCTCATTAGTTCTTGAGGTCAAGAGCTTGCATGTCTTTTGAAGAGGTTCTTTCTCATTTCCTGAAGCACTTGTACTCTATTTCTCATTCACTACCATGACAACAGCATCTCAGTATGTAAAAAAAAAGAGCTTGCTCTGGTGGCATAATTGTGGAACCTATAAATTCTACACTAAATATTATTTCAAAAATGATGTTTTAGCAAAAAAAATTGCACATAGATTTTAGCCTCGTATTTACTATATTTTTCATTTCTAGGCGATAGCCTATTACATTATGTATGAAAAAAAGTATTTTAATTTAATTATTTTATTTTATTTAAAATATTAAAATTTAGAATTAGCAGTGTTCGTGATACCATGATTTCCCCTCATCACATTTTTTACATTTTATTTATTTTACACCCCAGAAGAAACATAAGTTGCTATAGGCTACACTACAGCATGGGATGACATAGCTAGCTAAATTATCTAAATTAATTAAGTTGTAATCTAGACTTTTATACTAATTTTTGTATATGTTGCCTTGTTGCCATAGATACCTAGTGGGTGGTCTACACACCACTTTTTCTGCTCCCTTTGGCCATAGATAGGCCTATGTATAGCCTGCATGCCACTTTAGACCGCTCCAGGCATGTCAGCGCACCCGCCATCTTGGAACGGTCAACGTGTCGTCTCTCAAAGTAAGAATCAATGATGCCACGACATAAGCAGCTTCTGTTTGTGAAATAGTTTTAAATTCACAAAGACATGGTATAGCTTTTCACATGTGATAATGTTTCGTGGTATTAACTCGATATTACAGGGGTTTTAAACTATAATGTGACTTTGTAATGTCTTACCTGACATCTTTGTCTTCTTGAATTGTGCAAGTTTACCAAAATCATCTGCTTAAGAAGTCTATTCCAGATAAAGGTAACCATACTACATGTTCCTAACTACTGCAGACGCACAGTCAACTCGCTTACGTGTGTTCACGAACCAGCTTTGACCGTTCCAATATAATGGCGGACGGCCTACGCTAATGGGGCTATATATATATATATATATATATATATATATATATATATATATATATATATATATATATATATATAGCTAGCTCTATGCCCTTGGCAGCTACACTGGTTTGAACTAGGGGATAACAAACAAACTTAAAGCCTACACAAATTCATGTGCTATTTTAAGCCAATTACAAGTTGGCAGGAATTAAGCAGGATACTATACAAGTACAACAACAATCCATTATTCATTTCGCGTAATGTTCAAGCACATAGCCTAGGCCTACTTGGCTGCCTGCCCTTGTTGTTTGCTTACTGATTCGACTTTTTTTTCAATATAGAGGACAATAACCCGAAAAATCGAGTTCGTTTATGTTATTCAAATAATTATCAAATCAGTCTCATTTATTATTATTATTATTGTTGTTGTTGTTGTTGTTTTAAATGTACAGGGCAGGCAGCAAATTAAGCCTATTAGCCTGCATATCACCGTATCTAATGAAAGTTTATAGGCCTATGTATTTTCTTTCTGTTATTAGCCTGATTTATAAGATAGCCTACTAAAACTGTGCTTGCAGCGAAGTTAGTGTTGCACGAGCTCGTTATCACAAACCCAAGTGTCATTCCAGCGCGTGGGATGAATCGAGCTGACGTCACTCAGTGACTCAACCTTAGTAAAAGTAACGCAGCTGTGAGTAACAAGTCCTCCAGTCTCGGCTCAACAACATCAGTAATTAAGCTCTGATGGAGGGTGCATGTACAGATGGCGATGCTACAGGTGGAGGACGGCTCTATGGGGCATTCTTGAAGGAATTAAAACTGCGCAATTCTGCATCATTAGCTCATTCACCCGGAAAGACTGGTTTCCAGCTTATCCATCAGGTAAGGCGATTAATATATTTAAATACAGTTGCGTTTGAGAACTAACTAGTTGTGTTACTTTTGAGATATTATACTGAGTAAGTCGGTCCAGAGTCACAAAATTGTGTTTTAATGATGTTCGTCACTTGTGCGCCTCTTTTGTTTTTCTAAAACACACCACTAGATGGCAATATTTGAATACACATAGCTTGTATGGGTTGTTTATTATTCAAACTTCTTCTAATATTTACTTATATACACCAATTTTAATGGTTTATTTATTATTTGTTGATTAATGTACACTGTCTTTCTATTGTATTAAAAATATATATATAAAAAAGAGATCTATCAAGCAAAATAGTGGTTCTTCTGGCCAGTGGTCACCTTCTTTCTTGGTTTATAGAATTATGAGGGGTAAATTAAGTAATATGTACACCTAATGATGATGAATTTGCTTTGATACTTTTTTTTTTTGTGTGTGTGTTTATGTAAATGAATTGTAATAATAAAGGTGCACTTCAATCTCTCTCTCTCTCTCTCTCTCTCTCTCTCTCTCTCTCTCTCTCTCTCTCTCTCTCTCTCTCTCTCTCTCTCTCTCTCTCTCTCTCTCTCATCATCATCCTCTGCACAGCTGTCAAGCAGCTGGGATTTTTCCTTCATCCCTGCAGCGGGATGGAAAATTGTGTCCCTGATGCATCTGCAGCCAGCAGAAATGTGCCATTGGTACCAGTTTATGAGGCGCTTCTTCCTGATTGAACTGAGATGAACAGCAGGAAGAGCCAATCATCACAGAGAAGAGGTGGGTCTTTAAAGTCTCATCTGACCAATAATCATGGCTTCATCAGGGTTGAAAGATGATGACACTGTGCATCATATTTCATGCGTGTAGCATGTTCAGACAAGGCTGTTCCCAAGCAGAGCTAGTTCTCATGGGTTTGGGTTTTCATTTAGTGGATTTTTTAAATCTATTTTGTATTTATCCTGACACAAATTGTTAGATTGACACACATTTAATTTGATGTTGTTAGGGATCTCAACAAAAACCCATAACCCATAAAGCTTGTTTTGTGTTATGGACATGAATGACACAACCTTACGTTTGTGTATTATGCTAATGTGATTGGGCGTATGATTTTTATTTTGTTTTAATAATGCAATCAACAACAAAAAATCCCATAGAAATACATTGAATAAAGAAAGGACTTTATAAATCACTCTGAATACCTTAGCAACCACATACCAGCATGCTCAGAATGCCTTAGCAACTGTATACCAACTCCCTGTAACATTGTGCTGTCAACTTTTGCACATGCAAGCTTTTTCAGATTTAGCTGGAATAATAATTCAGAGCCACGGATATGAAGCATACCAAACTACCTCTCAAAAAACTAGATGCATCTTTTATGGTTCTGTAGCATCAGTGGAATTCCAATAAGCTATTTCATGCATCACTGTCCAGTGTGAGTCTGTCTTCTGTGTGTTCTTGCACTACCACGAACACGTAAACAGTGTTGATTTATGACTTCTTCTGGTTTTTCTCTTTGCATGGAGTCAGCGGTCACATGTGGTTCATGGATGTCAGAACTCCATGTTTGACTGACTCAAGTGTGTAGTTCAGTAACCATGGTGAGCATGGAATCGAGCTCAGCCAGACAGAGCGTCTGATTGGCTGGCGTGCCGACATTGGTATATCATGCAGCCGGCTCCCTCGCCCAATGGAGACCGTGCAGCACTGGAGCTGTTGCTATGGGCAGTCAGACAGGAATCTGGCTTATATCTTATGGTCTGTGTGTTTCTGTGATGAACCGTCTCTGTCAGTCTGTCCATATAATAGTGTTTCCACTTACTTTGAAAACAGTTTTCCCCCTTATTTGATAGGATGGGCAGATGGGGTACGTGAGTGCTATGCACAGAAAGTCACGTAGGCAAGACCCCCTCCTCCTTTCACCCACTGCCTCAGTCTAAGTACCTCAGTCTCAGTCAGAAGCTTTGGGTCTACCCAGCTGTGACCAAACATTGCAGGAATTCACAAGCATTTCAAGTTCCCCTCTGTTCTTCTATCATCTTTTATCCTTTCCTCTACTATGTCATCTATATCGTCTATTCACCTCTCCTCTTCTTCGATGTGATTCTGTCCTATACTATTGGATCCTATCATCCTAATCCTATTCTTTCATATATCATATGTCATTTCATTTATCGTATATCATATTATGTATTATTTCATATCCTATTCTATAGGGCCTACTTATTCATTTTCTTTCCTTTCCTATCCTATCCTATTCTATCCTTTCGTATCCAATCATATCCCATTCAAATTCCTATTCTTTCCTATCCTGTCATATTCTTTTTTTTCCATCCTGTCATATCCGTATTCCTATCCTATCCTATCCTATCCTATCCTATCCTATCCTATCCTATCCTATCCTATCCTATCCTATCCTATCCCATTCATATTTCTATTCTATTCTATTCTATTCTATTATATTATATTCTATTCTATTCTATTCTATTCTATTCTATTCTATTCTATTCTATTCTATTCTATTCTATTCTATTATTTCCATCCTGTCCTGTCCTGTCCTGTCCTGTCCTGTCCTGTCCTGTCCTGTCCTGTCCTGTCCTATCCTATCCTATCCTATCCTATCCTATCCTATCCTATCCTATCCTATCCTATCCTATCCTATCCTATCCTATCCTATCCACTTATGCTTCATAATATCCATCTTATCCACTTCTTATGCTGTCCTATCATATCCTTTGCATTTCCTGTTCTTATTCCTATTGCTCTGATCTGATCTCTGATCTGTCCTCTCCTATCCCTGTTCTGGCCCATCCTTTCCTATTCTTTTATATCCTATTCCTGTTCTATCCTATCATATCATTTGCTGTTCTGCCCTTTCCCATCAAGTCCTTTGCAGTTATTTTTCTTATTCCTATGGCTGTTCTAGTTTTTTTTTCCTGTTCTGTCCTAGGATTTTTTGTATTTCATATTCTTGTCCTTTCCTGTCCTGTCCTATCCTATCCTGTCCTGTCCTGTTCTGTTCTGTCCCTTTCTGTTTTTTGCTCATCTCACTCATCATCTATTAGTGCCTATCACCTATTGCCATAGACTTACATTAATCTAGCAGCCAAAGCCTTATTGTTGCATGGGAATCACAAAGGCTTGTGGTGCGCTCTCTTGATTTGGGTTGGTAAGCAATCGCATAGAGCACCAAAACATTGCCCTAGCAACCACTTTAACAACCACATAGCAACAACTTGGTGATGTTACATGTATCTGTAGTACACTGATCTCAGAATTGTAAATAAGGTATCATTTCAGTCTTTTGGTCCATTTAAAAACTCAATAGCAACTGTAGCGGCCATTTCCACCTCTGCATATAGAGACAGTTACACCAAAATACCATCAGAGTCCACAATTTAATATTTTTTTTACCCAAAACAAATTTAATTGAGCATATGGGTATTTTCAATGCTTTAAAATATACCCGATTCTTTTAGAAAATGGAGTCTTTTGCCACCCTACAGTGAGGTTTAAAAATAGCACATAGTGTGTTGGACTTGTTCCAAAACACACACATACATGGCAGACACACTCCTGCTCTCTTACATTTTTTTCCACGTATTTCCCACCTCCAGGGCTCATATTCGCTGGTATCCCTTGATTGACACAGACTGCTCTCTTCTGATTGGCTGAGGTGAGATGATGGACAGCTGAGTGCAGGAACAGCAAGCAGCGGCCCCGCCCACCAGGCTGTGCACGTGCATGAGTCTGCTGTGAAAATCTGAGAATCAGAAAGAGGAGAGGAAAGGAGAGGGGAAAGAGGGAGGAGAGAAGTGGGGAACAGAGGCACCAGGATTGATTCGGGAAGGAGAGGAAGGGAGAAGAAAGGTTTGGAATTGCAAAAGAAAAAAGGAGAGAGAAGAAGAGGTGAAAGAAGAGGAGAAGAGGTAAACTAAATATTGAGAGAAAAGACCATTGTTCAAAACATCTCATAATAGTTAAAGCTACATGCATGGTTTTTTTTTTTTTTTTTTTTTTTTTTTGTGTGTGTGCAAATTGGTATGTGCATGCGGTTCCATAGGTAAATGTATGGTTGTATTACATACACAGTGATCAGCACCAAAGCAATCATTTATTATTCTGACAGCAGTGTGTGTGCATGTATATGTGTATGTGGTAGCACAGATGCATTGCCTCACATCATCGCCGGCAACTGTAGTTACTGGTGTCGCTTACATTGGCTCTCTGGTTCCATGCAATTAAATAAATGGCATCATGAGATTACAATCTGAATGGCATGCAAGTATTTCATCTAATAAGAGGAAAGCATTGCTTCCAAATGCACTGGGGTTTTTTGTGTTTTTTTACAAAACGGCATCCTCTGTCATGCATGTCAGCTCATAAAGGAAGTATGGCTCTTAAAATTACAAAGAAACAATTTAAAGTATAATGCAAACATTTCCAGAATAAAAAGCATAGGAAGGCTATTGTTTGCACAGTCCTGCAGGGGGCTTAATGGCTCACGTGCCATGGTTATCTCCACATACTGACCTACATTCACCAGAGCTTTACCTCAGGCAGACAACTGTGAGCTGCTAAAATATCCTTCTAAATATAGAAGCTTAACCCGAGTCATTTGGTAGAGCTGTAATGAATGAAACTATGATGTCAGTTAAATGAGATCAATTGTTTCTTGTAACCTTGTAGACTAAAATTAACCTTCCTGAGCTGAAACCCAGAACAGCATTCAAACACACAACCGGAAGTGTTTAATTGCAGAATGATTTGTCAGTGAGGGTTACTTTGTAACGCAGAGTCAGTTGTGTGTTTTTGGAGACCAAGTTTGGCTGTGTTGAAGCACAGCCAGATTTGTTTATCCTCACATAGTTACGAAGCGTCTCCTGAATCCTTTTGGAGGATTGTTACTACAAGAAGTCTTGAAGTACATGGTCTAGTGCTAAATCTTAGCAAAAAAATTGCAAATATGTAATTATAACACTCTAAAACATAAACACAAACCATCCTGTTTTAAACTTCTCGTGCATTCTGTGCACCTTTTACAGCTCAGCAGTAAATTGAAACATTATGCTTATTTCTGGTTTGGACCACGGTGGTCCAGCTGTGAGAGACGCAATGGTGGTGGTTATTATGGTTTGGGAGCGAAGGAAACTTGGTTTTGGAAACATCCTAAAGTTTTGCCAATCCAAGCACTTCACAACCTCATATGGGAATCTGTGGTTCTGGGGAAACTGTCATTAGTGGACCACCATCATTTTGGAGCTCTTCAGCAAGCTGTGTACATTAGTTCTACCTTTTGTCGTATCTGCTTCAGGACTTCTGTCAAAGACAAGAGGTACTTGCTGAGGCAGGAATGGTTTACTTTCTGTGTGCCAAGTAACTCTCAAATTAGACAGCAGGCTGAACACAAATTCTGCATTTAAAGGGATAGTTCACTTTAAAATGAAAATTCTGACATCCTTTACTCACTCTGAAGTTGTTTCAAACCTGTATGATTTTCTTTCTTCAGCTGAACACAAGGGAAGATATTTTGAAGAATGTCAGTAACCAAACCATTAACTGGAGCCATTGACTTCCATAGTATTTTTTTTATCCTACTATGGAAGTCAATGGCTCCAGTTAACTGTCAGGGTGAGTAAAGGATGACAGAATTTTTATTTTAAAGTGAACTATCCTTTTAACAGTCTGGTCCCAAACGTTCAATTTCAACAATCTGAGCTCTTCTAACCTCAACAGTCTGATCTCAAACCTCTCATATAAAACATCTGATCTCAAATGTATTTGTACAGCACTTTTCACAATACATAATAGTTTCAAAGCCACTTTACTGAAAAAGACTGATTGTTTTATTGTTACAATTTAGAAAGTATTGTTATCAATCAGAGATGAGTGTATCAAAGTAGGATCCATGTGGTTAAAGTTTAACTTTGCCAATTTTCAACACATGTTGTATTGTTACAATGCCAGTAGTATGTAGAATGTCAATTAACAAAGTTTACTTTTTCTCTGTATTTTATCTGGGCAGAGAAATTCAACATAAAATTCGACTGACTTTTGACAGCTCCAGGACTTTTGTGAAAAATGTAGATTGTACTTTTGCATTGTCCGATTGACAGAGGGTTGTGAACAAAACGTTTACTCATACTGTAAGAGGATTATCACTTAAAATGGCATTTGTACTTTGTCTACTCTTTAAACATCATTATAATAAAAATGGAACACTATGGCAACAGCTACGAGAGCAACTGTAAATGACAGTTTTGTTTTGGGAGGTTTGGCGGAACTGACCGAATTCTCCCCTTCATTTCACCTAAAACACAGTGTTTGTGGTCATCCAGTTTGAAATGTTGACTACAAACACAGATTTTTCAGATTTTCCATCATGGTGTTCTCTCCAGATTTACGATTCTTAGCAAGCAGTATTTTTGTGCTTCAGAAATCGCATATATGAAGTATATAAAGTATATATAAATGTATGAATATAATCTTGACAAACTACATTCGCCATATTGTCATTATCATGTGACCTACCAGCATCACTTTACTGTCATTCTCATTTGATGGTAAAGTCTCCATTGTGTGCACACTTCAGAATATTGCAGAAAATAGTAGGACAACTGGGTGCAGCCTTTAACTCTTGTGTATCCATAGCAGACTGGTGGGATTATGCAGCCATATCACGCTATAGTCCAAGACTGATTGCTCACTGTAGCTAAGCAGGGTTAAGCCTGGGCCCTGGTCAGTACCCACAAGGGAGACCTCCTGGGAAACCTAGGTTGATGTTGGAAGAGGAATTAGTGAGGCCTGCCAGGTTTGCTCACCCTATGGTCTGTGTGGGTCCTATTCCCCCAGTATAGTGATGGGGAGATTATATTGTCAAAAAAGCACTGTCCTTCGGATGAGATACTGAACCGAGGTCCTGCCTCTCTGTGGTCATTAAAAATCCCAGGACCCTGACATCCTGGCCAAATTTGCTATCATCATGGCCTCCTAATCATCCCAATATATACTGATGGACTTCATCACTCTGTCTCCTCTCCACCAATTGCGCAATATTGCATCGCATCATCCAGGTTCTGCACATCGGTGGTAGTTGAGGAGATTCCCTCCTCCATGTAAAGTGCTTTGAGTGCAGAGAAAAGTTATGTTATTAATAATTTAGTAGTTATTAATTATTAACATGCCCAGTGCATTATGGGTGTTGAAGTTTCCCTACTTATTTGTAAAAAAAAGGGCCAAATGTTTCCTCTAGCACCGATTTCAAAAAAGTGTTCCCCTTTCTACTACATTGGCAGCCAAGTTTTATAGAAAGCCCATTTTGCCTGTGGTGAAGTCCCCCTTTAAATTTACGTATGTGTAAGACACTGTCTTAAAGACAGCAATAACAACTTGTGCTCCTAATCAGGGTGGGTAATATTACAATATTAGGATAATCTTTTTAATTTTTCAAAGTTGCCATCAAAGGCTGGATCCATACTTGAGCTGGTGCAATCTTTTACTTCAGAACGGGCCTCTCAAGGTAAAACACCCTGTTGAAAAAAACAGCATGCTGGTTGGGTAGTCTGAAGCATGGCAACTGGTTTTAGCTGGTTCTTAGTTGGTCATGAGCTGTGGTAAAAGCTGGCTTGAGCTGAAGCTAGTTTCTTAGCACCAACAATTGACAAGCTTAAACCAGCTGTCATGCTTCAAAACATACATAACCATATGCTGTTTGTTTTTCCAACAGGGCAGGGAAGCAAAAGATTTAGCATAGCTGCTTTTCAATGCATTTTAGGCCAAAGTTTATCATTTGTATTTGGTACTATTCGATCAGATATAATTGAAGTACAAGTTTATGAGAAGCTTTTATGCATCTGAAACAAGTAACATGTTCTGTAACTGGGCAATGTTTCTAAAGTGACATGGGAAATGTGATTTTTAAAAAGACAACAGAATTAAAGATCAGACTTTCAGTAAAATACAAAATTACAGTGTATTATTATAAGCAGAACATGTGTTAATTGCACTGTTGATAATCCTTTGTTGGTAGTCAGTCAACAGTGATTTCCTCCGAATGGACAGAGTCTTGTTATTTACTCAAATTAAGTTTTTGCATGTGGTACATGCAGGAGCAGGAAAGCAACATGCCAATCCTCATACAAAGCAAACGTCTCAACTGCATAATCTCCTTCAGGAACTCTCATGCTCTCCGTTTGCATGTGTTTCTTTTCTCAGGTGAGATCGTTGTTTTGAGCTCTTCTACTGGTGTGCAATGAGCAGAGTTTATGATTGGTTGCCTTGGAAACACATACTGTACTCTTTAGCTGTGAAGAGAGAGAGGGGAAATGAGGATGGAATGAACGAGAGAGAGAGAGGTGATGGAGGGTGGGGGAGGGGTCGTAGAGGGAGAAGCAAAAAAAAGGAAAAGAAATGAAAGCAGACTGGCTGGTAGAAGGGGGTTGGGCTATCTTCTCTCAACACCACTCTCTCTACCTCTTTCACTGTCTCGCCCTCTATTTCTCTCTCTCTCTTTTTCTGCTTTCTCGTACCATTCCTTTCCTCTCTTTGTCTACTGAAGAAGAAGCCAGGAGAGGAGGGTGCAAATGTAAGAGAAAGCGAGAGTGTGTTGAGAGAAGAGGCAGAATGGATCAGGCACAGTCGCCTTTTTGACAATAGAAGCTCACTTCCTGTCTGTCACTTGCGTTTCGTAAGTCCTCTTACTCTTTTTGTGTGAGTGTGTGTGTGTGTGTGTGTGTGCGTGAGAGTGTGTGTGCAAATTTTGTCAGAGCTGTCATCCGGTGCATTTAAAGGTAAAGGTAAAACATTTAAAGGGACATTACGCTCCAGCACTGGGCAAACAGGAAGCAGTGTACTTCTCTTCCTCTCAGACCTGCAAGGTAAGAATGCTTGTGTGTTTTAGAAGAGAAACACTCATTTCTCCTCTCCGAGCCACTTAAATACCGGCCCCTCCGGCTCACTTTCTCTGTCTTTGTGCATCATGCGGTTTCTTTTCCTGTTCTTTGTGCATTAATGTGACTGACTGTGAATGTTTTGCAATAAATCCCATGCAAGCCTCTACAACCCAAATTGAATTGTGAAGTAACCTGCAGAGGAGATCCTTCTGTACATAATGCAATTCTGTGTGTGTGTGTGTGTGTGTGTGTGTGTGTGTGTGTGTGTGTGTGTGTGTGTGTGTGTGTGTGTGTGTGTGTGTGTGTGTGTGTGTGTAATATAATAGCATGCTGGTCTCTACTGAATACTTTTGTACAGGAAGTATGGTTATTATAGCTGGCGATCATGATCTCTGCCATTACAGCTCAGCACAGATCTAATAAAAGACACCGCCTCAGTGCGTGTGTCTGCAGTGAACTTTCTCAGACAACCTCCCCACGAGCAGTATCACCCATAACTCTCTCTGTACGAGAGAGATTTCTTCGTTTTGTTATCTGCCAAAGAACACCCTCATGCACGCATTACGTTACCCTCCTTCGGGGCCCCATGGTCACCTGTCGTCTCTGTTGGCCCAATTCATTAGCAGCAACTGCAAATAAAGATGGAATGATAAGAGTGAGAAGAAAGAGAAACAAAACCAAAAGACTGGCATAAATACAGCCGTAGTAACAATTGTAAAGGAATTAAGTTGAATAAATAACTTAAAGGGGGGGTGAAACACTCAGTTTCCGTCAATCTCATGTCAATCTTGAGTACCTATAGGGTAGTATTGCATCCTTCATATCTACAAAAAGTATTTAGTTTTATTATATTTATAAAAGAAATATGGGCTGTACCGAGTCTTTCTGGAAAAAACCGAGCGCCTGGAGGCGTATCGTGTGGGCGGAGCTAAAGAATGACGAATGCGCAAAGCGGTGACGTACTCAAGTGTGGAGAAACCCTTGCTATCGATCTCAGCTAATACAGATATGATCCAATTCTAATTTGGAGGCTGAAATAGAAACAGCAACATCAGGACGTCCGTCTCTGTGGTATGTACTGTATTTAGTGGCCTGTCAAAATTTGTGTGTCTTTACTCGCAGTTTATGAGGACATGATTCGGTTTATGTACTACTGTATGCGACTAAACCTTAGCAGTAGCAAGCAAAACGGTTTTGCACGTCAGACTAGTGTAACGTTATACATAGAACAACAATAGAGTCCGTTAGCGCATTTGAATGACGAAGCACGCGATCGTGTCGTTTACTGATGTTTACTCACGCGACGATAAGCAACAGCACAAACATTTGAAGCAGTTTTACTCACCGGCTGCTTCCAAAGCAGGACCGAACCTTTATCGCTGGGACCGCTCCGTCAAAAACGCACTTCTTGGAGTGTGGAGATCCACTTTGCAATGCGACTGAAGCGATGTTGTGAAGCTTCCCGTCATTTCTGCGTTCAAATCGGTTCAAATGCAGCGCTGCCTTCCCGGAATGCTGTGCTGAAGCGTTGAAGTCGCTTAATGTCAAAGTGGAGGAATGAAGTGGAGTTCGGCGCGGACTATAACCGACATAAGTGTTCATGGACGACTGGATCTGCACCTGAGAGAGTGTTTATTGGCTTGCATTTCCTCTCTCTCGCTCTAGTCACGCGCGCTCGCACCCTACCGGGAGAAGAGCCCGTACGGCCCATACAAGGACTTTCCGGTCTATTAACGTCAAGCCGAGCCATACTCGAAAAAAACTCTCCGAAACTTGTGAGAAACCGGAAGGAGTATTTTTAACACAGAAATACTCCATCAAACGTCCAACATTAGTTTTTGAAACTTTGTCTATGTTTAGGATGGGAATCCGGGTCTTTAACAGTGTAAAAAGCTCAGTATGCATGAAACAGCATTTCACCCCCCCTTTAACCTTAAGATTTCCTCCAAACTTCAAATGGTCATTATTTGCTCACTTTGTTCAAACACGGAATGATTCAATGCAGAATTTATTTTGGAAGAATCACATTGTTCTTTTACAAATATTGAAAGCCTACAATATATTGATGTTAAACTTATGAATTGACAAAAAGTGTTATATATGTCTTAAAGCCGCCATGGTTTTTGCAACACCGTTTCATCACTTCCTTCGCTGCACTGCTCACCACCATTATTTAGATTTATTTTATAGTGGTAAAATCGTTTAGTTTCATTTAGAGAACAGACAAAAACTAAACGTGTATGTTCAATGCAGCTTGTCTGGCTATCACCAGACCAAGCTCAATTTAAAATTGAACATTGGTCTGGGGAGGCTGCTCTGTGTTTTTTTTACTGCCCAAGAGGTTTAAATAACAAGCATTATTTGAATAACTCTGTATGCATTTGGATAGTCCTTCAACCAATCAGACCACAAGAGGCGTGATCAACGGGCTTCGACCCATCTGTTATCGTAAACCCGCCAATAGCACGCTAGGTGGATAAGCCAGTGTGTGATTGGTTCCTGCAGAAATGTAACAGAAGCAGTAGAAATGAATGTACAGTTTTCCAGAGTTGTAGGGCGAAATCAGATCTCCTGCAAATCAGGCTGGGTTTACCCAGTCTACAATGCAGCTTGAGCCAAACGAGTTTCAAAGCAAAATGTAAAAGCGTCTGTTTAAGCGAGTTTGTCATTGTACTGTTTTGCGTTGCTTTTTATTAAGAATAATAATAAACCTACCATTCGAGCAACTGGCGCCCCCGAATTGGTGCTAATTCTAAAGCGAATGTAAAATGCGCACGTCCGTTCCTAGTGGTGCATTTCTGTGGGCGAAGAGCAGAGCGAATGTTTTCCGTTAATTCCTATGAAAGCTCAACTTATGAATGTCCGTGCGGCTGTGCACAAATCAAATTAACGATTTAAAAGTGAGGTGCAAAAGAGGGAACTTCAATGTCACCCCCTTCTCGGTGATACTAGTATTACTGGTGTTGTCACACATTGATTAACCGGTGGGGAAATTTCTTCACCGTCACATTCCTACTTTGTATAATGAAGTGACTGAAATTTCAGTTAATTTTCAATGAAAATCTCACACTCCACCAGCTTCCAAATGTTATTTGTGCTTTCCCATTGTCTCTTGAAGACCCACATTTATGTTAGTGACACCAAAAACCATTAATTTGTTAAGGAAGAAGGATATTTGAGATACAACAGTGACTAATGACGTCGATCTGTCTCTTAAAGTTTCGTATGTTTATAATCTCGCTCGAATTTCATTTGCACTTTTGTGTATTCCAAATAGATGCAGGAAGACACATCAAGCCAGGTTCGATATAAGTACAGCACAACACAATTGATTCTCTTTTCAAAACTGTAATTCTCAATCTCATCCCAACCAATTTTCTTTTTAGTCAGGGGTAGAGAATGCCTATGTGTGAGTGCATTTAAAAAAGACTTCTCTGAGAGTATGAGAGTTTGTCTGTCTTTTTTCTCACATGCATTACGTTACATCAAAGTCTTTTCTATCAAATTACTTTGTTCATGGCTGTACTGTAGCACGTTTAATAACCTAAATATACCCCCAAATGTGTCCCGCTTATTACCACGCACATTCCACAGACTCTTGATCTGATAAAAGCCGCTCTATACGAGAGCAAGTCTCTATCTCTGTTTATTTAGAGTAATATGAGATATGTGTACATGTCAATATCTTCCTCTCAGATAGCAAGTCATAAACTCACCAACTGTGACCCTAACAGCTGCAATAGCACGTTGAGTTTTTAAAGACTTGTCAGTATCAATAGCACCTCTACCTAAGTGTGAAAGCTTAGAATGAGACATAGAGACAGAAATCCTGTGAGAATTACTCGCAGAGAAAATGTGGCTGATCACTCAAAAGCATTGTAAAGTATCACATTTGAGCGGTTATGACTAAGGTCCCGCATCATTGAACATTGTCTGTTTTTTTGAGACCATTTTCTCCACAACAAACGTTTTTCTTGACGTGAAAAACGTGAAATTGTGTTTTCGAAACTGGATGTCATTTTGCGTCTGAAACTGAAACTGATCAACAAAACCTCAAATTTTATTGCATGATCTGTGAGATTTTAGACCATTGTCTATATTTACATCTGTAACACCATCTGTGCTTTGCTTTCAAAAAATAGACACAGAACATAGCTAATTCAGTTGTTTAAACAGGAAACCCCTCGCAGCTCAGCCTAGTCGCTTTTGTTTACGTCTGCAGTGTGCGTGGGTTTTTTTCCGCTGAATATCGAGTCTGAATTACTCTCATATATCAGTCAGTAACACAATCTCGATGCTCCCGACAGCAGTGGCGCCCCTATCTTTCCCCTTCCGTTCTTCCTCTCTCTTCCTGGCTGTTTGATTCCTGCTGTGGATCCCCTCTGCTCTCATGAGATATGTTTCAGATGGACAGTCGACGTAGACTGTTTGTTTTCATCCAGTTCGTAGCTTTAGTTTTGTGAGGAATTTAAGTCAGTGTAGAGTTTGTAATAGACTTCGATGTGGATTCTAGACTGTGTGGACACTATCAAACTTTGTTTTTGGTGTTTTAAAGAGGTCATATCATTAGATTTTTCTTGAACTTGAGAAATTAAAGAGTTCCAGAAAGACTATTAATTAAAACTAGGCATCCAAAAATTTCGGATGTCATATGTCATTCAATGATTTACAGAGAAAATAAAGACCGAAACAACAGAGTAAGAAATGTTTAATGTGGGAGTAAAATGAAAAGTAAAATGTGGGATAGTCTGCCAGAACTTGTGCGCTTCCTGGCGCCGCATATCCTTCTGTATCCCAACATTAGGAAAAAAGGCCAGAAGTTTATGTATAACAAGATCCCAAAATTGTTTTATTTTTTTTGTCTGATTTTACAGCGAATGTGGTTCATTTCAGTATCGGTCATGTTGTAATATATGCTTTTGTTAAAAAATTGGAAGCACTAACTAAACTAGACATCACGACATGCCTTCTGTTACTCATGTCATGTGCAAAAAGGCAGCTTACTTAGGATTACATTGGCAGAGCAGCAAAAAAATTTTTTAATTCAGACTGAGAGTAGCAATTGATCAAACATACATGAACAAAAAGAGTGTTTTTGTGCAAATGATTTTGATTAACATCATAATAAGTATGCCTCAGGAAGAAAAAATATAATGTGAACCCTATAGAACTATGATGCAAAAGCAGTATTACTCTGGCTTTATAAAATTAAGGAGAACAAAATATGTGTGGAAAATAAATTTAAGACAAACAGTGCTGAACTGCCTTAGGTTGATTATTTTTCTTATGTAATCTCGCCTTAATCTAAGTGCATGCGATGAAGCTAGAGAGGCTCATAAAATCTTAGTAAGAGGAAGATTTGTGAGGGCAAGCTCCTGATGATTCTCCAACTGTCTGCCTGAATCGCCCCTCATTTGAATCTAATGCAAAGAAGCTTCACTCAAGTGTCCCAATGACAGCCACAATCACAATCCTCTTAAAACATGAAGGGGAAAACTCAGTTTCAGACACAATTGTAAAATACTGTTGTGTGTGTATGTGAGGTCACAACCACAACTGCACAACAGATTCACGTTTTTACAGGAAGTTAGAACCACTTCCTTTCCAACGAAGCAGTTTGCTGGGTTTGTATGGCTAACTACTTTAGCATTTCATAAAAACGTTGGCATACACAACCCACTCGTGCACGTCAGTCTTGCATCATTGTGTTTTATATCCTTGCTGGTGGAGGTACACTGTGAGAGGTGGGCTGAACAGGTGTGATATACCTGGATAGGTTTGCGTAATCTGATATAACTCAACCTGTTTGACAGTGTGTTGTTGATCTGCTTTGAAATTTGATTACAATGGGATAGGGCACTTACATGAGCGTTGGGCAGAACAAAGGAAATTTGTGTTGCTCAGAGGTGCTCTTTCATAGCTCTTTGTTGAAGTTAGTAGCACCTTTGTTCCAGATGTTTCTCCTAAATTTCCTTATGACGAATAAAAATAGAACCAAATATTAATACGTAACAATAGTTTACGTATAGTATGAGTACTGAGCTATAAAATTAATGAGGATTGAATAGCTGAGATAATTTGTTATAAGGATAATGGCATTGATGAGAAGTGTTTTGGTTTCTATTGAAAAATCAATAGAATAGTTTCTGAATTTTATTTAAAGTGCCGGTGAAATGGTGGTATTGATAATTTTTTCCATATTGTGAAGTACATCGAAGTGAAACTACCCAACAAGCAATATTGTGTTTAAAAAAACATCTAAAAGCCGTTTAAACACAGGCCTGATATTTAGGCTTAACCATAGCCCAAGTATAGACTAGTCGTCTAGAACATGAACATGTCAAAGAAATGAAACCAAACACCTTGTAATCACTGCTGACTTTGCTTACATGATATCATACATCTCTCAAGTTGTTTTTGGCAAAAACGACATGTAACCAAATATAAGGTTATTTGGGGTAGAAGTGGGTTACTATTAGCCTGCCGTGGTCATACTCAATTCTAGTCAGAATATGAGTCTGAAACTGCTCCATTGGGCTGTGATTATGGGGCGTGTTTCAACCGAACTAGGAAAGACATCAATTGGATAGACCTACAACCAATCAGGGCAACGAAGGGACGCATAACGTTACTTGTCAAATGTCAACAGAGCTCAACTGCACTGTGATGCCAAGTCCGCGTTTTTTCCGCGGGTTCTTTTCTATGTCTGCGGGTTGAAGCGACTATTATGTGATGTATAGACCCTGGAGTGCGAATTTTAGCAGGCAACCTTGCCAAAATAACACACATTTTACCGCCCAACGCGTTTTGTTGTAAAAACTTGGCAACCCTGTCTGCACGCGCGCTGAAATCAGGCTGAAATACACGATCTTTGCCAGTGTTGTAAAATAATTTAATGATACACAGAATACTTACCCAACATGATCATCATTTCTGAGAGAAATTGTGAAAGTGAATGCATATACAAACAAGCTCTCCGTTTAGGATTCAAACAAAATCCCTTTGATGACGTGCACGATTACAATACTGTTGAGAATCTGTCCGTCATCATCTAAAGCCCGCCCTTGATGATTTCATTGGTCCGAACAGTTTCTGTTCGGAGATAATCCCTCCTCTATGGAGCAAGGCCAGACCGAATTACCTGACCTAAATATTTTGTGGGCGGGGCTAAATTCGGCTGGCATCCAAGCTAGGTTACTATAGTACCAGGTCTATAGTTAACCAAGATGGGTATTTATTGTAAAAGAAAAAAAACATAGGGCAGAACATCAGAACAGTTTGATGGGTTTAGCATTAGCATTTTTTATAATGCTACAGATACTTAGTGTTAGTTCACCCAAAAATGAAAATTCTCTCATTAATTACTTATCCTAATGTCATTCGACACCCGTAAGACCTCCGTTCATCTTCGGGACACAAATGAAGATATTTTTGTTGCAGCAATTTAATTCTGCTACAAAATAAATGATAACACCATCTACAGGACATTAAAGGTATTATATCATGTTTAGCCCTTATCCTAATTTGTCAAAAATGCGCCCTTACTTTACACGAATGTGAGCGCATTAGCAGGTAGTTACTGAACAATTTATCCAGTAAATGTGTTTCCATCATAGTTTATGCACACATGTTCTTACTGAAAAAAGCTACCTAAAGTGAGCATGTTTTTTCACAACTTGGTGTTTCCATCCAGCGTTTTTTTATACAGTATTGCTAAAATCACATAGAATGATGTGGATTGAAATGCCTATTGTTTAGGTCTCATCTGAAATTTCAGAGGAGACACATGTGACATTTCTAGACAAAATGTCTCCATGTGTTCTCCATTTACTCTGTTTGCTGTTTATGGGAAACAAGAGCGCTCAGTATAAAATATGTTGTTTGTGTTTTTATGTGCTATGGCAATGATGTGTATGTGTGTGAACGAAGCATACAATTGTTTACCATGCATTTTACAAATCTAAAAAGTTTGAGTGTGTGTTTAATTAAAGTGTGTATTAAATGTGGGGTGTTATGAGATGCAGAAAAGAGGTGAAACATGTCTGTCCTAATCTAAACCAGAATGCAAAACTGGAGTTTCACACTATGAGAGCTATTCACATGCCACCAGTAAGCGCACAAATGCCCCCCTTTAACCTCACACACGTCTGCATACTTGTTACGTTCTTTCCTATGATAAAGAACAGTTGGTGTGGGTGGAGTGGAACGTGAGGGGCAGAGATAAAACGAAAAGGAGCCTGTGGATTGCTGCAGATGCTTGTGGTTGAACTTGTTCCAGCATTGCATGTTTGATCTGTGTCCTCGGTCAAATCAAGAGGAAGTGCTAGTCAGGTGCAAAAAAAATCTTCAAAGATGTGTTAGGTGTGTGGGTGTTGTAAAGAATTATTTCTTTGAGAGTTAAAGACATTGTGTTGTATTGTGTTCTGTTGTATTGTGTTGTGTTGGCCACAAACATGCTATTGAGTTAGCGAGCTTGTGGCTACCAGAGATCCATGTTGTCTTTTCTCTCAGGAAACCAGTATTGACCATCATGTACAAGAGCCCATACTACAGATTTCCTTTCTACTCTACCCTCCCTTTCTTGGTTTCGTTCTATTTATGTTTCTAGCTTCCTTTGTACTTTACTAAGACAAACATCACTATTGGCATTGCTCATACTAAGGGTCTGTTCATATCCCTAAACCCTAATCTTTATAAATAAACCAGTAACTTGTCCTGTATTGTTTGTTCTAAAAATTGTGTTCATTTAGGCCAGAGGAAAACTTGCTTCTCCTCCTCCTCCTCCTCCTCCTCCTCCTCCTCCTCCTCCTCCTCCTCCTCCTCCTCCTCCTCCTCCTCCTCCTCCTCCTCCTCCTCCTCCTCCTCCTCCTCCTCCTCCTCCTCCTCCTCCTCCTAAACTGATTTGAATCTGCATTGAACTGACTTGAGCTTAATAATGACGCTATTGCCTTCTGTAGATATAGCTGCTTATAGCTAAATGTAATTTTTGCATGCATGGGACAATCCCTTATTTTCCTATTTTTTTAAGTAGAAGATTACAAAAACAAGGCTTTACTCTCATGTGAAATTATAAAAGGATGCTTTGTTTTATTCATCCTTATTTATTTTTCTCTCTTTAATGCAGAAAAGCTTGAAGTGAAAGCGTAGTGATCTCTGTTGAGATCTGCAGTGGAGGGTTCCTCAGACTCATCCGTGTGGTGAGTATTCACAAGATGCTTTCTTCTCTCAACAACAAGGTACAGCACGAGTGAACAACTACAAAAAATGCTTTTGTATGTTTGTGTCGCCTCAGGCTGAATGTATCACATAGCAGAGCAGTATTCTGGACGTAACTCATGGGACTCCTTCCCCTCTTCTGGGACGAATCGAGCACCATGGGCCCCAGGCAGCAACAGGCACTGGGCTCCTCCATCCAGGTCTTCTATCCTCAAAATACATTTAGGGTTTGTTCACACTTGGCATGTTAGGTTAGAAAAAAAACAAACCCCAGTGTGATTGATCTGTGCTTAGTGTGGTTCATTTGAAAAAGTGTGAATGCTGCCACTCAAGCCCTGGTCAGGACCAAACAAGTGGACCAAGACCATTGAAAAGATGGGTCTCTGCACCACTTCCAAATGAACTCTGGTTCATTCAAATGGTTTGAATGGAATATGAACGCAACACAGACCAAAAACATGTAACCAAACCAAAAACTATGCTATCCTAAAAAGGACAAAATTCTCACGCATACCTGTGTTTTCTCGTCATAGTTGTGAGTTTGGCCATCACAGTTTGGTACAGGCATCAGAACTGCATCTCCTCGCAGCAGATCTTTATTTGTGTTTGTTACACATTTTATAAGCTCTTCACAAGTTCTCAGCTGGTCAAAAAACACATCATATGTAGGCTACAAACATACAACGAGAGCATCTAATCCTGCACACAGCATTGTTTTGGATGCTCGGTAAGTTCTGTCACAAGTTATATGTAATAAAAGTCAACCAGTCGGTTGTGAACATATCCCTGTGCCTTTAGGTTCTGTGTTAAAATGCTACTGTGAACACTGAACGGACCAGGACTAAATGTTTTCCATTTTTTTATTGGTCCAGACCAACAAAAAAAAACTACAAGTGTGAACACACCCTTAAAGACATAACATCCATTAATTGAGCACTGTTTTATTATGTATATGATACATTTTCTTTTTTTTACTCAATTCTTACAGTTTTTAAATCCTCATTTCTTCGGTTTTCAGGTGCAGCGGAGGGAACTATCAACCCCAGTCCCAAAACTACACAGCAGGAAGAAACTACCCAAACAAAGCTTATAACAACAGGTCAATCCTTATTTTTTTGCTTTAATAGTACTGTCTCGTAAGCTGAATCCTAATTAGCTTACTACATATGTAGAGCACTTGTAATAGTCAACAAGGTCACTGCTCTACTGCAACTGCACCACTTGTAATGTATTTGTCCCATTTTTGCACACATAATTTTATAAATTAACATAATTTTTCTTGTATTTTATAATAAAATAATTAAACAATTATTTTATAGTTTGTAATATGTAATATTTGTAATATAAATATATAAATAACTTGAATTAAAATATTAAAATACGGTTATTTGACACACTATATCTACACACTAGCCTGACGTGGTCATACAATTCTAGTCAGAATATGAGTCTGAAACGGCTCCATTGGGCTGTGATTATGGGGCGTGTTTCAACCGAACCAGGAAAGACCTCAATTGGATAGACCTACAACCAATCAGAGCAACGAAGCGACGCATTGTCAAATGTCAACAGAGCTCAACTGCACTGTGTTGCCAAGTCTGCGCTTTTTTCCGTGGGTTATAGCGACTATTACGTGATATATTATAGACCCATGAGTGCAAATTTTAGCAGGCAACCATGCCAAAATAACACACATTTTACCCCCCAAACACCATTTTTCATTCCATTTAGGATTCGATCAATATAATCCGAGCCCCTCTGTTGACGTGCATGATTACGTTACTGTTTATCATCTGTCCGTCATCGTCTAAAGCCCGCCCTGATGATTTCATTGGTCTGAACAGTTTTTGTTCGGGGATAATTACTCCTCTATGGATCGAGGCCAGACCGAACTGCTCGACCTAAAAATGTAGTGGGCGGGACTAAGTTTGGCTGGCATCCAGGCTATCTACACACTATAATGCATGCTATATCGTACAGATAATGTGCAAATTTTCTATGTGAACACTGTTTTGTGACATTAATGGTTCATATTCTTCTTCATTCATGGACAGACCTCCAGGTTTCAGCAGGGACAGACCCCACACTAACAGAGACAGAGGCATCGGAAAGGAGCAGAGGGTCCCGAGGGGCTGCGGACTAACACAGAACCAGCACCACAACCCAGAACGCTCCACCCTAAACTACAGCTCAGGGTGTGGAGCACACCTCTCTAGCAGCAACAATCACGGCAGCCAGCCACACAGGGTGAGGGACTTTCATCCAAATATATAAAGTTACATTGCTGTTAGAGATGAGCACATCACTTAACTTAATTTTCTTGACTGGCTTGATTATATTTGCTATCTCAGTATGGGGGTCCGCACCAGCAGCAGCGTTCCACTGGGCGCCCCCCACAGACCCAGGGAGAGAAGTGGACACAGTCAACTCAGTCCAGGACTTACCAAGGGCCCTCTTTTAAACGTCCAGCACCTCCTCACAATAACTCACCAACCCTCCGTGACCCATCCCCTTCACGAGACGACTGCCCAAGCAAGAGGAGTAGAAGCATCAGCTCGCACCAGGTCCTTTTTACCATGTTCTTTTCTTTGTAAAATTTATGGTCACAGACAACTATTATTTACATTTACAATTTTGAATTTCTATATGTTTATGTTAGTTTTTTTGGTTATATAGCTAAAGGCCAATCCAAAAGTTTTGGTTATAACTGTAAAAGGGCAGTATAGTCTTTAAGCATCATCTGCTGGACGAAATGAGAACATCCTTAAGATGTAATACTCAACTCCTGATAAATTCTGCAGAATTTCCACCCGAGAGATAAATATTTCATCAACCGCCCACCTCCATCACATCCACCTCGGCCCTGGAGCCCAGCATACAAAAGCTCAATGCCCTGGAGCCTGTCTGAGAAGAGGTCCTCCCCCTCTCGCTTTCAGGTAGACCAGTGGTCACAGCTATATTTTTTGTGTAGTTGATTTTGTCTAATACCTGGAAGACAGCAGCTATTATAAGAAGGTTTATAGCACTACACAAACAGATGTGAACTAAGGGTTAGTTTAAAACATTAGCAGCCCTAATCACAGATGCCTTATTATAAATATATAATTTACAATTAATATACTTTGTTTTGCTCATGATCATCCTTCTTTCTTTTATTTGAAAGGAGTCCAGTCATTCAGTCATGAGAGATCACATCTACAGACCATATTCCCTTCCATCACCACCCAACATTGCCCTAAGCCAGGGCCCCCACAGCAAGAAACCCACCAAACAGGGGCCACCCCATCATCTGGTCAGAGATCATTCAGGCCCCCATCCCCGTGGGGCCAAAGGGGGCTGGGATTGCCCATCACCAGCAAACCTCACCAGTGTGCCTTACAATCAGCAGCACCAGCTCCCTCCACAACAGAGGCACACCGTCCCCTCCAGCAGCCCAGTCACCTCAGTACCTCAGCCCAGATTCAACACAGCACAGCCTGGCTGGAAAACACAGAGCCGCTCTGGAAAACATGGCAACAGCGTGAGTAAATGAAGAATTTTCATTTCTGTGACATCTATTCCTTTTAATCTTTTTAAAGAACTAGTCTCAGCCTCAGACAACACAGTCTGTCTAAGTGGGCGTTCTTGGCTAGAATAATCTCCAAGATTTAATATCAGTAGTCAAAAGTCTGGCAGTATGAGTCAACCAAGTCCATATAAATTACTAATACAACCAGAGAAGACAAATAATGTATACTGAAGTGCTCTTTCATATTAGTTTAGTTTAGACATGTTTGGGCATTTGTTTCTTTACAGGAGATGGGGCGTACAACCTCTAGCCTGGAATCCCAACAGTCTGAGGGTGGGGACAGAAAACGCCCAAGCGCATCCAAACACATAAGCCGCCAACGGAGTCCCATTCAGCCGTACAGCAGTGCTGAGGGTAGAGTCAGAGATTTTACAGAATGGAAGAACCCAGATACTGGGTTAAGAAAACATGATCAGAGAGACTCAGACTCTCCTTCTGAGCTCACCACTCAAACCTCAGACAGAGGTCTGAGGGCACAGAGGTCAGAAATGAAGAAGAGCAGACACTCTAAACACCAGACTGGATTAAAATCCACCCACAAGAGCTCCCTCAGCAAGTTGGACACTGAACTCTTGAAACACATTCAGGCCAAGAGGAGGCACAAGGAGCGTTTAAAGAGGAAGGAGAGAAAGGAAGAAGGAGAACTGTTGGACACAAAGGAAAGGATAGACAAAAAGCTGGAGGAAAGGAAAAAGAAAAAGATGAGGGAAGGGAGAAAAGGGCATGATAAGAAAAGCATGCATCAAAATGGGAGGAAGTTGGGACAGGTGAAGAGAAGAGCAAAAGAGGAGAGAAAACAAGGAATGCACAAAGACAGGAAGAGTGAGATGCCCACATCGAAATCAGCATCTCCCAATTTAGGAACATTGCACCCCAGTGATTCTGGACCTGTCCTGGATGACCTACTGTCTGAGCCACTTCATCTCAGTCGTAGAGAGGAAGAGTTCTCTCGACATACCTCAGGGTTCATCCCACCTTGTAAATCTCCTGTCAGTAATAACCATTGTTCTCCATGTCAGTCAACCCACAAAGCCAACACTAAAGCCTTAGAGGTTGACAACCAATCAGACTCTTCTGACCCTGACCATGTAGACACAAGTGATGATGACAGTATAGAGACCCGTGATGTTGGTGCGTCCAAACAAACACTTCCTGATAAACAAAAGGTTTACAAAGAAGAACCCATTAGAAGCAAGGAGGGTGTCACAGGGTTGCATAGTGCTCCAGACCTTCTCCCAGCTCACTGCACCTATAGCGAGGAGCTCCTAAGGTTGGACCCGCCAACAAGTCCACCTGTTCTGAGCTGGCAGGGCTCTCCGGTGTCGGACTTGAGTGATGATGAGGAAGGGAAAGAGGAAGATATGATAGGGGTTCTGAGAAGGCCAGTGCTACAACCCAGTCCAACACACTCATCTCCTCTTAGCGACTCAGTGGAGATCAGCACTGGAGTTGACTATTGCCACAACGATTTGGCCAAGTTGTACGGTCTTTCTGATTCCTCTAAAGCAATGGACACCGAGGAAGAGGATGAAGAAAAGAGAGAAGGAGAGCAGAAAGATAGTAGTCCTAATGCGTCAAGCAACTCTGAACCCAACAAACCACACTTGCACCAAATGGACAAGTTCCAATCAACAACCTCAGCAATTGGCAGCCATAGATACACTTACAGGGGTGGACCATTTGGTCGGCCTCCCCCTGGTGCTTTAGTTGGGGTGAAATACTCATCATCTCTGTCCCTGGGTCCTGAAATCCATCCTCCAGACCAGCATAGTCCACCTGCCACTTCCCCAACAACAGATATCCCAGATCAGGTTATACCACCACAGACCCAGCCCAGAGAGAAAGATAAAGAGAGTAAAACAGAGGAAGAAAGAGTGGAAAATGAAGAAATAGCAGAAGAAAAAGAGGAAACTGAGGTGCAGAAGATGGATGTACAAACCGAGACCAAAGTAGCTGAATTGGCTAAAGACCCAACCTGCACATCACTGGAGGAGAAGGAACCTCTGATGTCTCCCGCCACCCTGCAGGCGAAACTAGTTCACAGCTGTGAGCTACTGCTCACTCCAAACTCCAGTCCCATGTCAAAGGCCATGAAAGTCAGTGGTCCCATATCTTCTGAGAGAGAAAAAGAACAAGACCGGGTGAAACAGAAAGATCAAGTGAGGCCTCTAAAAAAAGTTGGTAGGAGCACGAAAGGAGAAATTCCTGAAAAAAGTGAGGGAGGAGAGACTAAGAAGAAAACGGTAAAGGATGAGACCAAGATAAAGGATTTATCCTTTAAAGGTTCAGATGAGCAGCTGATGGAAATAAGGACCGAACAGGTTGTCCCAGAAAACCAACAAATTGACATGAAAGAAGAAGTTGAGAAAGAAAAAGAGACAGATGTTAAAAAAGTGACTATGAAAGAAGGCACAGTCATGGTTGATACATCTACCACAGCACCATCTACATCTTCCAGAACCAGCGCACAAACCTCTGTTACTGTGAATGTCTCCTGCAGACCTTTACTTCTAGACCGAGTCAATCTCCTTAATCTGCAAGAGTTGTCTAAAATTCCCTTGAAAGAACTGACGATCCGCTTGGTCAAGGTTGAGAGCAGAGGTCGGCAGACTTTTATCGCCTCCGAGCTCGAGCAGAAGAGCATGCCACTCAATGCTGTCAACATCAGAAACAATGCAGCTGAGGTCATTCAAGCCTGCAAGTGAGTTCACATGTGACCTTTGGACCTCAAATTATTCTGATTGACTTATTTAAGGGGTGCTTGCTCAGGCTAAGTCTAAGTCTAAATGCCATAAGCTGACATTGAAGGGACCTGAGCCATGTCTACCCAAAACACTTTAACAAAGCATACAAATGTGCTTAAAGCCAACCTGGAACACCTTAGCAGGCACATATCGCTACCCTAGCAACTATTCACAACATTTTACCATCATAACAGCATGTTTACCACTATCACTAATCTAATTGTTATTATGAGTTTGATGAGGAATATGAATCATGTCTCTTACTGTTGTTTTTCTCTCTGAATTTACACATGCACCTACACTCTCTATTGCTGTGACAGAGGGGCAAACATAAGGAACAAGTTTCAGGAGTCGTACCTGCTCCCAGCATTTTCAGTGAAGCCTGTCCTGTCCAGCGAGATTCCTATTCCCAGAGAGAAACTGAACCCTCCAACACCAAGCATTTATGTGAGTTCAGGCTAATCAGTTTTTTTAATGGAATTTGTTGATAATGCTCAGTCAGACATTAGTTTATATGGATATGTAATAAATATAGTTTATATTTATTGTAAAAAAAACAAAAAAACAATTACCATTTAAGCTGTCTGTTTGATTGTGTCACAGTGTGTTATTCTTAGTTTGTGTGTATGTTTTTGTATTTTTAGCTGGAGAGTAAAAGGGACGCTTTCTCTCCTGTGTTGCTGCAATTCTGCACAGACCCTAAAAATGCTGTCACGGTCATCAGAGGACTGGCTGGATCTCTCCGTCTTAGTGAGAAAACACAATATGTCAAACACACACACACAAACACTCATTTACAGACCAAAGACAGATGGAAGGAAACAGGAAGAACTTTAAAAGACAGCAACTTACCAGTAAAGACACTATCCTAGAAAACAGCTGTCCTACGAACTTTCATTAATTAACTTATTAATTACAAAAGTTCATAAAGTTAATGTTTATTTTACATTTATTCATTACAATAGTTTTTGAAAGTGTTTTAATTTCTTGGTTTTTGGTGCTTAAGAAACATTACTTAAGTTTTTTTTCTTTTCTTGTGGAAACAGATCATTATAATTTTTTTCCAGGATTCTTTGAGTTAAGTTTTTCTTACGCTTAAAATACATATTTTATAACAATAACTGTCTTTAAAGACACAATATGTAAGATTTTTAGTTTAAAATATCCAAAAACCTCTAGAACAGTGTTATATATTTTGTTGGCATGTGTGCATTATCCCAAAAATGTCCAACAAGGTTAAAATCCAGAGAAATCAGCAATTTTAACCTGTGTAATGGCCCGTGACATTTGTGTCTTCTGTCTATAGCCAGGTTTCCATCCAAGGAGTTTTTTTTTGTTGCAAAAAAAGGCTCGATCCGTCACAATATCTACCGATATAGCTGATGGAAATGCCAATTATCGTTAATTTTTTGCAAATGTTGACACAATCTTTTCCTGTTTAACTTTAGCGTATAAATTCTATGTTGTTGGTGATACTTCAAATGTCACGAAAACTAGTTTGGAAGCACTTTTTGTTGAGAAAAGGGGCTTTAACGCAAATAAACGTGGTGTCACATGACAGAATTATCCTATTATACGCAGTGTCCGCACATGGCAATGCTCCCATTAAAGCACCATTTCCCTGTAGTTAAGAGGCACACTAAATCTATTATAATCATATAATTAAATTATTGTATTATTATTGGTAAGAATAAGACATGTTACCTCTCAAACATCATTGATCCTTGTTTTTGTAATTTTGTGTTTTTTACAATCGAATAAAACTTAATCGGGAAAAACTTCAGAAAAACAATAACTAACTGCACCCATTTCTGAATATTGCTTGATCAAGAATTGATCTAAACAATGTCTCCATCAGCTGTGGAGGTTAAGATAACTCCCATGATTCCACGCTCCCATGATTAATCAAGCTTTGCTTTTTTTGAAGAAAAGACCTCAAGCAGCAAAACTTACATACTGTGCTTTTAATGCTTTCATTCAGTAAGAATTCATTCAGCTTATCAAAAACAACACAAATTTATTTAAAAAAAGAAATCATATTGACCCCAAACCTTTGAACAGTAGTGGATTTACATTCATCAATCATTGGATATTGTGTGTAATCTTTATCAGGACCTAATTATTGTATTGGAATAAACTCGAGATATTTTATAATATTGGAAATATGAAAGAATTCTCGTCTTTATGGTAGATCTAGGTCTGTTTTCCACTAAATCCCTGGTGGAGGCCAACTCTGAGCATGCAGTGGAGGTGAGGACTCAGGTGCAGCAGCCGGCGGACGAGAACTGGAACCATTCAGGATCCGCTCAGACCTGGCCCTGTGAAAGTAGCAGATCTCACACAACCATCGCTAAATATGCACAGTACCAAGCATCCAGTTTCCAGGAGAGCTTACAGGTTGGTAATGTTACCAAGAGCGCCTCGGTGGTATCAGAAAACAACGCTAACTCACACTTAACGGGAGTCACATCTCCTCAGTGTGAGAAGATCTAGATGGGAAAACACACTATGGTGATGGCATAACACTCGCCTCCCCCGTAAAGTCATGTTCTATGAAATGACATTTTATTACGTGAAGTGTCCCTTCTCCCCCCTCTTCAGAGGAAGGGTATTGCAGTTTGATGGTGATGAGGTTCCAGGCAATCGCCTGGATGTGCTAAGTACACACAGACACAATCGCTATAATCACACAGACACACACCACCACCACTCAAAAAAACTAATTTAAGAATAAAATTAACATATATTTCTATTTTTAGGAAGAGAAAGACAGTGAAGATGAGGATGAGGAAGACAAATCGGAGGAAAAAAATGCAACAAAATCCAACTTACAACTCAACACTGGCTCTTCTATCACCACAGCCAGGTAAAAGTCAAAAATAAGGATTATTGGATAAACTACCACTCAACAATGCATAGATTATTATTACCAGATCCAGATGGAATTGTGTCTGTGATATATATATATTTAAAATATTCTTTTTTTAATAGCTCAGAACAGAAAGCCGCTGGAAAAATCATCAAATTTGGAACCAACATTGACTTATCTGACCCAAAACGGTGAGAGATGTTCACTTTGATATCACTGGTACATTAGTTGACAATCGTCCATTAAGTAATGTTGGAAAGGGAGACTATTAAGTGTTTTACTTTTTTATGAGTGCCATTATTACTTGAACTGGTGTGAGAAAAGGAATGTGGGCACTTGTCTTCAGGTGGAAGCCGCAGCTGCAGGAGCTGTTGAAGTTGCCTGCGTTCATGCGAGTGTCGTCCAGCACCAACATGCTGAGTCATGTTGGCCACACTATACTGGGAATGAACACCGTCCAGCTTTATATGAAGGTCCCTGGCAGCCGCACGCCAGGTCAGTGTACGCACACTGATGTGTTCATGAGACTTCTCTGACTTGTTTAGAAATATTATTAAAGGTATAGTTCATCCAAAAATTTAAATTCTCTCATCATTTACTCACCCTTAAATTGTTCCATACCTGTGTGAATTTCTTTTTTCTGCTAAACACAAAAGAAGGTATTTTGTAGTATGTTGACGGACCTCATTGACTTCCATAGTATTTTCTTCCATTCTGTGAAAGTCATTGGGGCCCATATGTGTTTTGTTACGCATTCTTCAAAATAGTTTATTTTGTGTTTAGCATAAGAAGAAAAATATCATACAGGTTTGGAAAAACTTGAGGGTGAGTAAATGATGAGAGAATTTTCATTTTTTGGGTGTGCTATTCCTTTAAATCTATTTTTCATGTTGGTTTCCTTGTAGAGTTTTTTTTTGTTTTTGTTTGGTTAAGTTTTACAGAAGTTTTGTCTCCTTGAAAATAACAAAACCTCACACTCTCCAAAAACACACTTATTACCATAGAGACATATTTTGTTTTATTTTTTCAATTTTTTTCATTATCAGTAGAGCGGAGTGATTTTAAAAAAAATATTTTTTTATTTAATTTTCCTTACAAACTATGACTTACAATATATTTGTGAAATGTGTTCTGGACAGTATAGTATACAATTAAATAAAACAGCACAAGCCTTGTTTTAAATGAAATTTTGACTTCTCTCTAGGACATCAGGAAAATAATAACTTCTGTTCAGTGAACATCAATATTGGCCCTGGAGACTGTGAGTGGTTTGCTGTTCATGAACATTACTGGAAAGCCATCAGTGACTTCTGTGAAAAGTACGTTTTGGATCACACACACACATTATTTCATATAATTTTATAGATTAACATGTTGGGTTTTTTTAGATTTTAAATTACAAATGTATTGACTGAAATATAAAGCGGTCTCTTCTGTGTGTTAGGCATGGAGTAGATTATCTGACAGGCTCGTGGTGGCCGGTTTTGGAGGACCTGTACCGTTCAAACATCCCAGTGTACCGCTTCATTCAGAGACCGGGGGATCTGGTGTGGATCAACGCGGGGACTGTACATTGGGTCCAGGCTGTGGGCTGGTGCAACAACATCGCCTGGAACGTAGGCCCTTTAAACGGTCAGTCAGCAGGAGGCGCCAAAGACATTTGTTAAGCATTTAGTGTAAATGTATTTGACACATGCTTTATATCATGACGTCGTTTTCATTATATGCACTTTGTCTTCCCAGCCTATCAATACCAGCTGGCTCTTGAGCGCTTTGAGTGGAACGAGATCAAGAAAGTGAAATCAATCGTCCCAATGATTCACGTGTCCTGGAACGTCGCCCGCACAATCAAGATCACAGACCCAAACACATTCAAGATGATCAAGTGAGTGCGCCGTTGAAGTATTTTTGTCAGTGAGATCTACTTTAAACGATTTTATACTTCCACCTCCTTCTTGTCTTCTCTTTTAGACATTGTCTCCTCCAGTCTATCAAACACATTCAGATTTTGAGGGACCAGCTGGTGTCTGCAGGGAAGAAGATCTCCTATCAAAGCAGGGTGAAGGATGAGCCAGCGTATTACTGCAACGAGTGTGATGTGAGGAGCGAAGAACACAATGACGGCTAATGATATTCTGTCATGACACACTGCATTAATGTATCTGACTGTGTATGCATGTGCGAACAGGTGGAGGTGTTTAACCTGCTGTTCGTGACCAGTGAGAGCAGCAGTAGAAAGACGTATGTGGTTCACTGTGAGGACTGCGCTCGGGAGAGAAACCACAGTCTGACCGGGGTGGTGGTGCTGGAGCAGTACCGCATCGATGAGCTGATGAACACATATGATAACTTCACCCTGGTATAAGACACTCTCAGACACACGTACACACAAGTGTAATACGTAATATTTTATTTATTTGATTTTTAAAAATACATTATTTTCATAATTAAAAAAAAGAAAGTGTAAATATATATATATTTTACATTTTTATTTTAAATAGGTTTATTTAAAATAAAAATGTAATGTTTATGTGTTTGTTTTAATTTATATTTTTTTCTAAAATGTGACTTTTATAAAAAGTATAGATAATTATTTATTTATATATATATATTTGTAAACATTTTGTAAACACAATGTGACATGTGACCCTGACATTTAAAATAAAGTATTAGCATGTAATTATATATATTATTTTTATTATTTATTTATATTAAAATAGGCTTCATAGGTTTTCTTCAAAATAGGTTTCTGTATGCAAAATATAATTTATATAAATATTTTTGTAAAATGGACATAGACATGTTAAAAAATAAAATATTATATAGGCATCATTTTCATTATGAATGTATAATTTTTGTGAAATGTGACCTGGACATACACACTAATACAGAAGTGTAATATGTAATGATATTATTTTTATTTATATATATATATATATATATATATATATATATATATATATATATATATATATATATATATATATATATATATATATATATATATATATATATATATATATATATATATAAAGGCTTTATTTTATGCAAAATAGAATTTACAATTATTATTTTTTTAATGTTAAAAGAGTTTATAAAAATATCATTAGAATTGCATTTTTAATTTATATTTAAAAAATAGGCTTTATTTTCACTATGCAAAAAAAAATATTGCTAATTTTTGTGAAATATGACATGACGTGTGATGTAATAGTTTTATTTTGTAGAAAAAAGGCTTTAATTTCATAATGACAAATAGAATTTCTAATATATATATATATATATCTGAAATTAAGAAAACATTATAAGTTCAAAGATATGTTTTACATAATGTCTATTTTATTTCATTGTGATAAAAAAATGTATTATATATATAAAAATGTTATATATCACAATAAAATAAAATAGACATTATGTTAAAAATATCTATTAACTTATAAGGTTTTCTTAACTGTCACTCGGACTTTATTTATGCTCATTATGCTAAATAGAATTTGTAATTATTTCTAATATTTTTGGACATTTAAAATAAAGTATCAACATTTAATGATTATTTTAAATAGGCTTTATTTTCATCATGAAAAATAGAATTTCTAAAAAAAATTGTTAAATGACAATATAAAAGTTGTGTAAGAAAATATATATTTTATTAATTTATAATGTTTTTCTTAATTTCTTAATTTATAATATTTAATTTATTTATAATATTTTTGAGACATTTGACCTGGTCATTTAAAAATAAAGTATGAACACGTGATGATAGTTTTATATTATTTTAAAATATTTATTTAAAAAATAGAATTTACAACATTTTTGTAAAATGGACATTTTATTTAAAAGTAGGCATCATTCTCATTATGCAAAATGGAATTGACAATATTTTGTAAAATGGACATAAACATTGATCCAAATAAAACAAAATAATCCATCAGTGACTCTGCTCTCCAGATATCAGCATTGTCACTGACCACTATTTTACACATATAAATTAAAATTATTCTCACAACAATTCTAACGCACAAGTTCTCTCTTCCCAGGCTCCAGTTCCATTCTGTAGGTGAAGTTGATGTCTGAAACTACACAGCCATAACCAAATCTCCCACCATCCTGCCCCAAATCAGCGGCACAAACCTTTCATTCTCTTTTTTTTATTACCAAAACCACTACTGCAGACTTACAGAACAGCCAATCAAATCGCTGTTTACTTCACATTGTTTACAATACTATCAGCAGATGTCTCTCCAGCTCAGTCGTCTTCCCCTCAGCCAGCTACTGACGGGACATCGGATAGTTCTCATGTTCCTGATTATAGAATGACCAGAGTGGTGCTACATCATTGGACTCTAACAATAATGTGTAACTTGGCTATCAGGTCACCCATCCAAAATGGATAACTGCTGTGATTCCTTAAAAAAAAAAAAAAAAAAAAGTCAACATGCCGAACATGTGCATTAATTCAGGTACTGATGTAGTTTACTTTTTTTATGCAAATGGAAGACAATTTCACCAGTCCAGTTATTCTATGTCTCTGGTTAATCTGAGTGGTGCTTTGATACAACTTGTATAACAGCAGGGGATTCATTTCTGTTGGAGCTGATGACCATTGCAGTGGCATTACATTTTTTTTTTTTTCTCGGTCGTGTCATATTTACTACAAGTCTCAAGACCTTTGTAAATGGTATTTGCATATTTTACTGGGTGCTATTTTTTTAAGTTGTCAAAGGTTTTCAGAAAGAAAGAAAAAAAACTTTTTTAACAGTCTAGACTAACACCATTTGGGCCTTGTGATATGCATTTAGACAAAAGGTGATTTCATGATATTTGATTAACTAAATAATGACATTTTCTTAGAGCATTAAAATACCACATGAGGTATAGTATATGTAACATTTATTCCAAAATATACGGGTTTAATCTAAAACTTATTTGATTGCATTTGTCTGGAAAACCTTACATGTGTTAAGTGAATCTTTTCTAACTCAAAAAAAAAAAAAAAATTCATTCCTGCGAACTTGTGGCTTTTGATGCATTTCTCAATCCGATTGATTTCATCCTTTTATTTGATTTTCTGATTTTTGGAATCATAATTGAAATACTCCGTTTTGTTTTCTATTTATTTACTTGACTTTTCCATTTGTATTTATTGGTTGTTTGTGATGCTTCATACGTATTTTGTAAACCTTTCTGTTGTGCTGATGTGGTGAGGCTTACGGGGGAACGTCTGATTCAAAATGGTGCTGATCCCCCTCCCCCTCCCGGGTCTCTCTGTCTGTATAAATGATCTGTAGGTTTGAAAACATGAATTTAATCTCACAAGTTGGTGCTTAGAACAGAGTCTTTTATGAACTGAATGTCTTTGTACTGTATATTTAACACATGAAATTTGTTTGCTTTACATGAGGTACAGGATATTGTGACACGTGTATGATTCCAGTCATCTTAGCTGTTATGATTATAATGACCTTTCGGATTTGTATCATTGTTGATGAATTTCAGATCTTTGAGAGCTCTCAGATTTGCGTTCCATCGATACCTCTCAGAGTTTGTTTTCAGGTTCATTGCCATTTTTGTTTGTTTTACTGTATTAAAAAAAGAACGAAAAAAAGAAATGAAAAGAAAAAAAACATTAAGGATCTGAGCCAGACTTGTCTAAAACATTTTGTGATTTTTGTGTGTTATACCTGATATAATGATAACTATTAAAAAAAATAAAACTGATAAATTCCCATGTGTTTACGTGTCAACTATTTCTGGATTGTGAGTGGAAGTGTATTAGAGGAAGGTTACAGATTCACAGTCTCCTGTCTGTCTGCGGAGTGGAAGTGGAGGCCTGCAGAGGTCATGGGACAGGAGTAATGTTTCGGCGACACCTCAGCGCTCTCTGCGGACTTTACTGCGGAAATCCTGGCTCCAAGGACAGGAAGACAGGTTTTCCTCTTTTTAAGACTCTCAGGATATATCTTGTTTTCCACCATCCCTCCACACTTAACTTGTATATTTCAGCAGAGCCCTTTTTATCTTTCTCTCCTGATAATCCACTGCTGTGAATAAATAAACTAAATGTAAATAGTTTATTTACTTACAGATAAAGTCATCATCCTGTTTTCACCCCTATGAACTCACTATCTTATCCAGGTCACTCTATCACAGCTGGTGAGTCCTGACCTCAAAGTGTTTTGCAGGTCTGTTCTGATAAAGTCACAGACAGCTGTAAACTAAACAATGCTAAATGCAAATAGTAATTTAAAAAACTAACAATTAATAGTGCATAGTTTGAATAGCAAAATAAAATGCTTCACCTCAGGAAAGGGAAAATGCCATTATTATATTATAATTGTTCTACTAAACTGAATGCATGTTCAGTAAAAACAAAGATACACTATGTTACTGTTTTAGTTCAAAAATATGCAGTGAATGAATACATTAATCCTTCCAAAACGTGTTTTTGTCTAACCCTGATTCACTATGGTAAGCCTATTAAGTGTTTATATTTTAGACTTGTCTGGATCATAAACTGTATAAAAAATAAAAAATGGATGACACACCTTCACTCGCTTCCATTGTAGAGAATTGATGCCATCTTTGAGTCTCGAGTCTGCGCGGTAGTGAGCATGAAGTGGAATCGAGCTATCAAGGCCCCGCCCACACTCCCACAGAATCGTTTATCTGCAGAACAACTCATTTCGGTGAGAAATAAACAGTTATGTAAATGTAGAAATGAAAGTTGAGGCTCGAGTCTCCTCCCAAAAGTCCAGAAAAAAAAGTATTTTGGTGCCTCAGTGACTTCTTCCCTCAGAGAGGCTGTCAATCATGAGGTCATACTCCTGTTTTTATAGCATCAAATAACTAACTAAAACCAAACTTATTTAAGAAAATAACACTTTAACTTACATCAGCACAATAAAAGCTACCTAAAATGACAGAAACCATCTTAGGAAATAAAAATTTGAAGTGTAATGATTACAGTCTCATTTAAATAGATATACCGCAGCCAACCTGGGGGTGATCAAAATCAATTTGGCTTTACTTTTCACGATATGTGCGGCACACTTGTAGCCTAGAAATCTAGACGCACCCTAGCGGCAGCAAATCTAATCTGCCCGCGAGTGTCGTCTAGCAACTCTCAATACCCTTTTAAACTGTAATCCGCAAACTCTTGCCGGGCCAATCACATCGTGTATAGAGTCGGTGGGCGGGGCCATAATGACGACAGCTGAGTTGCGTTTGCGTGCTTCTAGTAAACACAGAAACTGCGAACGGCGCTCTTTCGAATCAGCTCTGACCGAGACTCTGGAAGACTTAGAGTTAAGCTTTTCTCTGAGAAAAGAACAAAGAACGGCACTGAAGTCATTCTTAAAAAGGGAAGATGTGTTCGGAGTGTTGCCGACCGGATACGGCGAATGTTTAATCTGTCAACGAGCTCTGTTTCACTTTCGTTGCTCTGGTTGGTTGTAGCGCTATCCTATCACGTGCAGAGGGAGTTTGAAAGACAACCGTTTATCCCGCCCCTCAGATTGAGCCCTGTCAATGGTGAGTTTCCAGACCAAACATCCTGATGTGGGTCTGGCTTGTCAGGCTAGCACACTTGGGCTGACTACAGGCGCACAAAGGCACCTCACGAAACTATTTCGATCCTGGTTATATCTCTCTTAAGCCTAGTTGTGAATGTTTTATGAGCAATAGGATTACTATATTTATCCACAGTCTGCACAGTCACGCAGAATGAAAGCACAACCAAAGCAATGTTCTTCCCCAAAATGCATGCAATTTTGTTTAAACCACTTGAGGCCATAGTGTACCTTTAAGTATTATCTTAAGATACTTTCTAATATACTTATTTTCTTACATTATTTTGATCTCATATATTATTGCCATACAGGCAATACTTTGACATTACTCATATTTAAATGATAACAGAATACTTCTTGATTATAACATTGAAACATGCAATTTCTGTGAAGCTGCATTTACAATATGTAACTTTGTTTAGTTTTAGTTTTTTTACACAATTTTGAATTAAATTTGGTCCCTGAGGTATCTCACTCAAAAACAAAAGCCAATCTACGTGCCCTCTGTCGAAATCTCCAGAAAACATCCTCCCGGAGCCCTGTGTCCTGACAGCTCTGACACATCCTGAGAGATACTGAACAGACATGAACTCCCCTCGCTGTAGCTGAACTAAAGGTGAAGTGGGAAACATCATACAAAGAGCCAACTGTTAGAGAGCCCTTAGTGGGTTAGACTTAACCCACTTAAGTTTAAGCCTTTACTAACTTTTATTTAATTAATTCTTTATTTTTTACTTTAACTCTGGAGAAATAGCATTCTTAATCTCTTTCTGTGCCACTGGGAGTTTCCCCAAACTCTTTCATATTTTAAAGTTTATATTTTATATATATATATATATATATATATATATATATATATATATATATATATATATATATATATATATATATAAACCCCTTAATCATGTTTTATATTTTCCTCAAAACATCAGGAGTCCTTTTATTGTTCTTGAGATGTCTTATCTTAGACCAGAGGGTCTAATTGTTTTCTAAGAGTGTGATGAAAATACAAAAGTCGTGATGTAAGAACCAGGGTTATGTAACAAGCAGAGTATTTGCTTTTGAACGTGAACAGATTCAGTTATTCAAGTGGTCCATTTACTCACAATAACAATTATTGCATTACGAAAGTGCAGAAATATGTTCCTTAAATTATAAAATCCGGGTTTTGTATGACGTGCTTCTAATGATATTTTCAGTGGTCTTCAAAGCACAAATAAAAATGCACTTGCATCAGAATGAGTTGGAGTTTTAAATAAACAAGAACATTTTACAAATTGTAAATTCAGTTTGAATCTTTCTTCAAATGAAAAATAGCTAAGAATCTCTGAGAAAATTGTTAAAACCTACACTGACAATCTTTTGCGGATTGTGTAAATCTAAAGGGAGTCCTGGTCATAGATCTTCTCACTGAGCAAAAAAAAAAAGTACTCCTAGACAAGACACCCCCCCACCCAACACCCCAAACTCATAAATGCCCCAGCTAGGGCAGCGTGGGGCCAAAAGAGAAGTGGGAGTGGAGAGATATAACTGAGTTACCAAGGCAGGACATCTTCGTCAAAGGAAGGAAAGAGCGGAGCAGGAAAGGAGGAAGAGAAAGGGCTGAAATAAAGGAGTGAACGTTTCAGAGTTCAGTTTCACACAGAGCGAGTGGAGATATTACAGGTGGACATGAAAACCAGATGAAAATAACGTTACAGACCTGTATGATCGTCTCAGCCCGTCTGAAGGATTTGTCTATATTTCATTGAGGAAAGAAAATGATATAACAAGTAAAGGGGAACGTTTCTTTGCATGAGGAAAAGGTGATTTTTGAGGGAACTAACAGCCGACTATATTACACTAATGTAAGTATACAGGATTTTGGACTTTGTATTGTGTTTCATGACTTACATTGTTTTTATGTGCATAATTTAAAAAATATTTAAGCATATATTAGATGTTGAGTTTATTTATGTAAGCATATTTAAATGTGCAAAATTATTATGTGGATTTTTGATAATTCGGGCTTTGGATAAATAGAATACAAGCTCTTTCAGTATTAAGTATTAAGACCCGTTATGTTGGACCCATATTAAATATATTCTCAATCTAACAAGTGCTTTCAATACACAAATGATGAACAGTGCAACTTGTAGTTCAGTTTATGCTCTGTTTTTTCCCCCCTGGCATATCTATTGACTTTGATTCCCTAAAGATGGTCTATGTCCTGTCAAAATCCCCTTGATGTATTTTGTGGAATTTCCTGATATTCGGGACCCTGAATCAGAATGTAAGATTAGTCATGATGGTGATTTAATCTTGAAATGTACAAATTCTTGTACTACTCTTCTAAAAACAACATAAAATAGTTATAATAAAATACAGCTAAATGAACAAATAATCAAAAATACATTTAAAAATAAATGTTCTTCCATCACTTTGGATAATATAATTTGTAGAATTAATAAATATAAAGATCATAAATGAGTCTTTCTGAACTTATGTCACATTTATTTATTTTTAAAAAGTGATGTATAGGCCATTAAAGACTTCCTCAAGGTCAAAACAAATTGCTCTTATAAGAGTTTTAAAGGTGTTTGTGTGGGAAAGGTTTTTAAATCAAGGTCTCGATAACATCTGAATTATTAATGGTAGAGTGATATCATACTTGTATTCACACAAAAAATTGGGCTCGCTCCAAATAAACACAGCTAAGCAGAATAAGCAATCATGTGACCTTCTGAATTCTTCCAAAATGAACATGTCTGTCATCAATGCTGCTACTTCTCAATGCGGATTTTTGATCAAAGGGACTAAACAGCATAAATCAAGGGAAAATTAATATTTCCTGACATTCACTTGCTTTTGTGAAACTGTAACAAGCTGTTGACAGCTCTTTACGGCCGTTTCGTTAGGATGTTGCTCTTTTGGCGTTCCGCTGTTTTATTTGTGATCTAGTCAGCATAGAGGGTTTCCTGATGAGCCATTCCAAAGTTATTGTTTTGTGTTTTTTGGTCATCCTGGAGATCAGGGTGGGGTCAGCGGCTTCGTTTCCTGATCTTTAGTGTTAGTTATCACCAATTTCTTTCTCTACGTTTCACCAGAACAGTTCACTTTTTAGAGAAATGCAATCTATAATTTTCAAACCAACATAATTATCTTTAAAGGAATAGTTTTGATTAAATGCAAGTTAAGCTTGATCGACAGCACTTGTGGTATAATGATGATATCCACAAAAATGTATTTCCACTTGTTCCTCCCCCCAAAGAAGTGAGCAGAAGTATGGGTTTCAGAGAGGCTCTTACAATGGAAGTGAATGGGGCCAATCCGTAAATGTTAAAATACTCATTGTTTCAATAGTATATAGCCACAAGATATAAACACTATGGTTTAGTTTCACAGACAGGGCTGAGACTAAACCAGGATTAGGCCTTAGTTCAGTTTGGATTATTTAAGTATCTTTTATAAATGCCTTAAAAACATTACTGGTGTGCATCTTGATAAAACAATGGCACTGACTTATTTTAACATAACCGGCCATTTTTGTAGGCAATAAACTGCCATAACTTTAAAAGACAATACCTCCATTTGCATTGAACTTTCGTCGCTGTAACTTTGCAGATACTGTTTATGATCAAGCAGCAACATTATACACTAACTAAAGTTAAAAAAGTGAAATCGCATGCAACCACCTTTTTAACTGTTGTTGAACCTGGAATATTCCTTTAAGTAATTTCATTGTTTATGTTCAATTTATAGTAGCCATTAAATACTGTACCATTATTAACAAATAACCCTTAATTTATAATCTATCTATCTATCTATCTATCTATCTATCTATCTATCTATCTATCTAGACAAAAACTGGGCTACACCTGACAGACAAATGAACGGCAAAATGAGTCTTTCCCGTAATGGTACCTTGGAGAAACCCGCCTCGCTGCAGTTCCCCATGGATAGGGGGGATCCTGAATCACCTCACCCACGTCTCCATCACACTGGTTCCATCTCCTCCAGCACTCCAGCTAATGTGTCCAGCTCAGGTGTTGTGGTTCCTCCTCCATACTCAATAGCAGGCAGTGCAGTGAACGACTCTGCTCTGGAGCTGAGGGGCTCTTTGGACTGTTGGGCCTGTTCCGTTCTGGTTACAGCACAGAATCTGATCATCGCAGCGCTCAACGTAGGTTTGGCTGCATTTATCTTCGGCCTCATCCTCCTGCCGTCGCTCGTCATGGTCGTTTTTGGTTTCCTCTGCCATTCAACGGTAAATGCTTTAACATATAATGTTGTCTTAATTACTCACTCTCATGTTGTTCCAAACCCATAAGACCTTTGTTCATCTTCGGAACACAATTTTTGATAAAATCAGAGAGATTTTATAGGCAGCAACGTCAGCAGTTTACCATCAGTCCATCCTAGGTGTATGAGACTTACTTCTTTCTGATGAACACAATCAGAGTTATATTAATAAATGTCCTGACGCTTCCAAGCTTTATAATGGCAGTGAAGGGGGGCCACGAGTTTGAAGCTCAAAAAAGTGCATCCAAATTTTACTTTATAAAGTTTTAAATATGTATATTTTTCTTACAAAACCCCATCGATTCACTTCAGCAGGCCTTTATTAAACCCCCAGAGCAGTGTGGAATAGGTTTATGATGGAAGGATGCACATTTTTGAGCTTCAAACTCATTGGCCCTGTTCCCTGCCATTATAAAGCTGAAGAGTCAGGGTATCTATTAATGTAACTCAGATTGTGTTTGTCACATACACACCTAGGATGTCTTGAGGGTAAATCAATTATGGGATCATTGTCATTTTAAAGTAAACTAATCCTTTGAATGACAGAATTTTTATTTTTTGGTTAACTAACCCTTCAAAGTCAGTATCAAATAAAAATTGACCCTATTTGCTTTTATAATGTACATTCATAGTCTAACATGATTCACCAGTGCATGTTAATCCAAAGATTTGAGCAAAATAAACTACACTATAGTGTTTGAGGTAAAATTATTGAATGTTTTTGAAAGAATTCTCTTATGCTCACCCAGGCTGATTTTGTTTGGTCAAAAGTGTAGAACGGTAGGCTATTTGAGAAATTACAATGTGAAATGTTTTTAATTTTAATATTTTTAAAATGTGATTTATTACTTTGGTGACAAAGCTGTATTTTCAGCATGATTACTAGTCTTTAGTATACTTCAGAAATCATTGTAATATAGGGTGACCAAACATCAAGTTTTCAAGTCCTGCCCTGGCCCTAATAAAACAATTTTTGATCCATACAGATGCTGCATACTTTAAATGTGTTGAAATTAATAAGGAATCTTTGAGTAAACTTTGAGTATCTTTTGAGGATCTCACTGCCGCGCCAAGCGTCCTGGTTTTCGGCAATCAAAATATGGTCACCCTATTGTAATATGCAGATTTTTTGCTCAAGAAAGAGTATTGTCAGTGTTCAAATATGTTGTTGCTGCTTAATATTATTTTTATGGAAACTGAGATGCATGATTCAGGATGATAAACAGAAAAGTTCAAAAGAACAGCATTTACTTCAAATGAAAATATTTTGTAACATTATAAATGTTTTTACCATCACTTTTGATCCTTGATGAAAAGTGTTCAATCCTTTTGGGGGGTGGGATGGTAGCCTACTTCCTCAAAACTTTTGAAAGGTATTGTGCTTGCATAATTATTACATTTTAATCTTTTTTCATTATTTGTCCTCACATACTGCAATTCCACCCTAAATCACAATTCCCAAAGAACATTAAAACAGCTTAGATTGTTCTAATGTCATCCGAGCACTGATGAATACACGTCCCCAGAGTTCATTGCAACTAACACAAAACACCTGGGTAATAGTCTCACATAATCATTTCACCATAACCGCCTCCAACTGCGCTGTCTCAGTCAACTCCCACTGCCTCACCATGTGGATGTTTTTTTATTAATGATCTCAGGTCAATGTTTTCATGCTCGTATCTGATCTGACATATTACGTTGCCAAATCTCTCTCTCTCTCTCTCTCTCTCTCTCTCTCTCTCTCTCTCTCTCTCTCTCTCTCTCTCTCTCTCTCTCTCTCTCTCTCTCTCTCTCTCTCTCTCTCTGTCTCTCTCTCTCTCTCTGTCTCTCTCTCTCTCTCTCTCTCTCTCTCTCTCTCTCTCTCTCTCTCTCTCTCTCTCTCTCTCTCTCTCTCTCTCTCTCTTCCTTACTAACTCTTTTTCTTGCACTCCTCCCTGTTTTTTCCCAAAGGTTCAGCGCCACGGTACTTCCGTCTACTGTTCGATCTCTTGGACGATGGAGGTTGTGTGGCTTTGTTGGTGGTGGGGTTCCTGCTGCTGGCTCCGCTCCTGGTTCTGGCTCTGGCCGCTTATTGCAGGATGGCACGCCACCTCCAGCTGGGCCTGTGCTTTATCCCCTACAGCCGTGCCGTCTATAAGAACCTGCCTGCATCACGTCATCGAGGCCTGGGGGGCTGCTGTGGCCAGCAGGGGGCAGGAGAGAGCGAGGGAAAGGGAAGCGTCTGGGTTTGAGCAGCCTAGAAAAAAACCCCAAAAGAGTGGTGAATTTAATGTGAATAGGTGACAAACAGAGCCCATAATGCCAAACAGATGTTGATACAAGCAGTGCCATGTTCTCAGCACTTTTGTTGAACTGAAATTTTACAAATTGTATGTATTCTCTCGTGCATTCTCTCTCTCTCTCTCTCTCTCTCTCTCTCTCTCTCTCTCTCTCTCTCTCTCTCTCTCTCTCTCTCTCTCTCTCTCTCTCTCAAAGTTATGTTTTAACTAGCTCAACCTGTATGATGATGAAAAGGGTGGAACATTCTGTTTGTTACAAATGTTTAATGTTTTTTTCTTTTTAACATGTTTTGGCATTTTAGTAGGCCTATTTTAAGGACAGTTTTGTACCTTTAACATGAATAAGAAACTATGAAGTCTTTGTGATTTTTTTTTTTTTTTTTTTTTTTACTGTACAAACACTTCTTATAAAATAAATAATACATTTCCACAATACATGTATGAATTATCAAAAGAGGTCAATGTGTGGCAAGCTTTTTGGCAAAAGTGCAGATTTTTTATACGCTCGTTATTTCATTAGACAATTACACACAATTAATTTTAGGCCTATTTAATAAGCTGTTGTAAATGTGATGCAACAGCCCTGACCTGTCGAGGCTTGGACTCCACTGTGGTATCTGTTACCAAGATGTTAGCAGCAGATCCTTTAAGTTCCTATAAGCTGCGATGTGGGGGCTACATGGATCGGCACATCCGCACATGAGCTCTGGGGAATTTGGAGAACTAGTCAACACAAACTCGTGCTCCTCAAACCATTCCTGAACCATTTTTGTGGCAGGGCGCATTATTCTGCTGAAAAAGTCCTCAGCCACCAAGGAATACTGTTTCCATTAAAACGGTGCACATGGTCTGCAAAAATGCTTAGGGTAATCAAAGTGACACACACATGGATGGCAGGAGTCAAGGTTTCCCAAAAGAACATTGCCCAAAGCCTCACACTGCCTCCATCGGCTTGCCTTCTTCCCATAGTGCATCCTGGTGCCATGTGTTCCCCACTGCTTGCACTTTTGGTGGTGGACAGGGGTCAGCATTGGCACCCTGACTGGTCTGCACTCTGCAGCTATGCAGCTGACACCTTTTCATCAGAACCAGCATTCACTTCTTTAGTAATTTGAGCTGCAGTAGCTCGTCTGTTTGATCAGACCACACGGGCCAGCCTTCCCTCACCACGTGCATCAATGAGCCTTGGCCACCCATGACCCGCTGCAGGTTCATCACTGTAACTTCAACCACTGCAGACCGGGAACACCCCACAAGCCCTGCAGTTTTGGAGATGCTCTGTAGTGATAGCCATCACAATTTGGCCCTTGTCAAACTCACTCAAATCCTTTTTCCTGTTTCTAACACTAACTTTGAGGCATTTTTGAAAGCAAAGAAAAACTGAAAAATCACATGGTCCTACGTATTCAGACCCTTTGCTCAGTATTTAGTAGAAGCACACTCTTGATCTAATACAGCCATGAGTCTTTTTGGGAAAGATGCAACAAGTTTTCAAACCTGGATTTGGTGATCCTCTACCATTCCTCCTTGCAGATCCTCTCCAGTTCTGTCAAGTTGGATGGTAAACGTTGGTGGACAGTCATTTTCAGGTCTCTCCATTGGGTTTAAGTCAGGGCTTTGGCTGAGCCATTCAAGAACAGTCATGGAGTTGTTGTGAAGCCACTCCTTCGTTAATTTAGCTGTGTGCTTAGGGTCAATGCCTTGTTGGAAGGTGAACCGGCCCTGTCTGAGGTCTTGAGCATTCTGGAGAAGATTTTCGTCTAGGATATACCTGTACTTGGCTGCATTCATCTTTCCCTTGATTGCAACTAATCGTCCTGTCCCTGCAGCTGAAAAACACCCCCACAGCATGATACTGCCACCACCATGCTTCTTGGGACTGTATTGGACAGGTGATGAGCAGCCTGATGAGGAGCCTGGTTTTTGGTTTTCTCCACACTGCCATAAAGCCCCGACTGGTGGAGGGCTGCAGTAATGGTTGACTTTCTACAACTTTCTCCCATCTCGAGACTGCATCTCTGGAGCTCAGCCGCAGTGATATTCAGGTTCTTCTTTATCTCTCTCACCAAGGCTCTTCTCCCCCGATAGCTCAGTTTGACCTCATGATTGTCATTTGCTCTGACATACACTGTGAGCTGCAAGGTCTTATATAGACAGGTTTGTGGCTTTCCTAATCAAGTCCAGTCAGTAAAATCTAACACAGCTGGACTCAAATGAAGGTGTAGAACCATCTCAAGGATGAGCAGAAGAAATGGACAGCACCTGAGTTAAATATATGAGTGTCACAGCAAAGGGTCTGAATACTTAGAACCATGTGATATTTCAGTTTTTCTTTTTTAATAAATCTGCAAAAATGTCAACAATTCTGTGCTTTTCTCTCAATGTGGGGTGCTGTGTGTACATTAATGAGAAAATATGAACTTAAATGATTTTAGCAAATGGGTGCAATATAAGAAAGAGCGAAATGGTCTGAATACTTTCCCTACCCACTGTATATAAATTCACCATAGCCTATTTTCTGGAAAGAAAATATACATGGTGTTTGACTGCAAAACATGATGTTAAAACATTGTAAAATGTTGTGTTGTTCCTAATAATAGAAATCTAAGACATCTATTTCCAACATTATGGGCAATCACACAGGCTACATTAACGTGATTTATGCGATTTATACCATTGTATTGGATGCACTTTATTAAGAAAGTTTGTTATGGCATCTTAAGGGGGAAAAATCTAATCAGTCACTTCTGAGGACAGAAGCTTTTGTTGTGGCTTTCAGGATTAGTTATTTAAGCCTCGGCCGGTGGAAATTTCCCATGGCGTTCCGCGCACGCTCAATCAAAGCTTTAATACGCAACCGAGGTAACGGAACAGAGGGGCAGATAGAGTCAGTACAGCATCATCAGACAGTATCCGTCGGGAATGCGACCCGCTTGCTGCTCTTACACGATCTCTGTAGGGACCCTCACGAGCACAATCCCATGGAGCCAGAGTTTCAAACGAAGCAAAACCTTCAGATCACTGGATAAGACGCGCACTACTTTGTTTCTCTACAGGTACGTTTGAGTGCTTTCTGAAATTGGGATGCGTGACGTATAGGCAAAGTGTTTTGACAAAACAACTTTTTTATGCAGTATGCAGAAATATAAGTGTGCTTGACACAATAAAACCCTGTTTTAATAAAAATTAGGCATACTCAAATAGCTACTTTAACCTGCACATATTAATTTATCCGTATCTCAAATATACATCAGCTATATATATTTATTAGTATTTAAAGTTTATTATTTAGAAGCCTATAACATTTGACTATAGTTTAGAAATAGATGAGCTCATGTTTAGCCTGTCTGGATTTGCACTCATTTGATCTGTGATGTGTTTGTGTCCAACGCGCGCCAAGTCGCTCTAGTTTGATTTTCTTGAATGAGGGATTAACCTCTCCTCGGTAGAGTTTTATGTAAGATATCCTTCAATAGAACGACAAAGCATCTTTTTCGTGCATCTATAGGGATCACTGAGCACTAGAATGTGAATGTTCTTGGCTAGTTTCTAACTGCTGATGTCAGGGACCCCAAAATATGTGTGTCGTGTGTTTGCTTTTGATAAGTGTCGTATGCTTATCAAATCTGCTTTTATTTGATCAAATACAGAAAAAATGATTTTATGAAATATTACAATTTAAAGTGATGTTTTCTGTTTTAATATACTTATGTAATTTATTTCTGCAAAGCTGAATTTTCATTACTTCAGTGTTCGGTGTCACATGACCCTTCAGAAATCATTCTATTTTGACGATTTGATATTCAGTTATTATCAATGTTGCACTGTAAAAAAATTGTGGTGTTTTTTGTTGGTTTAACTTAAAAAAGTAAGTAACCTGGTTGCCTTAAAATTTTGAGTTTATTGAAATTAAAAATTTGAGTTGATACAATGAAGGAAATTAGTTTAATAAATAGAAACTCAAAATATTTTTGAATCTGAACCACATAAAAAATGTGATAAATCATGAAAATAGCACAATTTGGCATGTTTCACTGCGTCATCAGAAATAACACACACATAATTACCCAATATGCTTACGAAATCTTTTAATAATCTTTTAATAAAGGCTGTCGAATCTCAAAAAATGTTCATTGTATTAACTCAAAATTTTAATTTCAATGAACTCAAAATTTTAAGGCAACCAGGTAACTTTTTTTCTAAATATTTTTTTTTACAGTGTGGAAACAGTTGTGCTGCTTAATATTGTTTTTGGAAATGGGATAAATTTTTTCAGAATTCATTGACTAAAAAGTTAAAAAGAACAGCATTTATTCAAAATATAAATCTTTTCTAACAATAAAAATATTTACAATTAATTTAATTGATATTAATATTTTTTGCGAAACTTTGACTTTTTCCTCAGGATACATTGATAAATAAAAAGACAACATTTATTCAAAATATAAATATTTTCTAAATATATCAATATTTATGGCATCCTTGCTGAATAGTAGTAGCCTATTAATTACTTTAAATAAAATATATTTCTATTTAAAAAAAAAAAAACATTTTTAACTGTTTATTTATCAAAGAATCCTGAAAAAAAGTATATTAGGTTGCAAATATTAAGCAGTACAACTGTTTCCAACATTGATCATGATTTCTGAAGGATCATGTGACACTGAAGACTAAAAAAATGGCTGACGAAAATTCAGCATTGCGTCACAGAAATAAATTATATTTTATAGTGTATTAAAAAAGAACCATAATTTTAAATTGTAAAAATATTTCACAATATGACTTTTTTATTTGCTGTTTATACTCTAAGCATAAAAGAGTTATTTCAGAAACATTAATGTTTCCAAACTTTTTGCCAGTATGCATGCAGCATACTATAAATACACAACATGCTTGATTTTACTAATTATTTTCCTTTTACATACAATACATTTGTCACATCTAGAACGTTTTAATGATTTATAGATGACAAAATAAATCACAGTCCCATTCTGCTAAATACACGGGCGGTGCTGCTTATTATTTACGTAACAGAAGTGTTCAGCAGTTCCCTTCCTGAAGTTAAGATTTATGTGTTACACTGACGTCGTAACTAATTGTGTTGTCAGAGCTGGTTGTTCTTGGTCAGGTGCTCCAGCACTCCAAAGCGGGCCAGGGAACACAACTGTGTGCCCCGTTCAAGTGATATACCGTAGTAGGCTACAAGCCTCAGACACGACCGAGGATTAATCCTCTCAGGATGAATGAGCTCTTTGTTTCTTTGAGCCATTATTAGCAATCTCCTGCTTTCACCTCTCAGCTAATGTTCCGGTCAGAGAAGCGAGATAAGCTTGAAGAAACAAACACAATGGCATTGAAACTCCATGTTCTTCAGGCATTTATATTCTCTCTCCAGATCTCTAGATTGGGAAAGCCATGGGTAAGAAAGTCTTGCAGTGTTTCCCCTGGTACAAACGCTGTAAAGACCGGGGTAAAAGCAGGCTGTGCCCTCCTCCGCCTGGTAAGTTTCCTTGTTAACCACATTTTTTCCTGATACCTTGCTAATGAAGTCAAATTGTCTTTCAATATTACATATTGTATAAACTCAATTTTCTCTCTCTGCGTTCACAGTGCCATCTGTTGAGGTGCAACCTGGCTTCTCTCCGACAGTCTCCTGGGGTTACGACGGAGAGGAAAGCGCTGCACGTCCCGTCTATTTTTCCCACAAAGCGCGAGTAATTTACCGCCACCAGATGGATGGCAATATTATCGATGCCACCTGCTGACCTCTGGGCTCCTTTCCCAGAATCCCTTGCCTTGTACCTGTAGACCTCCAGAAAACAGTGTAGAGGAGCACTTACTAGACCGTTTCGCCGTGTGTAATTAAACAAAATCTTTTATATTCAGTAAAAATGTCAGTGTTTCCTCTGGTTCCTCCACCCTTTTGCCAGACCTGGCATTCACCTGTCTTGTACTTACTGTGTTGAAATAAAATGAAATGTTTTAAGGGAGACAGAGTGATGCAAGCCACATGAAAAAACAAGGACTGAGCTGGATGTTGTAAATAAATACAATGTATGTGCATTTTGTCATATATCTGGGCCTGGATGTATGATTTCCTTTTGTTGTGTTTTTAGACGACAAAATTGTTTTTTCAGAGGTTCATGAATGCATTCAGGATAATGATAAAATTTTGTACTAATCACTGGAATTCTAATATAAAATGTCTCTATGTTTAGTAAATATTATATATATATTTTTCTCTAATTCTGTTAAAGGAGATTGAATCTTTAATAAAGTGAATATATACATTTATTGTTCATTTTTGTCATTTTCATTCAAATGCAGTTTCTGTTTTGGGGATAAATATGCGCTTAACTGATTAAATATAATATCTAAGAGGTGCACAAATGCTTTATTCTCTTCCTATGTGGTGGTAAAAATGTCCTGCATATGTTCTTGACAGGCTTTGTGAGATTTCCCCATTTAATTTTAATTAACAAGTTTTAATTTAAGACTTCATAAAATGCAAAAGTTTGCATGTTGATGACTAAATATTAATCCTTTAAAATGTAGGCCCACTAAATGAAATAATCTGCAAAAATATAATCTGAAAATAATTTTAGATGTATGAAGCTGAAAAATAGCCTATATATATATATATATATATATATATATATATATATATATATATATATATATATATATATATATATATATATATATATATATATATATATATATTAGGGCTGGACAATAATTCAATATCAATATATATCGCGATATAATTTTTTTCAATAACGGTGATATGATTTTTAAACACATTTCCGATATTTCGATATGACTGACGTTCAGGGCGCATGCCATCAGAAAGAGCAGAACACGATTGGCTTCTTGCGTGATGACGTAGGCCTACACCACGGACACGCAGCCAGTGCTCAGCAGTAGTAGGCTGATAGATCCAACGCACAGAGTTTCCCTGACCGCAACACAAATGTGACTGAACGAGCTTCCACAAGTAAGGAGAAATAAATAGTTGATAAGAGAAGAAAGACTAACTTTCTTTAGTGGCGTGGAAGTGGTTCGTCTATCTAAAGCACTATTCGCACGGGATAGTATTATCTAGGGACCTCTGTGATTTAGAAATGACTCCTCCACATCTGAGTTTTGCGTGGCGCATTCGCACGGGATAAGCAAAGCCTGTGATTTTACTCGAATTTACTGACTTCTCCCGGATATGATGTTCGTTATAGATATAGCTGTATGAAATCCTAAACAGGCATCGATATCGTTTTGATTATTTTACAGTAGCCTAATAAATAAATATAATTTCGTTCAGTTAGTGAACAGACGCCATGAACTGAGCTCAGACCAGCGGCAGGAATCAGATTTCATTTATCACGAGTAGGAAGCTGACAATATACGCGAAGATTCAGTTTCAAAACTAAATGTAAAAGCGCCTATTTAAACAAGATTGTCATTGTACTATACTGTTCTGTTATGTTTTTCATTCAGAACAGTATTGATGTTAATATTAAACACACCATTCAATCAGATTACTCTCAAATTGATACTCATTCTAAAGTGAAAGTATAATCCGTGTGGGCGCGGCTGCACGGGAATTAACGGTGCGCATTATGAATGCAGACTTTATTCTTCGTGAAAGATAAAGATAGAAATGCTCACAGGGAGAAAAAAAGCTTGCAAAAAGTATATACAATCCGCCTAATCCTGGCCAAATCACAGAGATGTCGATTCGCACGGGACTAATGTTATCACAGGACCTCGGTGTTCGGCGAAATATGGTAGGTAGGCTAATTTGCGGGGGAATTTTTACTTTACAAATTACAGACATGGCCGATTCGCACGGGATTAAGATCACAGACATTCTCTGCAATTATTACAAATCACCAGAGGTCCCCAGATAATACGAATCCCGTGCGAATGGGACTGATATTAAACTTGTGCCGGAGAGGTGCCGACTAGGGGTGTAACAATACATCGACATAGATGCATCAATCTAATGTCTAACAATACGATGCCAAGCGTTACAAATAATCCATGTAGACTATTTATGTAAGAGGCAAGTGGCACATTTGTTTTAATACTTTCCACATTTGCACACAATGTCATGTATTAACACCAATGCGTTCATTCTCGTTTAAATTACCTTTCAAAGCTTGTGAAAGACGGTCAGACATGGCTTCACGAAAATGTATCATTTTCTCCTGTTTAAAGCCTTGCAAAAAGCAGCGTGCACTCATCTCAAACAGAGCACAAATAGGCCACTGAATTGAGTCTTATTTTATTTATTTTTTTGTGCATCAGTAGATAAAGATATAGTTTTGCATAAAAGGAGAATATAGCGCTATGAATCGTTCTTCACTGAAATTTATAACTTAAAAGAAAATGCTCAATAAACTGCGTCTGCGAAGTGAGTCTTGTTTATTTGATGGTGATTTCACATTTCTTGTTCGTATAAAGGCTAAATACAAATAAAAGGTGAACATTAATTTATTTGTACCGTTTTTATTTCTAAAATATTATATAGTTTTATAGGAGGAGGTTTCATAGACTTGGCAAATTAATTTGTCAGAAGTTTGTAGGTACAGAAATCCTTTGTGGCAGTTCTTGGTAGTTTTTCTAAAGCTTTTATATAGTTCATATCGATATCGAAATTATATTGTATCGACCAAAATTAAGAAATATATCGTGATATAAATTTTGGCCATATCGTCCAGCCCTAATATATATATATATATATATATATATATATATATATATATATATATATATATATATATATATATATATATATATATATATATATATATATATGAAAATAACTAATTAATCGCAATGTTTTTTGCAATTAAATCGCAAATAAAAACATCCACGTTTTTATATTATAATTACCAAAATCAATGTAAAAACAATTTAAATACAGAATGTTTTAAATACTTGCTGTAACAGCAACATTTTGAATGAAGGTCAGTATCACTGATACTTACTGGTGTCTCTATCTTTTACATTACAGTATAATTGAAAGCTATCATCTTCAACAGGCTTTAAAAAATAGTGAACACCCATTATAATAAATGTCAAATTTACCTGTTGCGTTCCTATGTCTAACAGAAATTGAATAACGTTATCAAACAGTCTGCGCTGCATAAATAAAAAATTAAATATAAACTATTCCTTATTAAAGCTACAACTTTCTCAGTAACCTTAGTCCTTTGATAACAACATCAATGACAGACATCACAGCAACGGGTTTATTAGGCTGCTGTCACTTTAAGATCTGCCGCTGCCAAACATGTCACGCGCATCTCATTTTCTCACAACTCTTTAAGTTTGTTTAAGATGTTATTTAACTAATCTAAGCATAACTCGTGTGTTTCAGATAGACAGGACATTCACAGACGTGTTCTCTTTTGTCTTTCTCACGCTTAAACGTTTAAAAGCATTTGCATGAATACAGGCATGATCATAGAATGTAACACTATAGTCAAATGACAGAAAAAAAACAGATGCTGCATTTATTTTTATTTTTTAATAGTTAAACTAGAAGAAAAAAATGCATGCATTAACGTGCTAATTTTGACAGCACTAATAATAATATAACTTGTATATAGTATTAATAATGTATTGACTAATTTATATTTTGTTAATTTTGAACAAAAACAGTTACATTGTGTACCTTTAACTAAATCAAAACATTTTTAAAAGATTGTGCAAACAAACATTTGAAATAACATTTTAAAGTTTAAAACATGACCCTGACATGTTCTTGACAGACTTTGTGAGATTCCTCCATTTAATTTAAATTAACTGAGGGTGTTTTTCTAGATTTGCAAAAGACTAAATCAGCCATAAAATAGTGACTGTGAGTAAATCTATTCATTTACAGATTATTTCAGGTCACTGTTTCAAAATAAAAGTCCTCTGAATTCGACAACAGGTTACGTATGTAAGTCTGTGTGTGTGCATGTGCATTTTGGAGTGTGTGTGTGTGTGTGTGTGGTTTAAAAATAATAATAAATTGAACTTTACTCTTTAATTCTTTGTTTGCTATTGCATCCTATAATTTATTTTAAAAAACGCATTGCTGGTTTCATTCTCTACTGTAATTTGCAATGTATCTATGGGCTCAAGACTAATAATGCTGTGGATGTTATGCCGCTTCTAAAATGTTCTCTTCATAATCCTGGGATAAACATTAAACTTATCTGGCCGGGTAGATTTACTGTCATGCAACATCCAACATTTAATTTCACAGTGTAAACACAAAACCATTACCCAGAGTTCAGATAAGAGATGGCAGAGTGGCTCTTTGTTGTCAGGGAGGACGCAGAGAGGTCAGACAGGATATAAATTCCCAGGTTGCCAGACATAGGACGAGAATTAGCTTCATTGTGCCTTTGCAAGTCATTATCCGCTTTAAGTAGGCCTAAAGTGACGTTGATGGATGTCTCTAAAGCTTCTGATGTCTCTGATGATACAGGCCTATAAGAGCTTCTGCTTTTTATGATTGCGTGATGCATATACACCGCTTTGGTTTTTAATGTTTTAATATTTTTAGAAGAAGTCTCTTATGTCACCAAGGCTGCATTCATTTTTATTAAGAATACCAAAACACTGTTTTATATTTGAATATATTTTAAAACATAATTTATTTCTGTGACGCAAAGCTGAATTTTCAGCATCATTATTCCTGTCTTCAGTGTCACATGATCCTTAAGAATCATGAAATCAGAAATTATGATTTTTATCAAAAAAATTTTTTTTAGGATTTTTTGATGAATAGAAAGTTCAAAAGAACAGTATTTATCTGAAATAGAAAGCTTTTCAACATTGTACGATTCAAAAGTTTTGGGTTAGTAAGAATTGTTTTTATTTTTTGGGAAAGAACTTTAAAAAATGAATACATTTATTCAGCAAGGATGCATTAAATTGATCAAAAATAGAATCTTTTATATTGTTACAAAAATATATATATTTAAAATAAATGCATCACAGAATTTTGAAATTTCTATTCATCAAATAATAATAAAAATATTTGCACAACTGTTTTCAACATTGATAATAATCAAATCATAATATTAGAATTATTTCTGAAGGATTATGTGACACTGAAGACTGGAGTAATTATGCTTTGCATCACAGAAATAAATTACATTTTAAAATATATTTAAATAGAAAATTGTAATTTTACTTTTGAATAATATTTCACACAATATTACTGTTTCTTTGTTTTTGTTGTTGTAGTATTTTTTAATAAAATACAAATAAAATGCAGCCTTGATGAGCATAAGAGACTTCTTCTAAAAACACAAACAATATCCTCCCAAAACATTTGAACTGCAGTGTATATGAATCTCTTTATGCCGAGACAAACAAATAGCTTTCTTTTTCAGAGTTTTTGAATCCTGAGCTTTTCTAAAAATGTTGAACACTAGATGACGCTATAAACCCATAATTTTAGTTTGAGAGAGAAACAGAATGGCTATTTAATACTAGGGTACTGCTTTTGCACATATGACAACATGCACAAGGAGTGACTATGTATGCAATATTTACAAGAAAACCATCCGGACAGGTCTAAAATATCAACACTTATAATAGGGTTACCATAGTGAAACAGGACAAAACATGTTTTTAAAAGAAGGATTGATGATGTATTGACACAATATTTCAAATTATGAACAATAAGAGTTACAGTACCTTGAACAATAACAACAATGAAGCCCATTTGGCTAATATAGAAGGTAATTTGGGTGTTCTATGCATAAAATAAATTAGCAAAATGACCATACTGCATAATAGTATGGTAGTAAGCTATTCTGAACATAGAAAGAGAGAAGGGAGGTGGAATAGAATAAGAGAAAAAGAAAGATTAATATGTGTTCTTGGTTTATCAGTGTCAATAGTGTATTCTGGACCAGATTTCAGTGAAAGAAAAAAAAAGCCCATCCCAATAAAACACAGACTCACTGTATTAATGTGTAATATAAATCCTGTATTAGAAGACATCATAAATAAGAAATATATTTTGTGACATCTATGTTTGCATATAATGAATTGTATGAAAAATATTGTTACTTTATAAAATTCAGTTCTGAGCTGTTTGAATTGCGCCATAGTTAAATCAAGGCAATCCAGGAATTTTGTGTGTAACTTCCTGAGCATTATGTTACAATGCCAAAAAATACCTCTTCACATCCAGACTAGTTTTGGGGCCGTTGTCTAATCACAGTCCTTAGGCATTGCATTACATCTAGTGTCTTTGCTCCGAAGGCTGCTTGTGCTAACATGGGTCTGAGCGATCAGCATGGCTGGTTGTTGATGTTGGCCAACATCTTGTGGTGTGGAGTTTTGTACAGGGCAGTGAAACTACCGGGACTGAGAACACCATGGCCTTCCTCGTCCACCTGACCCATCAGGATGTAGTTTTGACCTTGTGAAGAGAAATATGTTTTGTCAATAAATAGATAATTTGAAGATAAGTAAGAAATTAATGAGCAATAAAGACCAATAAATGCATATCGGTGGTGTGTATTTATCTATGCATTTGTGGCTATATACCTCTGCGCAACACAGGACATTTTTTGCAGGGCATCACAAGTTTGACAGACATGGTTTCTCCAGCTTGGGTGATTGTAAGACTACCAGTCTTATATGCCTTAATTAAGGACACTGTGGCTTGCATACTTCCTCTAGGTCCAGAAGTCAATGCTGTCATTGTACCGGTGATCACTGAGAAACAGAAAGAATGAAATATAGAATTGCCCTTATAAGGATATTTTTCCCCACCTTAAAAAGGAAATTCTGTCATTACTTATGTACACTCATTATATTTTATTATATACTTTTTTGGGGAACAGTCTCTTAAAAAAACATGCTACCATTTTTATTTCTATTTGAGAAAATACTGTTCTTATTAACTTTCTGTTCATCAAAGAATACAGAAAAAAAATCACAGATTTTATTATGAAGCAGCACAACTGTTTTTAACATTGATTAAGAAATTATTCTTGAGCAGCAAATCATCATATTAGTATGAATTCTGAAGGGTCACGTGACTTAAGACTGGAGTAATGATGCTGAAAATTTACTTTGCCAACACATGAATAAATTACTTTTTTTTTTTAATATTCAAATAAATAAAAATATTTTAAATTGCAACAATATTTCACAGTATTAGCCTACTATTTTTACTGTATTTTTGATCACATAAATGCAGCCTTTTCAAAAAACATTAAACATATTTATTATCAACCCTACAATGGCAGTGTAAAAGTTTCCTCTGTGTGCTTTATGTTATTATAATGGTTGTGTCTTACCAAATTCACTAGCACAGAAGCTGGTCTTGATGGTTCTATCTCTTTTACATGCCTTTGGGCACAGTGGGTTTGTGTCTGTGGCTGTGTCAGTGGCTGGGGAACAAATGAATTCAACAGTCTGAGAAGTTATTATCAACCGTAACCATCATAATTTGTTACTCTTATCTCTCCCATCCTTACATGGTCTGGATCTATCTGGTTCTGGTTGACGGACTGGAGGCCTCACAGGTTTAATGGGTCTGACGGGTTTGGGTCGTTGCTTTGGCGGTTCAGGAGCCTTTGTAGTAGTGGTTGTAGTTGTGATTGTGGTTGTAGTTGCATCTTCTGTTGTCAAGACAATAGGTTTCACCGGTTTGACCGGAGTGAGACGGGGTTTTGTGGGTGTGGAAGACACTCTGGGTCCTGACGCAACATCGCCACCTGCAGTCGGAGTACGAAGGCCACGTGGGACGCTGTTGTATGACGCCATGAATCCGTCCGAAGTCACGCTAAGGTCAGATACAAACTGCACCAATAACACATTGCTATTTGTAACAATGCTCCTGTAGATGGGACACAAAACAGTGATTAGTGTGAATTGTGTAATAAGTTACATTTTCATCGATATGATATCTGTAATAAAATGACAGCCAAGAAGAATGAGATTACTGACTGAGGCGAAACGTCTCCACAGTATTTTCCTATGCGCCTTGAATCGTCTTTCTCTCCTCCGTTAAAGAACGCCACATAGTCGAAGCGGCAGTATGTGTCAGACTCCAAATCAAACTTGTCGAACTTCACCTCAATCACCTGAAAAACAAAACAAAAACACAACAATCAGGTCACATTAGATAACAGTTAATGCATTAGACAACTACAGATTTTAATAGACCCAATCCATGTTAATGTTATTTAATAAGTGTTGTTAGTTCACGTTAGCTCAGATCCATTTAATAATAGCAACAGATAGAACGTATAATTTTAACAATGTAATAGTAAATGTCAACATTAACAAATCCTTTAGAAGTATTTTACATTGTTAGTTCATGTTAAATAATTAATTTACTTTTTAAAATATAAAGTAGCCCATGATTTACTCACCCTCGAGCCATCCTAGTTATAACTTTTAATTGTGTAAGACAATTGGAGTGATATTAATAAATATCCTGTATTCCTGACACTTCCACGCTTTATAATGGCAACGAACAGAGCCAACATGTTTGAAGCTCAAAAAAGTACATCCATCCATCTCCACACGGAAAATAAGAAAAATATCCATATTTAAAGCATTATCAAATAAAATATCTATTTTCCACTAGACCACCTTCTGTATGCAAAAAAAAAGCATAAAGCGCTTTTGGAAAAAGCGTAGCTGCCACCAGTCTGTGACGTTGGACGTAGCGTAAGTGTTTTGAACTGTAAGAGGCGTTACACCTTCTTCATAAGTTAAATACTGAAAGTGGTCTTCGGAAGATAGATATTTTACTTTATAAAGTTTTAAATATGGATATTTTCCTTACAAAAACCCATAGATTCACTTCAAAAGGCCTGTATCAACCCCCGGATCCGTGTAAAGTACGATTATGATGGATTGATGCACTTTTTTTGAGCTTCAAACTTGTGGGTTCCATTCACTGCCATTATAAAGCTTGGATGTGGCATGGTATTTATTAATATAACTCTGATTTTGATAGTCTGAAAGAAGAAAGTCAAATACACCTTGGCTTGAGGGTGAGAAAATCATGGGGTAATTTCCATTTTAAAGTGAACTAATCCTTTAACTAATGACAAATGAAACCTTATTGTGAGGTGTACAATTATTTGTATTGTGGGAAATTTAATATAAAACACAATAGTCCAGAAAGTCAATATTTCCCAACAGACCTATTATCCTTTAATGAATAAGCAGCAAAAATGTCTGGCATGCCGCCACTTGAAATATTAATGGATTAATTGAAAACGATCTGTACTGCAGGCTTATGATTTTTCCTGACCATTTCCGGCTCCACTGTTATAAGCCAGGAACAGCTGATGCCCGGCGGATAATTTTTCTCTGGCCAGTTGGGAGTTTTGATTGTGCCCTGAGATTTTGTGAGCTTCCCACCACAAAACTGGTGCTCTGACATAAAGAAAAAGAAAAGAAAGACCATTGAGGCTGTTATATGCAAAACTTCAAAGTCGAAACAACAGATTTCCAGCATCAAGTATCATGTCTGATTAAAATTAAAAGCTGATTAAAATTAAAAGCTGAACGAATGGCATAGAGTCAATAGCAAGCAATGTTGGGGAGAGTTACTTTTAAAAGTAATGCATCACAATATTGTGTTACTCCCTTAAAAGTAACTAATTACATTACTTAGTTACTTTTTATGGAAAGTATGTGTTACATTACTTAAGCGTATCTTTTTCCTTACCTGGCTGAGGCTCTATCTCTTTCAGGCCTTGCAGGTTTTTTTTTTTCTTCTTTTCTGAGAAGTTCTTTTTGCAGTAATACATTAAGGCACCCTATATAACTTACACCTTCATTTTCTTTTATAAACACATGCAAAATATTATTATATTCAGACCACTTAGAATAGTGGCTCATAGAGCTCTATATATGCCTTACAAAAGATCTCTTAACATTATGGTTAATATAATCTTTTCTACAACTCTTCCTTTTTTGAAAGTTGAAAGTAATTTGTTTTGTACACTGTTACTTTTGTACTTTTGTCAGTGTACATGTCCAATTGATTAGGATGTAATTGATTTGTCCAATGTTATGGAGAGAGAATTAACTGAAATGAATGTGGTAATGTATAAAGTAATGCATTACTTCACTTGTTACATTAAAAAAGTAATCGGATTACTTGCAAATCCATTACCCCAACATTGATCGCAACACATTTTCTGTTTAAAATTCAAACGTTTGATTTCACCATCCACATGTGGCTTTCCTCCATTGAAGTAAGCCAGGAACCCTCTCCCTCCTGTTCCTGAATCTGATACCATCTCTACCATCATGGTGTTGGATGTGGAGATGAGAGCCCCGGGCCGGAATGTTCCACAGAAACGCCCGAGCTTCTGCACCATGTTAGAGTGTCCGTTATACACATCCACATAGTCGTAGCGGCAGAGAGGGTCAGCCTCCAGGTCAAAAATCCTGAAGGAGAGCATGACCACATTGCCTTCTGGAACCTAGTACAAAGGGACAGGGATACTTTTTACTCTGGGATATGGCCAGGATGACAAAGAATCTCGAGTGTGAACTCTGCGTGAACTCACTGTGATGTACCAGGTACATTTGCTGTTGGGTTTGTAGTATGATGGGAATCCTTCACTGCCCACAAAGCCTGAGTCTCCAACCAGATCACCACCACAGTTAAACACAGGCCTAAGAGGACGAGGAAGAGTGAAAAAGAGGGATTTCTGGTGACTATAAGAAAATGCTGATGTGAATGTGTTTATATTGCACAATAAACACAGTGTGTTTATATTATGAAGGGCGAGTCAAAAGCTTGACCAAGACATAGTTTGCAAAAGACATAATCAAAGTACAAACAGATGCACATAGATGAACTTACAATACACACACTATAAAATAATAATAATTATGGCAGGCATCCATGATAAATATTTTGCTAACCAAAAGCTATTAAAGATACTTTAATTAAAAAAAAGTTTAAAAAGTCTTCAAAATTGTCCCATAACAAAAAGTTATTTTGACTACCGGCTAATTCAATTAGCCATCAAATTATAGTAGAAGCAAGCTTTGAAAGCTAGTAGGCTTTAAATAATAATAATAATTATTATTAACAATTTGCCATCAAACTAAAGTAGCAATCAGGGTTTAAAAGCCGGTATGCTTTTAACATAATCATAATTGTTTATGTGCAACATTTCTGCATTTTTAATAGCAAAATATGAATTAGTGCATAACTCAGTTATTTAATTTATTTTAAATTTATTTGCATTTTTTTGTTTAGCATTTAGTGTCAATTAATTTTTTTCAAGTTTAACATTATCATTTAAGTGTGTTAAATTAAAAGCTTCTCTGTGCCAGAAAAATGCACAAGTGATATATATATTACATCCTGACAGTTACATTAAAAATATATTGTCTGCTTTCAGCAGCTTTGAGTTAGTGTAGCTAACTACTGTTTTCCCCTTTTTTTTTAAAAGAGCAGTTTGACTGAATTATTTTAGGGTTTCAGAGAGGCAGACACTTTTATTCAGTGTTTACAACATCACAGGCAGTATTTCTAATATTACCGACAGCTCAAAATCCCTTTTGATTGTTGAGAAATATTTTTGACATCTACAGCAATACGTTTATAGACTTAAACTCTATGACACTGCGAAATAAAACACAGCTCTTTTGTAATATAATAGTGCAGAGCCAGAACACTGTCCAAATACTGTCATTATGCAGTTACTCCCAAAGACCCAGTCTGAGACAGATTCTCTTAACTCAGTAATTGGGACACGTTATAATTTCAGTGACCTTTTGAAATATTTACAAATATTGTAAGTGTTGATAGAAATTAGCAAGAAAATATAAAAGACAACCAATTAGATACATTTTTTCTGATTAAGCTATGCATTTGACACAACACACATTTAATCCTGCCGAAACATGATCAAGCACACAAAAATGAAGTGAAGCACTAGTGTCTCTCTCTCTCTCTCTCTCTCTCTCTCTCTCTCTCTCTCTCTCTCTCTCTCTCTCTCTCTCTCTCTCTCTCTCTCTCTCTCTCTCTCTCTCTCTCTCTCTCTCTATATATATATATATATATATATATATATATATATATATATATAAACATTCTGCTACATTTCTCCAACAAAGTCAGAAAATCATATGGGTTGACTAGAAATTTAATTCTTGGCTGAACTATTTCTTTAACTGCAACAGCCTAAATAGCATAAAAAGTTTTCCAGATTTATAAGGATGTTAGATTACACAGTCTAGTTATTTAACAAATAATCCATCTGTTTTATTTAGAAAAAGCAATGGTGCTTCCTTCAAAGGAAAGCTGGACCTGAAGCAGGGTAAAGCGACCTGATTCACCCTAAAAAGTTCCATCTGCAACCTACTGGAAATACACATACGCACAGACACACACACATTTGTTTTTTGTGAAATGTGGGGACATTCCATATAGGCATAATGGTTTTTATACTGTACAAACTGTATTTTCTATCCCCCTACACTGCCCCTGCCCCTAAACCCATCAAAGGAAACATTCTGCATTTTACATTTTTTTTTAAAACGAATTCTTTATGATGTATTCCCTATATATTTATTGGAAGGATACCCATGTCATTATACACATTGTGTCCAGATATTTCACAAAAACAAACACACACACACATTTAAAGAGTAAAAAAATGACACCATACCAGACGTTTAAAAAGACTTAAAAAGCTAGCATGTTTAAACAGTTCCTGCAGTAGAAACTCATGAGGGTTTGTAAAGCAGCAAAGAGCGGTCTTGACATGCAGACTTAGTTTGTCCTCACCCACAGCCCTACCACACACCTGGTATAGTTGGTGGTCTGACACAAGGCCCCTCCAAAACTCAGACATAGAAGAATCCCCAAATTCCACACAGCAGCCAAACGTTCCATATTCCTCAGCACTGAGATCCACACATGCAAATGCGGCCACAAGACACATGACACAGAGAGGAGGTATGGAGGGAGGGATGCTGAGGAAAGGGTAGAGGGAGTGGGAAAGTGACGCTATAAGGCGGGGGGGGGGGGGGTATTTAATTAGAGCCAGATGTTCACTTTGGGCTGAGTATTGGCCTCATTGACTTTGGCCAAAGGGAAGAGTGCTGCATCAACAAAAGCAGGAAAGGAAAGTTAAGAAATGCAAAGCAAACTCTGCGTGGGAGCATTGTAATAAAAAAATTATTCTGCTTGAGTTTAAACTAAGTTAAATCTTTCGAGAGAAGCTCTCCATGCCACTCTGGTTATCAGGTTTTAGGTGTGACCTGAAGACTCGTGTGCTTTCAGAAAGCGCCATAGGCTCTTTTGCAGAGATCAAGAGGTTGTGTTTACATACCTTAACAATTTACGCCTACTTATAGGCTAATATTAGCATATTTTATTATCGCAACTAAAAAATGTCAAATGTTATTAGTTCTGGTATTGAGTACCTTGTATTCACTTTATAGAGAATGGACACAAATCTGTTTAAAAATGGCAGTCTTCTGGGTTTTAACAAAAAATATAAACCAAAAGGTATAATTACAACTTTATGCAACTTGCTCAGAAATCTGACTTTAATCACAATTTCTCCACAAACTCGAAACAAGAAATACTAAGTTTAGTTTAACCATTACTGCCTGTGGCAGGAAGGACCCCCACCCCCCACCGCCCCATTTTTAAAATTAGGTGGACATTCGGGGGTTAACATTTAAAAGTGCCCTTTTTACATATGTAACATGTACTTACTAATAGTAAATGATGCATAATTACATCCATCTAACATATCAACCAAACCATAATCCTACCATAACCCTAGTAAGTATGTAGTTAATTAATATTATTCGGTACTTAAATATATAATTAGACTAAAACTATGACACCACAAAATAAAGTGTAACCTATTTGAGTGAATTTTCTGTTGTATTCAACAACATGTTACAGATGCTGTCCAATAATCTACACTTCAACTCGGAACATAAAAGGCACTTCTGGTTGTAATTGGGACAAGTGACCTCAGTCTTGTGAATGCATTGATGTTATCTATCTGTGTCTGAGAATGAGTCACAGTGTTTGAAGGATTCACCCCTCATGGTGTTCTGTTGCAGCTCTGTTCTTTCGATCAACATTACAGGGGCCTGTACAGGGGAACATTCACATAAAACCTTCAGAAGAAATATAAACCCCATAAAAGATCACAGCAAATGTCAGAGGAGGACGGCATAAAGATATCTAGTCACCACCATTGAATATAACGAACAATATAAAAGATGAAAAGCTAAGCATTAGCAAAGTAAAAGCCAAAAATATGCAATAATGGAAACGCATTTGAACGGTGTCATGTGAATCCTTAGATGCTGCTCACTCTGTGTTGTGCTTGGCGTCTGGTTCCGTTTGCTCTCTCTGGGATGTGATTGGCGTTGTGATGACAGGCAATAGCACAAGAATGTGGTGACGTGGGACTTTGCTGGGGGGTGGAGGAGTGTGAGGTCTGGCTGACGGATGGAAGAGGAGGGAGGAGAGGGCGGTGTTATAGGCCAACAATGGCTTGAAGACCTGGAGGAAGGTCAAGGGTTTGAGTATCACAGCAAAAACAAAATATATCGTTGGCAAAGGGACAGGCCAGAATTAGAAACTGTAAGAGGAATCATTTGGGAAAGGGAGGTCTGGGGGAGGGGGGCACTGGAATTTTAAGTTTTGAAATTCAGATATTTCACAATTACATTTGGCAGTAGAACATGGGTTTAGAAAAATGGCTTTTTATGTGCTCTTACTGTGTTTCTAAAAGGCTATAACATCATTATCATCATGTATTCATAAATGTCATTCCAAACCCGTATGACTTACTTTCTTCTGTAAAAGACAAAAGGATATATTTTTAAAAATTTGCATACTGCTTTTATAATAAACTGGGAATGTCAATTTATGTTTTTTATAAAACGACTTATCCTATGAAATGTCCTGTTAGATTCATTATATTTTTTCACTCTATATAGAAACTTAAGGTTAACCTATTGATGGTTGTTATTGTATCATTTTTATAGTTTTACTATTAAAATTAAAATCTTATTTTACAGAGTACAATTGTAAAATTGTACAGATTGTTGGGTTTGTACAGATTGTTATTATTCACTGATTTTTGACACGCTTTCAAATGTGTTTCAGAAGATTCAAACATATGTCCTAAACTAATATCCAGTTACAAAATTTAACTTCGGTCACCATTCTATTTCATTTATGGAGAAAAAAACAGCATGAACATTCTTCAGAATATCTCCTTTTGTGTTTATTGTAAGAAAGAAAACAAGTTTGAAATGACATGAGTCAAACATTGTCATGTTCTTTGTTAAATTCCTAAAAATCTGATAAAAATAGTGGATATGAATTAAAAACAGAACTCTGATGCAATCGCTGCCATCACTCATTATACACAAACAGCTTGAGATAAATCATGCCACCACAGTCATCTCCTCTCATTATGGTTTGAATAAGAAACCTTCTATCACACAGCGGAAAAAACAAACAGCTCCTTGCTTCTCTTTCCTATCTCAGGTTTTTCAGTTCTATGTAAATATTCATAGAGATTAACAAGAAGAGCTTACAGAAACCTGTCAGTTTTACTAATCTGGACAGTCTGATATGCATTCCTGAGCTGGGGGAAACTACATATTTAAGCTTTGGAAAGTATGCAGGGAAAGTGGAATGCTTTCTCCGTAATGTCACCTTGCTTAGAAATATAAAGATTCATTTCAATGAATTTTGTTGTAAAAGCAGTTTTCTTTTGGAAAATGGAAGAGTAGTCAAAATCATGAAAATATTTGTTTTGGTTGAAGATCAAAATATTTGTTTTGGTCAAACCAAAGGATAAAGAAAGATTTGTGGATGTTGCCAGATATATTACATCGTGCCCTCTAGTGGCTATGAAGATCAATTCAGTATGTTACATAAAGAAAATAAAGAACTCACAGATGGTCAAAGCAGATTATTAAAAACGTTTTATTAACATTTTATTTATTTCATTTAAAAGTAAAAGTCTGGCAAATGTACAAAATCAATTTACAATTCCCTCACATTTTACAAATGCTTTAAACAGAACTGTACTGCATGTAAACTGATTGGGCCTTTCTGCTTTCACAGAAAAGCATTTGAAAAACCCTCACATACAAATATGAGGGCAACAGGAAACAAGGGTAGTTGTGTTTTTTTTTATTTATTTTTTTTTATTTAAATAATGCAATCCTGCATTTGTTGAGGAACTAAACAAGACATTAGATACTAAAAAAAATAGTACACATGTCCTTGTGCTTCTACAAACCATCTAGTGAAAGGGATTGTCAAGCTCATCCGGGAGACTTTTAGAAGTAAATAAATCTCTCTTTAAAATAAGTGCATATGAACAAAATTCACAAAATTCTCGGCCATCCCTTCATTTACATTCTATGGACTTAATAGTATCAAAAGAAGCTTCAAATACATTGTAAGCCATATCCGCTTATTTGAATATGAACAAATAAATAAATTACACTACAAGAATATCCTTTGCGATGCTGGAACCATGGAACATACTCAATGTAAGGTACGTGAACGCAAATGGTTTAAGCCAAGCAAACTTAATTTTGTGTGTCATTGTATTCTTGTCTGTCTAGGATTGCAATCCTAAACCACATTATATACAGACATTTGAAGGTAACTATCGTAAAATGGGAAAACATGCTTGCAATGCATTGTCAACTTGGTTAAAGGATGTTTCCAGCATATTATACCTCTTTTCCACCAAAATAGTTTGCGTTCCTATGGCAGACCCAGTACTCCACCAGGAGAACTGGAGCCTGTCGCAAATTTAATAAAATGAAAAGCAACCGACTGAAGAGCATGTCAAAGATTTCAAAATGTCCCCAAAATAATCATGTCCTGTTTACAGACCAGAGCGGAACCAATTTTTCCCCATCCACCTGTCCATAATTCCTAGGAACTGTTCAGAGCGGTTTAATAATTGACACATAGTGTCTGTAAAAAAATAAAGGCTATGAGTGTATGAGTATTTCAAAATTATGTGAAATAATTAGTAAATTCTTGTTCCAGCTGTTCATAATTCTATCAACTCAACAACTCACAGTTTGAAGAAATGCATGTAAAAGAAAAGGTCACATGGTGTCATGAATAATTCTGAAACAGCACCTGTCATCGGATAAGGCCAGGCAGGCTCTTGAATAATTATAAGAACCTGCAAGCAGACATAATTTGAGGATGATCTTTCACACCTTCAGTGTGGTCCAAATTCAACTTGGTCCTAAAAGTCTGAGGCAGCAACACAACCAATCACTGTCCAGCAGTCAGGGTGAAGCCCCTCTTCACCTTCACTGATGATGTCACTTCCACCTCCTCCATGGCTCACTCCTATGTGCTCGTGCTAGCCTGACTGTCTTTGTGTTTTTAATCAGATGAAGGTGGGCTCAAGGGAAAGGCTGTTTCTGCAGGGAGAAGTGTATCTTGTTGTTTGGCCTCTTCTCGCAAAACCATGCTGAGATCCATCTCATGAAATTCCAAATCGAATGGAGGAGGAGTTGAGGAATCTGGGGGAGATTCACATCCTGTGCAAGACTGTGAAGAAAAGCAATAACTTAGAACTTCCATTTGAGGCCACATTAGTTATGTTACTAAGCATGTTGCTAAGCTAACACTCTAAAACACTCTTTAGTACTGAACACTACATCTATGGAGTTGACATTTCTCTTATCCACCATCTTGAATTAAAATGTTGAATGAGCTTGTTGCAACGCATTCTTGGTAATTATCTTATTTGTGAAAGATATATGCAGTGAGAACAGCATCATAATCTGGCCAGAACTAGAAAGAAGGCAAAATGTTAGTACAGACTGTGTAATTTTGGAACTACTCACTGTAATGTTGATGGCTTTTGGTAGGCAGCCGGTTTGAATCCATGGGTGAACCTGAGTTAACTCTTTCTTCTGGTCTTCCGTAAAGTGAGGCTGATGCTTCAGAACAGCTTTCAAGGCATCTCGGTCTTCTTTCAGTACTGAGTCTCTGTCTCTGTGCACATACACATAAAAATTAATGAACTCTATCTTTAAGCTACACTTAATAATACAATATTTCTTCCTGTATTTGTCAGGGAGTGAAACAGGGAGAAAAAAGAAAAAAGCCCAGCGAGTCCAAGTTGCATTGTAAATAAAGTGCCGAAACTCATAATTACAGACTGTTTTTTACCTCCAATCAAATACACCAGAAACAGCTAATCAAGGTCTTTGGGTGATGTTTTTGTTCTTTTTAAATAACAGACATTCACAAGTTCATACTTACAAACAATCAGATAATAAAAATGAATGCGTATTTGGCGTAGTGTCCGAGGGGAGGACTCCGAGCTCAGAATTTTGGCCAGAACCCAGAGTACTCCCCCCGTATCTTACGATTAGAAGAGACGGTGAGTTGATGCAGGACACTGTCAATGAACCTAGGGGAGTTGGCTAAGTTCATATATAGGCCTCATCTCGTACTGATTGGATAGGCAATTTGAACATGTTCCTCCCGAACATTTTTTATAAAACATCATAAGGTGTCAGAACAGATTTAGAGCTAACTTTGGTAAAATGGCCTTACTTGATGGGAATCTGGTATGTCATCATGACCTTGTCATCTGTGTTGGCCATGAGGAGCCAGATGGGGTCCTGCAGGACAAACTTTATAAACTGTTCCCCTCCCAGATCTCCAGATGCTGGTTTCTGAGTGTGATCATTCTCTGACGAGTCAATGCTTCCAAAGTACTTGCTAGTATTACTGCTCCCTGAGATAAAAAATAATAATAATACATTTTATTTTTATGGAAAAGAGCAACCAGTACAACTCTTATAAATGTTCTTAATTTTTGTTCCACCACAGATAGAAAATCATACAGGTTTGAAATTGCCTTAGACTGAGTATTGGCGATTTTGGGTAATTTATGACTTTAAAGAGATCCCATGGTGTTGAGACTTGTATGGCTTAATATAACATAAATGATGTCTCTTACTGAATTATGTGGTAGAAAACCCATGAAAGATCTACGTTATTTAAAAAATCGATTTTATATTTGGACCATGGGCGGCGCCATTTTGTTTGCGTTCTAGGTTGATGACGTAGAGTGGTTGAACTCCTCAATCAGCTGGCATTACCCGTAGCTATTTTTACCACAACGCAACTCGAAAATTGTTTCAGAGTTAAACAAAACAAATGAATTGCTTTGTAATTGTACTTAAAACACACTCAAACATACATGTGCACACAAACTCACCTACACAAGTCACAAACAGATCGGCGGGCGCGCGCACACACACACCTGACTGCTCTGTCTCAATCGCATGCATCATCACCAAAACATCCTGCCTCTCTTCCTCACGTTACTTTATCCCATCGTCCTACCTAGATATTTCCCTCTGCTGGTCACATTAGGCATTATAGTTAATCTACTATCAACAGTCTATCTAGGGAACAGGATGTGTTGAACAGGATATCAACACAGGGAATAGATTGAGGGTTATGTATGCGCGCGCAGTGCGTGCGTGTGTGTGTGTGTTCGCGCCGATCTGTTGGGGTGTGTGTGTGTTCGCGCCGATCTGTTGGGGTGTGTGTGTGTGTGTGTGTGTGTGTGTGTGTGTGTGTGTTCGCGCCGATCTGTTGGGGTGTGTGTGAGAGTCTGTGTGAGAGAGAGAGTTTGTGTGCACATGTATGTTTGAGTGCGTGAAGTCGGACAGCTGTTTGTAAATCGGCTGTACACTCGTTATTGCGGTGGAACGTGAGACTGAATGACTGCACTCGAACATGCACTATGGTGTCGGACAACACTACAAATGTCCGTCCCTTCAAATAATGCCCTATTTAAGGGTATAGGGTCGATTTCAGATTCAGCCCCTGTCGTGGAGACTGAGCAGCCCAACATCTCGATTGAGACAGAGCCTGTCGTGTGCGCGCCCGCCGATCTGTTTGTGACTTGTGTAGGTGAGTTTGTGTGCACATGTATGTTTGAGTGTGTTTTAAGTATAATTACAAAGGAATTCATTGGTTTTGTTTAACTCTGAAACAATTTTCGAGTTGCGTTGTGGTAAAAATAGCTACGGGTAACGCCAGCTGATTGAGGAGTTCAACCACTCTACGTCATCAACCTAGAACGCAAACAAAATGGCGCCGCCCATGGTCCAAATATAAAATCGATTTTTAAAATAACGTAGATCTTTCATGGGTTTTCTACTACATAATTCAGTAAGAGACATCATTTATGTTATATTAAGCCATACAAGTCTCAACACCAGGGGATCCCTTTAAGAACGAAGCATACATTAGTAAATTACTCACTTGTGCCACTTCCAGATGTGCTACACTCATTAGATCCAGAGGCAAATGACCCAGACCCAGACCCTGATGACCCAGAGCCTGAGGCAGCAGAGCCAGTGCCTGAGCGGGAGTCCTCTTGCAGCAACAGGTCCAGCATGTCACTGGAAGTCGACATGGAATCCTGGTTGGATTCATTGACTTCATGCTAAAAGAAGTTAACTTAAAGTTAGCCAAGAAACAACGTAATGAAAAACATCTGAGTTTAAACTGGTTCTTAATACTTACGCTGTTATTTGGTTTGGCATCTTTGGTGTTGCTGCGATTGCTGTAATTCTGCACTATAGTCCCGCCCCCTTGAGTTGCGCCTACTCCTGGGGGTGGAGTCTGTTGCGTAGCATCTGTTCTGTTGATTGGCAATTCCTCAAGTTGTAGAAGATTAAGTGGGGAGGAGCATCGGGACTGAAACAGAGGGGAACCGACCCCTTCTCTTTCGCCAGCCTGTTGCCCGGTGGACTGGGGTGTGCTGGAACGAGAGTGTCCATGTGGTGTAGTGTTGGCATTTCCTGCTGGCATTGCTTGACAGTTGGGGGAAATGAATGGGAGATTTGGGTTGTAGAACTGCTGGGGAATAACTGCAGGCATCGTGGGATTCATTTGAGAGACCAATGGATTTAACTGCCCTATTGCAGGGTTGAATGATTGTACACCAGGGTTCATTTGAACAACAGAGCAAGGGAACTGGCCGAAGGGGTTCATCTGGGCAGGCAATTGCCCACTGAGCTGAAAGTTGGCTTGGTTCAACTGAGGTCCTGGATTACCAAGTTGTGGAAACATATAATTGGGCAACATGAAGGTCATGACTGGTGGCATCACTGGAGGAAAGCCTTGAATGGGGAACCTAGGGACTCCCGGTTGCAAGGAGGGATCCATTCCCATCTGAGGCATGAAGGGCGACGAAATGGGAATGGGCATGTAGCCTGGTGGAATGGAGGTCATCATGGGAACACCACTGGTCTGGGATGCTGCAGATGGTGACCAAGATGTTGAAGAGTGCTGGGCTGAGGGGAAGTTGGGTCTTATATCTGCAGGATTGGCTCCTCTATAGGGGTCAGATTTAGAGAGGGAGGGAATGTCCGGAATGTTGCCATCTACTTGGTGTTTCCGCCTTTTCCCACCTCTGCCATTCCGGCGACTGTTGCTTTTACCCACAGAAGGATAATTCTGGGAGCAAATCACTCCTAGACAGAACAAGCCAAAAATAATAAGGGATTAAGTAAAGGAAGTCCCACAGATAAATGACCCATGAACAACCAAACAATGCTGTTACCGTTTGTCCCCGGTGTAGACGTGCTTCTGCGCTGTGGTGGCTCTCTGGGCTGGACCATCCGCAGCTGGCTCACATCTCTAAAACGGTTGAGGAAGGCTTGCTCTTCTTGCTGGGTATGTGTGGATAACACCGCCTTAGTGAGACCCTTTCCTGCACTTCCTCCACCTCTTCTCTGGTTCTCCATTTCTTTTTCAGGAACAGCAGCAGTGGGGGACAAGGTCTGCTGAGGGTTCACACGCATAGGAGAGGCAACAGCAGTAGGTGGAGCTGACATGGAAGGTGTGGGGGTGGTTGGTGGCTCCTCCATCATAACAATATCTGGATGTAGATCAAACAGAAGAGATTGCTTAATTTTACACGGTCTGACATGAAATACAATACCTTGCATAAGTCAAATGACAAGAATAGGCTGGGAAAAGTGTTAAGACCTGATTCAGGTGGCTTTTTGTCACCAACGTGAACGATGGTGCTGCTGAAACTGCACTGGGAAGTGGCCGAGACGACGCTTTCTGCCTTACAGTGTAAAGCCAGAGGGGTTAGGGGGTGTCCTGGGGCTGCAGCGACAACTTTTGACCCCTTGTTCACCACTGCTATGTCTAAAGAGAAGAGTGAACTTCAATCATGTACAGCTACACACAGAGCATACACAGACATCAGGTGATACTGAAGAAGTATGACTAGTGATTGATTGCACTAGTCTGGTTCTCTGTGCCTGACTTTCTGAATACATAAAGGATGTGTTGGGTGAATTTCCCATTGCCCTTTAAAAATAATTTACTGACCTTCGGTTGCTCCAGCTCCTTCCATTTGTTTATCATCATCAGAGGTAGAAGAGGTATAGGAAGATGAGCCACACTTCCTCTTTATTGTGCCTGGGACATTAAAGCTCTCCAGATATCTGAACAACACAATGAAAAACATAAGACCACCAACATATCCAATACACATACTTCTCACACAACCTATAAAACATATTTTGTCTCATAAAATGGGAGAAATAAAAATAAATTCACACAAAACAAATCCTGGTATAGGCAGAAACAAAGGCAAGAGAATCACCGTATGATGTTGTCCAGACAGTTGATCTGCTGGTATGAGTAGATGGTGGGCAGCTCCATCCTGGGTGGAGTGGACAGTGCTAAATCTGCCAGACCTTCTTTAGCAGATGCCTCTGCTGTGTCTGCTGCCTTTGCCAGTGCTTCAAAAACATGACAGCAATCATGTCACTTCAAATTTAATAACAAGCCTGTGCCCTCAGGCTAAAGAGTTTAATATCAGGTCATTATTACTGATATATTAGCAATGTTTACCTAAGCTACCCTGTTTTAGAGCTGGTTGTCGGTTACGGGATTCAGCGAAGACCTGCTGTCCACTCGCCTTTACCATGTGCATGTCTTTACAAATCTGCTCAAACGTCATCTAGGAAGCAATAAATGAGGAAATATAGGTTGACATGGTACATTCTATACATATAATACAATAATAACATTTATACAAATGAAGACAGAAAATGATATGAAATTTCAGAAGCCAACATACTTTTTGGGATACGCATGTACACTACCATTCAAAGGTTTGAGGTCAGTAAGATTTAAGTAATTCATATTTTTATTCATTAAGGATGGATTAAATTGATCCAAAAAAAAAAAAAAGAAATTTATAATGATACAAAAGTTTATCATTTCAAATAATTGCTCTTATAGGGATAGTTAACCCATTTAAATATGTAATTATGTCATTACTTTTAAACCCTATATTATATTATATTATATTATATTATATTATATTATATTATATTATATTATATTATATACATTTTTGTGAACTCTCTCTTTACATCATATACTATCATTAAATTAATTCATACTCTTATTTCATTAAGTAAAGACTTTTAAAGACGTTTTTTAACATATTTCAATTTGAATAAATTTTGTTCTTTTGACCTTTCTAATAAATCAAACCATCCTGAAAAGAATGCATCACGGTTTTCACAAAAATATCAAACAGCACAACTGTTTTGAACATTGATAATAATAAGAAATGTTTCTTGAGCAAATCAGCCTATTTGAATGATTATTAGAATGATAATGGAAATTTAGCTTTGGCATTACAGTAATACATTATATTTTAAAATATATTTAATTGGAATTATTTAAATTGTACAAATTTTTCACAATATTACAGTTTTTACTGTACAATTTACTATATTTCTGATCATACTTGGTGAGCATAAAATATTTATTTTTTAAAACATGAAAAATAATGATATGGTCAACACCGACCTTGTGAATGGTAGTGTGTGTTGCACACTGCACAGACAAACACCAACAAACAGGGTTAACACACCGATCCAATGAACTCCGACAGACATGTTTGTTGGCGTTTGACTGTGATGGCCTTAAAATGCTGTAATGTGTACATCAGGATTGATAATGATAAATGCCCTCACTGGTTTCCTGGGCTTGATCTGGTCCTCGGAAGCATGTCCGTTACTCTCAGAGGAGGAAGCGGCGCTTTGCTGGTGGTCGTGGGAGCCGCTGCTTCCCAGGCTGCCGTACCCCTGTGAGCTCCCACCATGAATGGGCTGCACCAGGTACCGGTGGATCAACTCGTTCAGCTGCGGCACATCTGGGGACATGGTTTTTACCTCCCCGCCCTCTGGGGCAGTGAACACATCCTCGTTCAGTGGACTCCTACAGAGAGGAAGCTTTGTGAGACCACTTAACAGTAGATTAGCTTATGTGATTGCATGCTCATTTAGAACTCACTACCATCATGCTAGAATGGTTGCAAGGGTGTTGGTTTCTATCTAGACGTTGATTTCCTTTTTAATATGATTCCCATATTAAAGCTGCACTATGTAATTTATCTGTCCGCTAGAGGGCGCCTATTCAAAACACAGGCGTAGTTTGATGACGCCAAGTTTGAGCGCAGAATCTAGGGACATGTGGTCTTCACCGCACAGCTAGTGGAAAAGAATCGGGATAAGAATCTGGCAGAAATCATGTTCATGTATGCGATTATTAACGTTACTGTAGTGTGAAGCAAAGCAGGACTGAGTGTTGAGGAGCTGAGCACGGCCGCTGGAGCGATCGTTGCTGATCACACAGCTCGAGAGCAGCGGGTCTTTTATTAAGACAGGTCGTTGGTGCCATTTCCGCTTTTCTGGTCATGAGTATGAGGTAAAAAAGCTCTGTTTATCATATTAGATACATTTAAGTGTGTTTAAAATTATGTTATGATGTTACTCTGTGCGTTCACTCAGCGGCTGTTGTGACACTTGTTGCACACTGCTAAGAGTAAAGCGCTTCTGCAGAATAATACAGGAAACTGAGGGTGCAGATATGACGCAATTGATAGGTGAATACCTCAGATGTCCTGGTTCCATGGTTAAAAAAGCAATTTTCTCACAATTTACAAATAGTTGGAAACCTTTGGGTTATTATATTGTAAGAACTCAGCTGAACAAAATATATAACACTGGCCTAGTGGTTTTTGGATATTTTACTGCAAAAATAATACATAGTGCACCTTTAAGGAGAAATGAGAAAAAGTGCAGCCACTTACGTCCGAACTTTGTGACGTCCCACGATGAAAGCCACCTTCCTGCTCCAGGGGTTGATGAAGGATGACCAGCTGGTGTCGATGGTCAGGTACTCCCCACTTCGTGCACGCATACGCAGGGGCGAGTGATCAAATGGCTGCCCTGCAAACTGGAGAACTGATGAAGGAAGGACGAAAACAAGACCGATTAATTCTGCTGCACAAATAGTCACTACTGAATTGTGTCTGCGTCTAGAATGGCTGACTCACTTTTCTTGTGAATGGCCACCATAAGGACTCGGTCTTCTGGATGCAGGTAAATAAGTACCGGTTTCCCAACCAAGTCCTGAGGCAAGTAACCAAGTAATGGCACAGCCCTGCAAATGAGAGAGGAGAAGGTTCATGTAACGTCTTTAAAAGAAACATGGGGGGTAATCAATGCGAGACAGCTCCAGGTAAAATGCGAACCTTTCATCAATCTCTTGGAAGAGACAGTTTGGGGTGTGACTGGTGGTAAAAATTCTCTTGTCTGCTGGGATACGAGGTGCTGTTATGTGAAAAGCAGAAGAACGTTAAGAACAGCCACAACAACAGAGAGCAAGGTGTGATTATTTTATTACAGTGTGTCAATATTGGGTTTCATTTAGTAAGTACACTGCCATTTAAAAGAGGTATGTAAGATTTATCTTATGCTCACCAAGACTGCATTTTATTAATATTGCATTATTCCTATGATAGCCTTTATTTGAAACAGTAATCTTTTGTAGCATTATAAATGTCTTTACTTGTCCTTGCTGAATAAAAGCATTGATTTCCTTCAAAACACTTAAATCTTACTGACCCCAAAATTCTGAATGGTAGTGTATTTGACATTAAAACTATCTTGTTTACCCTCGTAGCCCGAGTGAACTCTCTCAGCGATGAGGAGGCAGCAGGGCTCAGGTTGGGATGTGTCCGAGTCCCTCAGGGTTAGCTGATATGGCGTGAGACGGAAGGGGTAATACTTCACTTCACTAGTGTCACTGTCCCTACCTCTGCTGATCCGACAAAACATTGACTTTTCCTCGGCACAGTCTACCTGTGAAGCTGCACACAAATGGAGCTTTAGTAAATACTCATTTTTCCCAGCGTACTTTTGGTCAAACTTTATAAATAATAGTTTGAATAGAAGTTTACTTCGCAATACCATTACACCTCATCCTAACTAGGTGAATTTTGGAAATTTTTCAGTTGTCACTTAAAGCTAAATACTGTGTAAAGTAACAAAATTATTATTCTTTTTTTAAGTGTGCCAATATCAACACTATTGGCTGGTTAGGAAAAACACATGTGCATGGTAGCTTTATAACTTTTTATGGTAAATACAACTGTCTGTAACCAGTGCTTAATTTAAACCAGAATCCTGTTTAGGAAAATGTCAGATTTGTTTTTAAAAGATCTGGCTTGTGACAGAGCATGCATGTTCATGCAGGGAGAAGTGGAACGTTTGGAGAGAGTGTATATACCTGATATTCAATAAAAATATATATAATATCCCCAAAATGTAAAAAAGACACAAGTAAAGCTGGTACGTAGTACATATACGAGGCGCATCTCACTGTATCATTGCATGATACTTTTGTATAATTTTTGTTGTTTTAGCTTGGTTGCTGTTCATTACCATTATAGGAAGGACCTTTGAGGTCCGAAAAAGATAGAAGGACTTTCATTTCAGGATGGATTATCCCTTTAAAGAACCATATTCAGGTATGTGTACTACTGAGCATTACATGATTTGTGTCAAGTGCAGGTGCGATGGATCGCGTACAAACCAATAGCATGTCAGAATGGTAAATCCACAATCAAATTCACTCTATCCGGATAGGCTGTTTTTTAATAATGGCAAATCGGAAGGAAATAGGAGTAAGAAGGCTATTTTTAAGGCAGCTATTCTAGTTGCTATTTACAATAAGTGCAAAAAGCGATAGATGCTATTTACACCAAGTGTTAATAGCAGCTAGATTATATTTACACTCAGTGAAAATAAAATTTTCTTAGCGATGGATGATATTTACACTAAGTGCAAATAGCTATAGATTCTATTTACCAAGTGAAAATAGTGATATATTCTATTTACACCATATAAAAGTAGCAGTTCTTTGCCATATAAATAAATTGTTGTAAATTATTATTTTTATTTAAATTATTAAATGGATGCCGCCTTAAAGGGCCAAGAAAAACCCCTTCTTACCCCTATCCCTAACCCTATCCAATAAATGCTTTTATCGTTATTAAACATTTAGTTTGGCACTTTATTTCCACATTTAGAACATTTTCTTGATTTTTATTGAAAATAAATGCTTTTCCGATGTGATTTGTGATGAGAAAAGAGAGAAGAGCCAGCTTTGCAAAAGACGGATTCGAAGCCATGTTGATCACGTCACAAACAGTGATCTATTAGCCATGCATACACTTTACTGATTGCGCCACTGAGGATGTTAAACCATGGGCGTTTTTTTTTTAAAACTTGTTTGGCACAGCCAAGAATTGTTAGGCGGAGCTATAGCGAATAACAATTGCCAACAAGGCACGCTTTTTGCGTGAAAATGTAAGGGGTAGAAGTAAAAAGTCGGCTGAAAAATAACTACTTAAAGTATAGATACCCAAATTTTACACTAACTAAGGGAACAAAGTATTTGTTCTTCGTTACTTGACACCTCTGGTAGCTATTTACAGTACGTTCAATAATAGAGAAAATAATAAACTAGGCTGTAGTTAGGGCCATGCAGAGGCTTATGAATGATGCTCTTATTTATTGTGCTATCACTGTTTAGTAATGTCATTTGGCATTCCAGGAAGACTAAGGTTGTATGGTCAGTGTTGGTCACAGCACCTTTTAATTGTTGTTTTGGATCCGGCAATTATTAGTTTACAAATTAAGCACTGTCTGTATTTGATTTACAAAATGTTCTGTGCACTGTCGCTATATTCGTGCAGTCAAAAAGCTTCAACATACTGGTGCCTGCGCAGGAGGACCATGGCGGCAGGCGGCTGGGAGCGGTGCTGCTGTAAAAGGTGCTGACATCCTGAGGCGCGAGCAGCTCGGAAAACAGAGCCCCCTGCAGCCGCTCGGGTTTACAGCGCAGCAGAGAGGCAGCCTGGGATGAGATGTACACCACTTTACCAGAAAGAAACGACACTGCCACAGAGAACGTGTCCTAGGATGGAATAGAGAAAGAAATGCATGTGTTAGATTCTTCTAAAGCGTCACAGCATGATGTGTACGAGGTAACCTGTCCAGTCATACCGTGTTTTGAAGGGTGTACTCTGATGTAATGTTGTCTAGCTCTTCGATAGTAAACGACGACAGGTCCAAACAACACCCATGGCTCTCTTCCACACTCCACTGATGGTAGTACTCTTGATTAGCTACAGGAGAACACAACACACCCTTTCATTGGCACACACATCATGCCAGAACAAGGAGATTTAATCAAAGTTTGTGTTTGTTTACTCACCCCGCACTTGTTTGACACAGCTAAGCGCATACTGCAGGGAGGCTAGGGTGCTAGATCGGCCCTTCCTGTGCCGCTCCGCTGGCATGCGGATCTTAAGCTCGCGCAGGGCTTTCAGCAGCTCTCTCTGGGTCTGCAGCCGGGCTGACTGGTCACCGCTGGCTGCTTGGGAGGTCAGCTGATCCTGCTCCGAGCTGCCACTCAAAAGACTGTATGACACCGAGCTGCTAGGAGGCGAAGGGCTGTTTCCATTTGAGCTGAGAAATTAGCATGGGCGAAGTTGATGCTAGCATTAGACAAGTGTTTTATGATAGAAATGTTCTGCTACCGACAGTAATAGATTATCTATTGATGCAAACTTCTCAACTTTTTATGAATTTCACTGTTTTGAATTGGAAAAATGCAACCATGATTCATGTAATTCATAAATAAATGTGACGCGGAGGTAAAAAACCTTTGCATTTTCTAGACATAAGAATATGACTGAATTTATGAGTTTAAATTGATTACTTCAAGGGTTAGTGCACCTTAAAATTAAAATTCTGTCAATAATTACTTACCCTAATGTCGTTTGACATCCGCAAGACCTCGGTTCATCTCCGGAACACAAATGATGATATTTTTGTTGAAATCTGATGGCTGAAAGGCCTTCATTGACACTAATGTCATTTTCTCTCTCAAGACCCATAAAAGGCACTAAAGACATCATTACAAAGTCCATCTCACTACAGTGGTTCTACAATAATTTTATGAAGTGGCAAGAATAGTTTTTGTGCGCAAAAAACAAAACTAAATAATGACTTATATAGTGATGGGCCGATTTCAAGACAAAGATTCGAACTGTTAGGAATCGATTCAGCGTATCGATTCAGGATTCGGATCGCCAATGTCACGTGATTTCAGCAGTTTGACACGCGATCCGAATCATGAATCAATACACTGATGTTTTTCACACAAAACTTTGTTTTGAAATCGTGTCATCACTAGAAGTCATTATTTAGAAGTTTTTTTTGCGCACAAAAACTATTCTCGTCACTTCATAAAATTATTGTAGAACTACTGTAGTGAGATGGGCTTTGTAACAACATCGTATTTAGTGCCTTTTATGGGTATTGAGAGAAGAAATGACATTGGTGTCAATGAAAGCCTTTCTCAGCCATCGGATTGTATTCCGGAGATAAAAGGAGGTCTTACAGGTGTTGAACAACATTAGGGTAAGTAATTAATAACATTTTTTTCATTTTTGGGTGAACTAACCCTTTCATTACTACAATAAGACATAGAACGTCCATTTTAATCCTTTAATTATTCAATTTCTTTATTATTATTATTTATAATAATAAAAGTACAAAATTACAAAAAAGCCCCAAGCACAAAAGTTAAACTCTGCCTATGTAAATTGGCCAAAATTTAATTATTACAATACATTCCACATTTCAGAAATGAAACTTTACCCACAACCTCCATAATATGTATTCATAATTCACTCACTCAAAAAAAAAAAAAGCTTTTTGGAGATTCTGGCCACTTCTGTTTATTGGCCGATCATCTCAAAATGAGCCTGTCCAAAACCAGTCGATTACTCAAAATTATATAAAATGATTTACATACAATTTTAATTAGCCCTGAGTGAAGCATCATTATGCCTTAACCAGTTCCAAATAAAAAGGTTTCTTTGGAACAAAATTGCCAAGCTAAACCAAAACCCTGCAATTAGCTTAATAAACCTCATGTGTGAGCTATTTATGTCAAACCGCCTCCCCCATACATAATGTTTTTTTCTCTTTGCTGACTAAATTAGTTCAAAGTTTTTGTGGAAAGCTCGACATCCTTGATAAAAGTATTTTTGAATAGATTTTAATTCTATGTATCACGTACCTCTTGCTTTCTGTAGTCTCTGTGGATGAACTCTTGCCATTGTGAGAGCTGCAGGTGGATGCATCTCGTCCCATGTGTCCTTCGCTCTCCCTCTCAGCCGAGTCATTCCCGCTGGAATGGGCATCAGTGTCATCTGAGTGCGCTGGCTGAGGCGCTGTTGACATGTCCAGTCCGGGACAGACGGACTGGCTGTCAGTCATCCCGGGAGAAGGATTACTATGGGCTTCCCTTTCATCCTTATGTGTTGTTCCCTTCCCTGTACTAGTGACAAAGCTCACAGGTGTTTGGAAGTTGTCTTTACTCATAATGAAGCAGTATAAATGTATATATCACGTCAGTTTTGTGCATCTGTAAGGAATTTCTGACAAAGCAGGGCATGTGAACTCCAAGGTTATGTTTGGATGTATCCACTTAATAGACCATAAAGTTGCACACCATCTGGTAGGAAATAATAATAAAAAACAGGATAAGCAACTAGAGAGATATGAAGAGATATGAATTTAAACTGATTTCCAGAAGCACACAGAGAACAGAGAATAAAACAGAAGTACTCAGCATTCAACCCCTTGGTGGAGCAGTTCTTGTCAATTATGTAACAACTGTATAAAACTAAGTGTATCATTTTAAGCCTGCCCTTAAGAGTGAAACTAACATATTCATGTATTTACATGCATTAACATTACTGTTATGATGTTTTGTCATTATGATGAAGTGTCTTTAATATGTTAGTTTAATATGTTCAGAGCTTTATATTTGACACTACATTGTAATCTTCTAAACATATTTTAAAGTGGGAGGGTCAAAGAAGTATTTAGCTGAATTTATATACTGTACATAGCCTACATATTATATTGCACACAGTATACTTTTTTTAAAATCTATTTTCACTATTTATTGTATTTATTTTACTTTTAAATGCATTTTATGTTCATATATATTTTTAACCTTAACTGAAGAAGTGTTTGTCTCTCTTTTTTTTTCTCTGGATCATGCAGAAACTATTTTATTGCCAACACTGTGTACCCTAAATGTAAATGTAAATGTAATAAGTTTTAAAGAAAGTTTAACATTCTTTTTAATTTGTAAATACATATTTTATACTTTTAATTTAATATGTTTCAAGTTAAACCACAATGTGTAATTTTTGAAAAATGTGTAATTTTTCACAGCTAAAGGTCGCTTATAAAAAAATAAAAAAAAAGGATTTCGAGGCACTTTTTGCGCCGGAGATGAGCACTTCTGCTTTCTCATGTCGTGTATGTGTGACGATAACGCCAGCGCTGTTTTATCATATACATTTGAGTGTGTTGAAAGTTATATTATAATGCTACTCTGTTGGTTTCTTTTAATCCAAAAACTATTAAAAGTTTTTAATCCAAATAATAATAATACATAAATATAGTGATTTTTTCACTTATAAATCTAAACTAAAGTGTTAAGATTTGTTTAAAGCCTGTAATATGTTAATATATATATATATATATATATATATATATATATATATATATATATATATATATATATATATATATATATATATATATATATATATACTATGGAATCATTAGTAGCTATAAAATTATATTAACCATTAATCTTCCGTGTGGTATAAAACAAAGATAAAGAGTGTAACCTAAAAACACAGGATGTGTGGGAAGATCCATTTTGTATTGTTTACAACCATTCAGCATGAAACTAAAATATTGGTTTCCCCTATGTTTTGTTTTTCTGTTCTCCCGTTTTTCCTTACCCTGACAAGTTTCAGTTTTCAATGCATGTTGGACTTGTGCATCATTCATAATGAAGTAATATTTTAGAATGGCACTAAAAAAACTACTTTATATGGATTGAGCATTTGGAAATACAACATTTACAGTTATCTTTTCGAGACTCAGTTTCCTTTGCCTTCCTTGACAGATTGAAATATATGCGCTTAGATGGCTGTGAGTCCTCTATCTGTAGACCTGTGGAATTACCTGACATCATATAAACAAACACTGACTGAGAAATATTTTGATACAGCCAAGCACATTAAATGCATACTACATATTTGAAACATATATAAGCAAGTTATTAAAATATACTGGAATATAATGACATCAAATAAGCAACCAACTGGCCATATCTACAATGGCCACCCAAATAAAAATAAAAAAATCACCATAAAAAAAAACTGTTTAACAATGTTTAGGCAGTGCCATCCGGAAATGCCAATATTAAACGTTTTAGGGTTAAACGTTTTTTTTATAATTTTTTTATTATCAAATAGTTTTTAAACTGTCACGTATACACTTTCGAAGCAAGGCTATAAACACAATAAACAAAATACTATGACAACACGTAAATTTTTCTCACCTAATGAAAGAATTTCAATGATCCGACTTGAAGTTTAGGCTACTTTTCAGAGCTTGTATCCGAATGTAGACGCCTGTGCTAAACAGTAGTTACAATACAGAAACTCCCTAACCCGTGTGTGTGCGGACACCACCATCATTCTTGCTTTGGGAACAAATTTCACGTGTAACCAGCAACTCCCTAAACCATCTCTCATTGGCTCATAAACTACCATAACCCCGCCTGTTGTGCATAAACCCCGCCCATCAACTTGAAGCTCGTGCTGGTATTGGGCATATGGGCGGGGTCTCGATTGTTCGGCTCTCCTTTGTCACGTTGTAGCAGAGCTTCCCTCTGAATTCGCACTTCCCCCAACCGTATTAACCGCTGTGGAGGCGCATATGGGCTTTTTGTCAATGCGATACACGACGTCGCTGAAGATATGTCTCGCGTTCTACCGTTTGTAATGTCGCGTCTTTTATGTGGATTACAACATCAACACACTCTCGCGGAGCAGTCCCTCGTGCCCGTGCGTTCTTAGCGTGTCTGTCCACCTGTCACAGACACATGTGGGCGTGTGAGGACCATGCCAGCTATTAATGTTCAAAATCTGTCTCATGACTGCACTCCCTTCGTTTCCTGCTCAAACACACGGTGAGTAAGTAAATCACAACTGTGCACATGTGTGGACTATGTGTTAACCTTTGAGAAAATACTCCAATAATTGTATTTATTATTTCATTAATTATAATTTTTAATGATTAATACATTTAGTTAGTCTTTAGGCTGACTTCCAAACCCTGGCATCCCTTTCTAAATGTACTTTGGTGATGTCACAGTTTTCTAGTGGTAGCTGATAGTAATACCTTGGTACAAAATTAACCCTGCCAGGGTGATAAGGGTTTGTATGACCTTGAATGGGTTATTTTAAGATAATAAACGGCTGACTGTACTAGTGTGCATAAATGGTGGGGATATCTCGATTTTTCAAGGACTTTTTTGCATGTAATATATTTACTCCAGTAGGTGGTGACAAATAACCATATTGTGTATCACTGGGTCTTTTAATCACTCTTAAAATTTAAATGACCCCTTGATTTACTCACTCTTAAGCCACCCTAGATAAACATGACTTTCTTCTTTCATACAAATACAATTGGAGATAGATTAAAATGTCATGGTTTTTCCAAGATGGCAGTAAATAGAGGATGACGTATCCATCATAACCATCTGTCCATCTGTATATCCATCCATGCATCCATTCACAGTTTAGTTTATAACTTTTCAAGTATGGATATTTTTTTACGCAAATGCATTTCTTTGTTTCAGAAGGCCTTTTTTTAAAGTCTAGTTGACCCAAAAAATATATATTTTTTTAATTAATTACTTACCCTCATCTTGTTCGACACCCATAAGACCTCCGTTCATCTTCAGATCACAAATAAAGATATTTTTGTTAAAATCCGATGGCTGAAAGGCCTCCATTGACACCAATGTCATTTCCTCTCTCAAGACCCATAAAATGGGTCTAAAGATGTTAAAAGTCCATCTCACTACAGTGGTTCTACAATAATTTTATGAAGCAACAAGAATAGTTTTTGTGCACAAAAAACTTCAATTCAATTCGAGGAACTGTTTACAAGCAGAGGAAGGCGAACGCCATCTAAGCTGTTGAATTCTACATTGATTGTGCTTAAGGTCTTGGCATAGTGCCAAAATGGTGCTTAAGTGTGCATTTTGGATGCCCAAACCGTGAGAAATTAATAAATGCAAGAAAAAAGTGTCTTATCAAATCCGCAATGTAACACAAGTTCACATTAGAGGCCCAAACGGAAGACAAGAACTTGTCGAATAAAGTCGTTATTTAAAAAAATTTCTAGGGCTGTCAATCGATTAAAATATTTAATCCTGATTAATCGTATATTGTCGTCATGAGTTAACTCGCGATTAATCACAATTTAATCGCACATTTTTATCAGTTCTAAATGTACCTTAAATTCATATGTTTCAAGTTTTTAATACTCTAATCAACATGGGTATGGACAAATATGCATGCTTTATGCAAATTTATGCTTATTATTAGTGAAACCATACTCAGAGCATGAAGACTAGTCATGTATTAAAGGTCATATATGTTTTTCAAAGAACTTGTTCGTGTCTCTTAAGCCTAAGCTTAGAAATTCAGAATAAGCAGTGATTTCTCTCATTTTAAGAATATAATTAAAGAGCGTTTTTACACTGGCAGTTTAGTTCAGAACAGGGCACGGTTCATATGAAAAATTGGTGATGTGAAAGCTGTCTTGCGGACCTGGGAGCGCACCAGTAACACACCACCTGAAGGAGGTCCATATTCCACGAGTAGGAATATAGTGTGGCCCCTTTAAGAGATGTTCATTCCCTATTGAAGTGCCGGTATTTTGTGTGTGTGTGTGTGCCTAACTGTGCCGCGATTCACGCGAACAGTGTGATAAACATGGACTTGGGAGCGTTCTTGTTCAGAAAAGTAACCTGCGTATTTGTTTTAGCCGATTGTAATGTATTTAGTTCAATAAAACACGTGTAGTGTAAGTGGTGATGGTGTTAATTATTTACCTTGGACATGATGAGCGAGAGTGAGCTTGCAGAGAACTGCAGAGAATTAGTTTAGAAATCTAGACGTACCCTAGCGGCAGCAAATCTAATCTAGCAACTCTCAATACACTTCTGAGCTATAAAAACCAAACACTGGTCAGGCCAATCACATCGTGTATAGAGTCGGTGGGTGGGGCTTAAGATAATGACGGCAGAGTTGCACTTGTGTGCTACTAGTAAACAGAAGCTGGCGAACGGCGGTCTTTCGAATCAGCTTTGACCTCTGGAAGACCTCTGAAAGACTTAGAGGGTTAGTTCACCCAAAAGTGAAATTTATGTCGATGCTTCAAGAGATTCTAACTAACTGCTGTTACATATGGACTACTTTGATGATGTTTTTATTCCCTTTCTGGACATGGACAGTAAAGTGTGCATACACTTGGATACGCTCTCGGACTAAATATAAAATATCTTAAACTGTGTTCCGAAGATGAACGGAGGTCTTACGGGTGTGGAACAACATTAGGGTGAGTCATTAATAACATGAATTTCATTTTGGTGAACTAACCCTTTAAGCTTTTCTCTAAAAAAAAAAGAACAAAGAACGGCACTGAAGTTATTCTTAAAAAGGGAAGATGTGTTCAGAGTTTTGCCGACCGGATACGGCGTAAGTACTATCAACTAGCTCCGCTTCACGTTGCTCTGGTTGGTTTTGTACCGTATCCTATCGCGTGCAGAGGGAGTTTGAAAGACAACCGTTTATCCCGCCCCTCGGATTGAGCCCTGTCTATGGTGAGTTTCCAGACCAAACATCTTGATGTGGGTCAGGCTTGTCTGGCTAGCAGAGAATGTGATCAGTGTAAAAACTCACTTTTCTTTCGACCTGGAGTCTAATAAAAGTTAAGCAGAAAATAGCTTATGTAGCTTATGTAGGCATAACAGCACTTAGAGTAATATTATTGTTAACCCTTTTTTTCCCTATTAATATTTGCTGCTGCATCCTTTACGTCTATGGCCAATCTCAATTTCTTCAACTACGGGCCACGGATCAAACAGAAAATCCGCGCTGCCGTCAAAATTAATTTTGACAGCCCTATTTTATAAAATGATTGTAAAACCACTATAGCGAGAAGCACTTTTTAACAACGTCTTTAGTGTCTTTAATGGGTCTTGTGAGAGGAAATTGTTTTCAATGGAGGCCTTTCTGAGCCATCGGATTCCAACAAAAATATCTTCATCTGTGTTCCTTACACACTGACACAACTGTCTTACGGGTGTCGAACGACATGAGGGTAAGTAATTAATGACAGAATTTTAATGACAGAGTCATATGGATTATTTTCATGCATTTACACATGTGAGAAAATTATTATTGTACTCCCTCCCAAATATTCTTTCACAATTTAAGCCTGATGAATCTTGACATTGTCATCCTGGAATATGTTGTGTCTTCCTATATGATTGTTTAAAGGAGTTAAGAAATAATATATTTTATATTTTTGACATCAAATATTTTATTTGTAAAAATCAACACAGACTCACTTTTATTATATATTTATTTTTTATGTTGTCATTGTTTTCAAACACACACACATTTTAATTTCTAACTTGGAACAATAAACACAGGTCATCATAACTTTGTCATTTTTTGCAATATATATATATATATATATATATATATATATATATATATATATATATATATATATATATATATATATATATATATATATATATATATATATATATATATATATATTCCCAAGATGTTCATCCATATAATAGACATTGACAGATTTACTCTACAATTGAATTCATGTATGTCTGGTTACCGAATGGTTTCCTGTTACAATGTACTTCGTTCTGTTTAATATGCAGTCCACTATAACTTATGACACAAATAAATAAATTAAAAAAACAACAACATAAAGTCAGATTATGAAGATTGCATTACCCATGATCATCCAGCCTAGTCCCTCCAAAGAGGCCAGACAAAAAGGGGTAATACTCATCTAAAACTTTTCCTCCCCAAACAAACCTCCATAAATCAAATAAATAAACAAATGAAACACAAATTGTTATCAATACAGCAACTTGGCTCTTGGTTCAATGCATTTCTAGACCTCCATGAAGCTCTATGGAATGGACCCCCTGAAATTCTGCTTCTTTATACTCTTTATTCATTCCCAAAAACCTTCTAAAATGATTCGAACTCTTGTAAAACTCCATAACTTTTAATTTAAAACCTCTCTGAACTAATAGCAACCGATTAAAGTTGGTATTTCAGTCTGTACAAGCTTTCTGAAAAACTCTTGACACACTAACCTATAATAAGGCAGGGTTCAATTTCCAGTGTTAACCTACTCTGATATCTTAGGTCACTGTCCTTACATTTAAACTTGAATTATATATATTAAAAAAAATAATCCTCTCTTGACTAAGCACAATGAAGCTGTGCCACAGAGCACCACTGTGAAGCCTTAACTAATTTCTAAAAAATAAAATAAAGTAAACAACTGAAGATTAAACAACTGTATGATGTGAGGAATGGCAAAATCACTGTCCGGTAAAGTTCTGCATCTTCATTGGTTCCCTCCCAATAAAGAAGAAGCAGCATCTTTAACAGGCTGGTGTGACAAAACTACTCCCACCATCCCTCTCAACCCACACGGTTTTGTAACAAAACATACAGTAAGTAAGACAAAAGAAAATGTCTTCATACACTCACACAAAGAAAAACAGAAACAGAATAGCACATACATTATTTGTAGTAGTCCCCTATTAGAATCCTTATAATTGGTAAAGTGTTTTAAACGCTTTGATTAATTCGTCCTACCCCAATGTGTGTAGTTTATTAGTTACAGATCCCTTTAAAGTTTTTACAAGCCCCGGGAGAAAAAAATCATTATATATGCCTAATATAATATAGAGATTCTCTATTTTGTTATTATCAACATCTTATTCTAATTCCAGATTGTTTATGCCTTAAATGTAAAATCTAAAAAAAGGACCCCCTTCCCCCAGATGAAGCCCACACTACAACACGAAACAATACAGATTATTTTTTTGTCTTTTTTCTTCTTAAACAGCCACAAAGTAATAGTTTCGTTTTTCATACTTAGCATTACATTTACAGACCTAAAGGAGAAGTTGTGCTATCGTTATTTCCGATATCAGGCCTGGATTTGTCCGTCGGATTGTGGTTTCAAATTCCTTATCCTGTTAACAATCACGTCACTTGTTTACCGATACTAAATATTCAAGTAAAATAAACATAGACCTGACAAATATGCAGAGATAAGGGATTTCTTGATTACTTTTGCTGGATGAGGCTTTTAAAAACCAGAGATTTGGGGACATTTTTGATGGCATTTGGCAGTATAAGCAAGATATAACATGGTCTTTGGTCATTTTTCATTAAAATAGCTCAATGCGAGTGGGACAAAGGAGTGACTGAGCATGCAGGGATGAAAAAAAATGAAATGAACTTAGGCTATCTCCTTTTAAAGAAGAAAAATGAATGAAGTCAAAATGAAACAAGCAGTTTGTTTCTTCAGAAACCATAGCCTACATTGACATAAACAGCCTACAACTAGTCATCAGATGATTAACATGAAATTTAAGAACACACCAGTGGAATCATTTCTCTAGCCCCACCCCCTCAACCATGTGGCTCCGCCTCCTGTCACAATCAATCAACTAATCTATGCCCTCCCCCCAGGTTGCCATGGGAACAGCCTTTCTTTACCTGCAAAGGTCTAAGCAGTTTAATCTCCCAGGATGAAGCTGAAATGCTCCACACACAAAAACTCTACTAACAGTGTTGTGTGAAAGGAGGAAAGCTAATGGCGCTAACTTAGAAACGAGAAGGGGGGGTGGGGGTGTTCACGTGCAGATGCACACTTCACGCCTGGCTCGCTTCTCGACGACAGATTGGGCGGATGGGAATGAAGGGTGATGCTGATGGAGGCGTATGTATGTGCGAGAGCAGACCGGGAAGGGCACGGTGAAAAAATAAAACACACAAAAAGAAAAAAAACCTCCCCTCAGGTGCTTGGCAGTGTGTAAACTACAGCTGAACTCAACAAACAGGCACACAGAGAGGTGGATAATAGCGAGGGACACAAAGGTGCTCGCTGTGCACACGGCGTCGAGTCCTGAAACGACGTGGTCCCTTTCCTGCGTGATTCACACACAAAAATATAATATACAAATCTATTTCTAAAATTAAAAGAAAGGCTAAAAAAAGGCAGTATCTAGATACAAGAGAGAGAACCACAGCTGTCGAAACTAGCTCAGGTTGAAGCAGTAAGATCAACCTGTGTGCTTTCAGACGGATGAACCCGTGCATCGGTTTGGCAGTAGTTCTGCTGCGAGGAAGTAACATAGCTCATGGTTCTCTCCCAGTCGGACCTACAGTCTAATCCAGGGGTTCCCAACCACGTTCCTGGAGCCCCCCAACACTCCTTAATCAAACACACCTGGTTCAGGTCATCAGCTCATTAGTAGAGACTCCTGAAATAGGTGTATCAAGACAAAGGAGATATTAAAAATGTGCAGTGTTGAGGGGGACTCCAGGAATGTGGTTAGGAATCCCGGGTATAACCTTTTAAAACGCAAGCTTTTTGTGCATGATACTATTTCCCCTTTTCGGTCAGTCCCACTCCACACTTTGTATGGAGACTCTCTGGCCTTGAAAATCTTTACCAGCAGAATCAAGCAGGCAGTTTTGGTCCTGCTTTTGTTGTGTTTCGTTTCACTTATAGCGCAATTGAACCATGTGATTTTTTTTTTTTTTTTTTTGTGCGATTAATTACTTCGCCATCCATGTCAAAACGTAGTTTGACTGTCAGAAATACTTGAGGTTGTTTAAGACCTGTTTGGAATTATTTAAGATAAATACACTTACTCTGTTTGATAGACAGCATAATTCTACACTGCTATTAAGGAATGTTTAAGAGATAAGACACTAAAGACATCAAATTAAGATAAACATCTACAGTCATTGGTCCAGTCTGTTGCGGCAGTTCACTAATAGAGTAGGTACTTTTGGTAAGAAAGAAAGAAAGAGAGAAAGAAAGAAAGAAAGAAAGAAAGAAAGAAAGAAAGAAAGAAAGAAAGAAAGAAAGAAAGAAAGAAAGAAAGAAAGAAAGGGGTTGGGGAGCAACGTGGGTTTGAGATAGAGTGGATGTGACAAAAGAAAAATTTCGGGACATTGATTTAGTACCTCGGTTAAGGGAGTCCATCGCTTGTGCAAAAATACACCAATACTCAGTTAGCAAGAAAGAGTGAAATAGAGCGTGCAAGATACAAACATCCAGATTAAGAGGCAGTAGTTTAAACCTGAAGCAAAATAAGTCTTACAAAACTTAAAAAATATACAAATGCACACTCACACACAAACTACAAAAAACCATTATATCAGAATAAAACTCTACAAAGAACATTTGGAATATATACTGTATAATCTTATCGTATTTTAAGGGTTGTGATTTCTTTTTTTTATCAGTTGTTGTTGTCACAAGTAATCAGGAGTTTTGAGTATGAACAGTATTTCAGAAAAGCCGGAGGTATTTACAGAGGATACATGGCCACACACTCACAGACGGGACGAACGAGGAGTGACAGGGGCCCAGTTGTGAGGCAGTGGAGGCAGGGGGCAAGAGGGCTCGGGATAGGGCGGATTTAGAATCTTTGAGGGCAAATCATTTGATTGTTGTGAGAAGTCGTTTTTCTCATCTTTTTTGGGAGGGATTTCTCTGTGGCTTGGAATTGGGCGTTCATAAGCTCAGAGTGGGGTAGGAACATTGCACTTTAGGTGCTGAAGTACACTGTGAAGAGAAAGAAATTAGTTATTGTCAACATTTGAAAATCACAATATAAGAAGATATATAATTATATAACATGACTCAATGTGGACTGATTTCACAGAAAATGCTTAGGGTACATATACACGACAACTATGTAATAAGATCTCCTTCGTTTACAGAGAACATGTTGTGAAATCGATCCACATTCATACGGATCCACGAAAACGACTAAAAATGCTGTATTCTGCTACCAGCCCAGTAGGTAGCGATGGTCACTTTGAAAAGAAGGCTACGCATCTATAGACTGAAAACTAATACGCGTGCACATGACATCACCGTTTTCACAAATTCTCTTAGTTTACAGAGACTTGTACTTCGCATAACTGTTCATTATTTAAAACCTATGTTTTTCATTCATTTTACAATGGTGAAAAAGCAGAGGGTATTGGTCGCTTCACGGCCAGTTCTGTGCGACTGCCACTACAGCGACACAATGTGACGATCTTAGGAGAATGTCGGGGATAGTGGAAAGGCAGATTTAGTCTTACAAGAATGTTCTGGGTTACACATACAATGTTCTCTCAAAAATATTTTGTATCTCATCGTGTGAAATCAAACAGAAGTAATGTAAGTGTATAGCGTGTAAAGGACAACTTTGTTGATTTTCAACCAGCTTTTTATTATGTATATTAAATATGTGTAAATTAATAATCCACCTACACCCAGTTCTCCCAGATTATTTGTCAGCTAAAATCCCCCAGGTGACAGCTCCGTTTGTTAAAACTACAGATCATACTAGCGCATTTTTATATCCCTGCCTATGGATAGCCAGATCTAGCCCAGCGCAGTATAGGTGTTGAAGTTTCCCTGCCTTTCTGGCGAAAGAGAACACTTCATATAATACAGATTACATCAACAAAAAAATGATATTGAACAGACAGCCAAATAGTATGTAAAGCCCATGTTGTCAGCAGTAAACATGGGATGCAACTGTTAAAATAAAATTATGGGATGCATTTTTTTATTACAAACTAATAATTTCAGTTTTGAGAGTCAAAAAAAAATTCTGTGTTGTATTTAACCCAGAACATTCCTTTAAAAATGAACGAGACGATTTCCATTGCTTACCAATGATTATAATGAGGACAATCACACATATCACCCCCAGGATAATCATCATCTAAAGAAGAGTTAAAAAGAGGAAACATGAGTTAAGAGCAGTACAAATTAGACAAATTCAAATTCAAAAAATATTCAAATTCATACATTTGATCAGATACTGTTTTATTATTTTAAAATATATTATATTTCCATTTGAGGACTTTTATTTCAAAACAGTACACTGATTTAATGTTTAATGTTAGCTGTTTGCTTGATTTAGATGTGTTGTCATGAGATACTTTGCTTTTTTTAGTTTTACTCAAGTAACTTTGTGTGTTGTTTACCTTGGCATTCTTCCACCAGTATTTATTCTTGAGCTTGGCGGCGCTGGTCTCGAATTGTGAGGCTCCAGCCTGCAGGGCATCAGCCCGATCATCCAGTTCTGACAGCTTCTGGTCCCTCTCCAGAACCTTGTCCACGTTCACACGCATAATGTCCACCACCTGAAAAATGATGAAGGTGACTCTTAGTAAAATGTTACATCTGTTCCAGTGGTGTGTGATGGTGTTTTAAAATGTATATTGGGCATTTTTACACTTATTCCAAAATAATAAGGCAATAACAGTTTAAACAATGTATATTATTTCTGAACTAATATACTACTTTTCTTATTAATAATAATCAAATTATTTTCAGTAGTCATCAAACTTGCACACACTGGTCACAGACACAATGATGTACGTTTAATTTTCTCAAGCTGATTGTTCATTAAAAAAAACACAATCAAAATATGTTCAGGCCTTTTCAAGTTTGATTTTGATGTAACAGAGCAGTGTGTGTGTGTGTGTGTGTGGGGGGGGGGGGGTTCTGGGCAGCTCTAACACAAGTATTCAGACATACTACAGAAACTGAATAAAATCATAAAATGTAAAATAACACTGGATAGTCCTTTAATCATGCATAAGTTAAATACACTGGCTATTAATCCTGATTCCTTACAATTATATATATTTTTTTATTTTTTTTTATCTACATTAAAGACACACGGCATTAGGCTGCTGTCACTTTAAGGGCTTGTGCATGGATCCATTATACGATCCACATCACCGCTGAATCACTCATGCTGTTTGGGAAATTGCATCTCAGAGAAAGTTTTAAAATGACTGATTTGATCTTGTAATCTGTTTGGATTGTAAAGTGAATGAATGTTTGCGGGAATTTCGCGAGACCTACAGGAATTATTAAAATGATGCACAATAGCAGCAATCCAATGCTGAAATTCGAGCCCTGTAAGTGAGAGTCATCATCTTCATTCAGGCCGATTAGAGAACGTGCACGAAAATGAGGCAGTATTTTCGCACAAACCAATCATATCCAATCATAACCGATCATATCCAGTCATAGGGATTGCCTCATCTCCTGTGACTTTCCCCCATTCATTCTCATTTACCCTCCTCTAAACCCACCACACTCTTTAGGGGGTCTGTTAAAAGTCAATAGGCTCAGGGGAGGCAAGCCTCCCACTATCACTTCACCTGCAGGTGTCACTGTTGAGCCAGTGTTATTTTATGAAAAGTATTGACTTTTACACTTGTTAATGTCACATTTTGTAATATGTGGGTTGTTTTATTTTTGTAATATTGATTATTTTGTCATCCAGTTTTTTTGAGGAGGCACTGCCTCCCTTGCCTCCTCAAAGGACATGCCAATGGTCTATTCTAAAAATGCACTTATCGTTAACAGAAGACAAAGAGTTGGGGTTAACTCACCTCGTCCACCTGAGCCTGTGTCTGCTGTAAGCGACGGTTGCTGGTGAGGTTAGGAGGTTGGTTAGCTCCTTCTGCAGCGGGGGCACCGGCTGGGGCTGGGGCAGACCTGCAAATCAACATACTGTCACTCCTCTCCTCTGTCCTATTACAGTATTAGTCTTACTTATATAATAATACATGTTTGTATTTATTAGTACAGTGATTTATAGAAACACATTCGCATGCATTGTCATAAATTATTGGTTTGCTTGCATTCTATTTTAGAACAAATATCCCAATTTGTAATTTGTTTTAAAATTGCAATTTAAATGTTAAATTAGTTACAAAAAATACATATTTGTATAGGAAGTTATGTGTTAATCACAAGATTACATACAGTCATATATTGTTATTGCAACCTCATGCAGACTAGTGGCTGCTGTTTGCCATTTTTGTAAAGAAACATAAATTTTGTGTAATTACATTAAATGTATTTTAATAAATGTAGTAATTACTTTAAAATGTTCACTGACAGAAATGAGAATCGTAAGTAAACAGATATTTTTGAAAAAACGTCCTTGCTAATGCCACTCTCATCCACCAGAGGAAGACAAAACTCTGTATAAAGGTCACCTCTGAAAGATCCCTGGATCTAATCCCTGTTTGCTTTTCTTGCTTGAAAGGAAAGACTTTTTCTTACTGGGATATTTTTTTTCATATAAAGTTTTTCATGCATAGTGCGTGAGCTGAGAATAACGCTGACAACATTTTTGTTCTTGTTTACCAGCCATCCTTGTTTACCTGCTCCTCATTTAGGTCTACACTACACTAACCTATATTTAGACATTAAGTCTTGGCACCTGGGACCTTCACTGACAGGAAAGGATTTAATATCAGTATCAGTTTGGTGATTTTTATGGTCAGAACATTAATGTAACATTCGGGCAACTCAATATTTTTATTTTTGTGTCTAAAATCCACTAATACAATTCATGATTCTTTGTAAATCGACTGAATTCAACAAATCCAAAAAAACGAATGTATAGCTGCTCTTTGTTTTTATTTTTTATTATCATAGGCTTTAAGAACAAAGTCGGTGATTCAGTCATGATTCAGTACAAAAATAGCAGTATTCATAGATTTGGGTGTAGACAAAAATCCTTGTAGTTTCATTATCTAATGGCTGAGATAAAAAATGTCTTATTTAAAACAAAATGTGTTATGTGTCATGCCTGAGTTTGATGAAATAACACATGAAACACTTATATTTTGCCATCAGAAAATTGCCTTGCATAAACAGGCCTTTTCCCCTGCTCACTGACAAATTCCAAATATGTGAGTGGGAAAGCATTGTTACTGTAGTTTTACATGAATATGAGGTTAATCATATGAGGTTAATATGAGGTTAATTTCTGTTTCTTGGCCCTTCTTTATACTTGACTGGTAAAGACAGGGTCATATGAATGAAGAGGAGGACATCCCCACCCCCACACAAGGCCTTCATTAAGCGTACATGTGTGTCATTGTTGCGTCACAATCAACATACATTTTTTCCCTCAAATAACTGGACCAGATGTTTACACTTGTATGACATTGATCTATTTCTACATTGTTGTAGGCAAATGCTAGAACCTTAAAACAACAGTAGGCATTTCATCCAAAATGTAACATCACATTACATTCCTTAAATAAAAGTATCCAATTGGGTAGGGACTGGCAACATGTTATTGAAGATGTGCGCCATTTACAGCCTCGATTATTTAAACCTGTTAAACGAGCGTGCCTAGAAAATACTAGTATACACGGCCATCTTTCCTGCAGAGGAACACCTGCGCCCATTGTGCCAGCCATTTGGCTTCAGTCTAACCACATATCAATGAATATCAAGGCCTGGTTCCATAGAAACGTGCTGAGTGGATTTGGGGAATAATATAATTCGCAAATATAACAAATTGTATCGCCCCCTTTGACTGAACGCAAGCATATGACCGTCCGTTTACCAGCCCCCGCGACTCGTGTGGACTATCACGCCTCTAGTTTACAGGCTAAATATTTTTTTCCCCTTATTTTTCTTCCCAAAACCGCGAGCGACATTTTTAAAACTATTTTCATCTAAAGGTCCGTCTAACAGACCGGGTATGAAATACAGTGGGCCTTGGGCTAATTGAAACTAATTCCTGTTTATTTTTATTTGATATTATTTACATTGAAATTGACATCTGGACATAGATTTGGGTCGACATATTTATTAATTGCAATGCATAATGTCAATTAATAAATTATCTTAAAAGCGCGCGACCAATTCCAGCCAAACCAGTCCAATCCGGAGTCTAGGCGTGATTCTATCGTTATCGCTCATTACAAACACCAGAATTAAGCGAAAAATATCTACATAATAAATAAATTAGTTCCGTGATAACAATTTTAAATATTTGGACACAATTATGTCAGTAGTAGCAACTAAAATGGAAAAACATTGGCCATTAGGAACCTATTTATAGACTATATTATAGCAAGCGCGCTCGTTAGAATTCAGTGGGACTCGTGAAATGCTTAATAGGCTATATGTAGAATAATGTATAATCAGAATAATATAATCAAATATAAAAATACAATAATATGAAGTATGCTCATTGTGTGCATATGTAGCCTATTTATGTTTATGCCATGGAAAAATATAAATAACCGAGCAAAGAATAAGGTTCTAATACTTAATCAGATAATAAATAATATTTGTAATGAATTTGTACTCACATTTTGACCCGGGGTTTTATGTGCGTCTACAAGAAGTGTGTGGATGAACGCGCTGCTTCAGGCGTTTCTCCCCGTCTCCGGGATAAATAATGCACTCTCCAGATTATTCCAGTAAAGAGGTATTCCTTGTATGTTTTTTAAGGTTTGTATTTATTTATTTCCACCGGTGTGCCGCGCCTCGCTATTATTCCTTTTATAATAAGGGCGCTCTACCGCTACTCGCTTCTGTCACTATGTACACATAAAAAATAGATGCTCGGATTAGGGGAACAAAGATGGCTCGTTGACGTCACTCGTCATCCGGGAAGTTGCAGGTTGGAAGCACGACCATGAGAGACAGGAGATGGAGGATGCATTGCATGTTGACAGTATGACTAGATTGAAAGGTCATATTTATGTTATACGTATTGAACGCATTGAGACGGATATTAAAGAGGACGTGGGATGGAGTTCATGGATTGTATTGGCACAACATGGCCTGTGTTTAATTTATTTATAAGGATTGCTGAAACAAACAAAATGGCGGTCTATGAATGGGCTTCGGGCTGCGTATGCAGGCTTTTTGATTACATTTTGGTGAAAACATTTTGATATCACTTCCTTTGGAACGGTAGCTAGTAGCCTATTATAACCCTGCTAGCGCATGGGCCACCAATATAATTTCATAATAGGCTACTTTTAGCGCTACAGTAGTGATAGTTTCTAAATATTTCGACTCTACTGAAGGCTACGTGCGATGCTATCTATTGTATGAAACACAGATATGTTGTCAATATTACAAAAGAAAAGATGAAAAGTGTTTGGCAGCGGTGGGATTCGAACCCACGCCCCCGAAGAGACTGGAGCCTTAATCCAGCGCCTTAGACCGCTCGGCCACGCTACCGTTGTGAATGGAAGTTTTTCCATTACTATAAAAAGCTATAGACGTGCGATGTGATGACATGCTATTTGGATTTCTAAACTTTTATTTAGTTTAATAGCCAGGTGTATGCAACTGTTATCGTTCATATCATACATAAAAGTACTGAAAAACGTTGTTTATTATAGTAGTCTTATTATTTATTAAAGTGACAAAATCGCGCTATAGTTTAACGTTATATAATAATAATAATAATAATATATGTAATATCCTTAATTTAAAATAATACACATGGGAACTTTTAAATAACACGGTTGTTCGACCACTAGATGACGCTATATGCATATAGTATTAATCATATAATACAAGAATAAGGTTATACTTAAAAAAATGTGTCCTTGATCAGTTCTGCTAGGAACTTTGTATTAAAGTCCCTATAAAGTCAACGTTAAATATGAATGAATCATAATTTAAACTTGAATCGTTAGCAGTAATTTGATTTAAATATGTGTGCATTACTAACACTTCTTAAGAGTAATGATGGTAATGATTCACTCAGCTTCGGCCTGTGTGCCACTTCCCACCGTGTGGAAACGCCCACATCCTGTCAGCCCCTCCTCACCACTCATGTCAACTGTTCGTTTATAATTAAATAAAATTAAATTTTAGTGTTTTAAACAAATAATTTGTATATAAATTTGAAATACTATGTATGTAGATGGTTATTTGACGGGTACAGCATATATTTGCAAATAAACAGCGAAAAGACCATCGATTTTAAAATCTACCAATGGGATTGCTGGAAACACCAGAATGTTAATGAGAGCGGTAAGAAACTGAATTTAACATCTGTAGTTTACCTTTTAAACCCATTAAAAACATTTCTCTCATACTAATCATTACATTTTTCACACCATACTTGATTTGTACTTGATTTGTAAATGAATCATTTAACTGCTTTAAAATCACAACCGTGATTGAAAAGCCATGCTTCATTTACAAAAGCATCCCGAGACCTTGCAATCAGTACATCGGTTTGGTATATCCTTACCTGTTACCTTATTTATAAGGTTTCAGTACATGATGATTGGATTCTATGAATACGTGATTATAAACCGTATTTATTTTGGGAGTAACGACCCCTTAATGAATCCTGTCTGAACTTCTTCTTTAAAAGTCTGTAAAGAAACTTATATAATCTTAATAATTTTTGGATTTGTATAATTATTTTTATTACGCTGGCTATTTATGTTCAAGTAGTGTCGTAGAATTAATTTTTTTAAGGAATTGCTGTGATATATTTTTAAGGAATGTTTGAAGTGCGCAGGCGTGAAGACGAGGTGGCCGAGTGGTTAAGGCGATGGACTGCTAATCCATTGTGCTCTGCACGCGTGGGTTCGAATCCCATCCTCGTCGAATTATTTTCAAGTTGTTGTAATACGTGTGAACGTTATCGGCTAATAGAAAATGCAAATTGAGAATATCTGCCACTTTCCACTAACCTGCATAATAGCAGTTTAGTCCTGCTATTATGAAAGGTACAAAGGATTGTGGGAAATTCACTTTGCCCAACATAGGGAATACGAATGCCCCTCTGGCTTCATAGTTCATTAATGTAACCCAAATACATATCTAAAAGAGGTAATCATATGTATTTTCAAAAAACTACCTTATATAGCTGTGCTCGCAGGCGCCGTGGCTTAGTTGGTTAAAGCGCCTGTCTAGTAAACAGGAGATCCTGGGTTCGAATCCCAGCGGTGCCTTTTGAATTTCACAAATCGTGTTTCAGTTTGCTCAATATTTAGAAGATAACACAAATAATGCGTTTGCTCTGAAAACTCAAGTAACATTTGGATTTTGTGAAAAATTGACCAGTTCACATATATGTACAATACACATGTTTAAAAACAAATATATGGACAGTTGAAAGTCTTTGCTTTTAAGCGTGTAATGTTAAAAGAGGTTGAATACCTTAACTTTTGAAAACATATTTGGCAGCGGTGGGATTCGAACCCACGCCTCCAGAGAGACTGGAGCCTAAATCCAGCGCCTTAGACCGCTCGGCCACGCTACCCTGTGCGACCACCAGGAAAATGGTTTACAAATTGATACAATATTCTATTTCCTCATTCCCGATGTTAGTTTACTAATGAATAATGTGTTTTGAGAGACGTAAGGATTAGTTTTTCTGTAAGCGTTTCCTATCTATTACCTGATGGTGTCAGTGTGCCCATATATTTCCATTTCCAACATATGAAACAAATGGACACGACTTAAAATAAATAAACAAACAATAGATTTTATGTCAATAAAAAACGTGAGCATGTACTAACTGTGTGCATATCCTTTATTCTGGCCTCCCCATTTGTTTTATTTAAAGAATTTAAATCTGACATTGACTAACCTACATATTATAGTCATATTATACTTTATGTTAAAAATTATACATCAATTTGATTAAAACACATACATGTAAGGGTAAATTATTAAATGCAATATTTTAGACTGATTATTTTTTTATCTTTTTAATCAAGCAGCGTGGCGGAATGGATCATATAGATCTTGATTGAAGTCATATGGATCATAGGTTGGAACTGGGGCATTTTGGATTACTTTCTTCCCTGTTTCCTTGTTTGATTCTGGATGTGGTTCGATCATCTTTACTGGCCTGGGAGGACTATCGATGAGGCAGTCAGGGTCCCAGTAGGGATCACAGTCATACTCCATTCCTTTGATAATCATTAGAGGAGGAGGTGGTGGTGGAGTGGATTTTTGTGGGGGAGGAGGAGGAGGAGGAGCAGACGTCACTGGCTCTGAGGCAGTTTCAGATGGAGAGGGGAGATCCTGGACAGGGCTAAGTTTACAGTTTGGGTGGTAACGTGGATCGCAAAGTACAGGTATCCCACCGGCAGGCAGGTACACAATATGTGGCTTGCATTGAGGGTCTTCTGAATTACACAGGTACATGACATCCATCTTGGAGACAGGTGGTAAGGTAGGGGGTGGAGGCCGGGTTGTGGGTGGAGGTGTCGACATAAGCTGAAGGCCGAGGGTATTCTGGTATTTAGATGCATCAGGGCCATAAGTGAGCTCCAGATGTCGCATTTGCTGGTAAAGCATTCGAAGTCTGTCTATCTCATAGAGCTAGAAGAAAAAAAGAAAAGGATAATCAAAAGAAAATACAGCTCCTTTGTGCATTTCAGTAGACAATACTTATTTTGTTACTTCTGTATATTGCTGGCTGAGGCAAAAGCTTAAAGGGATATTCACCCCAAAAGGACAATTCAGTCATTATTTACTCACCCTCATGTCCATAAGACTTTGGTTAATCTTTGAAAAGGTATACGATCCAAGATTTGGATTAAACTGCTCAATTGTATGGACTCATTTTGTGACGCCTAAATGACCTATTGAATCTTCTAAGCTTTGGTTAACTTTCAATGAATGGACAGAAACTTTTCATATTTCATATTTTCATACTTTTCATTTTTCATTTTGAACGCTAACCAAAATTGTATGTGTTTGGAATGACACAAGGGTGAGTAAATGATAACAGAATTTGTATTTTTTGATACTTCATCTTAAACTGAAGTATAGCTTAAAAAATAATTTAGTTATCAGAATCATAATTTGAGGAAGAATTATTAATATTACACTAAATAAATTAGCATTTTTAGACCGATTTATTGAATAATAGTCATCATTCATTTAAACAAGAACAGCTATTTACTACCAGTGGAAAAGTTACCAATGATAGGTTAAACATTTTTTTAAACAAAGCACATATAATGTTTTTCTTACCCCTTCAGTGTGGCCAATACTACTGTAGTAACGATAATAGGACTGAAAGTCCGGATTTTTGCGATGCCAGTTGGGGTCAGCGGTTCTTCTCAGACGTGCATGTGCCAGAAAATCATGGGCCTGATCAGAGTCAATGCTGACAGCTGGATTAGATGCTGTGAGAGAAATTAGTTGTAATGTATAATTAAACCAGCTATCATGATGGATTAGTTTACGTTATATAAGCACATGGTGTTGCACTGGCAAAAGTGAAGACACTAAATGTTATTTGAGATATTTCAATCTTACCTTTGTCCTTGGAGACTTTTGCTAGAGATGTGGCCTGCGACACTGCAAAAATATTTTATATTAATATATAATATATATTTAGCTGAATATTAATTTCTTGAAGAAAAGGTTTTGGATATAAATAATCATACCTGGCAGAATTAATAAACAGTACAGAGCCCCAAGAAGGCACAGCAGATATGTCACCTGAAAACATTTTTTGTACTATTATTAACAATCCCTATTTTAACTAACAAATATTGATATAGAGCTCCTACAACATTTCCTCAACTGATTAGTCTGATATGTTGAAATTTACTAGTCAACGTTATAAAAAAAATTAACTACATATTTGGCACTGCTAGATGAAAATGATTGCATGTAAATGAAGGTTTATACATCTAAGCATTTTGTTTTGCATGCAGCTGACTAACTTCTTATCTTTGAAAACTGAAAGCCACATAAAATCACTCACCTTCTGTCTCATCTTTGGTCTCTGTTCAGATATGAGAATTTCAAATGGCGAACCTTTAAATACTGGACTCAATACCAGCAATTGCATCCTTGCATTTCATTGGCTGTAGAGATCAAGAAGCTCCTCCCTCCGGTCGTACCACCCTGTTCATTTTTACACACACTTTAAAATCATTTAAAACGAGCTGAACTGAAACTAATTTTCAAAAAATTGTCAAATGTATATTGTGTGTGTTCCCTAATGAGTAGCTTTTACAGTTTCAGTTAACTAAATAGGTTTTACCAGTAACGTTTTACAGAAACTAGTTAGAACACATGCCTCTAAACTTAATGGTATAAATCACACCATTAAGGGATCTATTATGTATATGACATGTTGTAAATCTGATCCCTCAGGTGTGTGTTTTGATACAGGGTCGAGAAGTCATTGCTTCAGCAGAACATTGTTTCAACATCTCAGCTGTCAGCTGGTTTGAAAAATAACTCAGATGCGTGTGTTCAGGTGATGATAACATAAGCGCCCCTGTCTTTAGAGATGCCGCACAAAATTAAACCTTTACTCCAACAGAAACAGCTGCTCTAATTTTGGACCTGAGAACAAAAAAATACCTCTCGGACCAAATCTTCTGAACTTTTACACTGATGATTTAAAGATTAAGTTAAGGTTATGTTAAGGAAAGGGCTATGAGGCATAACTATGTTTTTCCATTTAAAGCATTTTTTTTTTTTTTGCATAATTTATTATGTTGCACATGTGATAGCAGGAGAGAAGAAGGATTGGGACACTTGTAGGCGGAGAAAACTAGCAAACAGTTTGCCAAACAGGTGTGATCGAACAGAGCTGGAATCTGAGATATGCGGGAAAACAGAGGGTAGCTGATGATAATGATCAAATAACAGCAGGACTCAACATCAAGGTGTTATTGCACAGGTCCCTTTCAGCCTCTGTTCACTCTCATCCTCATGAGAAATAATGACAAATTATCCTGTCAGTAGCCTCTGTCTCGACCCAGACTTAGAGGAATCTGGATTTAGTTTCAAGACCAAATTTGAGCATGACTGCAAACATGATATTTCTTTTATATGTTCAATAATTTTTATTCAGTAAACATTATTTATACATTTGTAATTTACCAATTCATCTTCTCAATGACCTCTGAAGTGCAAAGATAAATTCTGGGAATTTCATTTGATTGGTAACAGCTCTTTAAAGTGCCTTATTCTAATTATATTTTTTGGTTAAAGGTGCCCTAGAATGAAAAATGTAATTAACCTTGCCAAAGTGAAATAGTAAGAGTTCAGTACATGGACATCACATACTGTGAGTCTCAAACACCATTGCCTCCTCCTTCATATGTAAATCTTGTGAATCCAAAAACACCAAGGAAAAATAAGTGCTTTTCAACATAAACCCAACCATAACACAAGCGTTGAGGATCATTTATATGCACGCCCCCAACATTTGCATCTGTTCAAACATGTTCATTGTCAGGCGGAACTGACGGTAACTGGGACTGCAAGTAAACAAGACACTGGAGGATAGCAAAAACGGCCGTCATGACACACGTCATGTTCAGGCTGTGCAGGGGACGTGAGGACTTTTCATATGTCAACAGTCATGGTTGAGTTTTATTATAATCGGGTACCACAACAATTTATTTCAAAATCGTTCGTTTGTTCGGCCCATATCAAGCAAGCTTCGCTCAGCGTCTTAAACTGAAGAAAGGGGCAACTTTATTTCTGCAAGCAGTAAGAAGTGATTTATCCACTTATTGACTAGCTGTTTAAACAATTTCTGATTAAATTGAAAGTTTCTTAGAGAGACAGCATTGTCTAGATAACGCAAGATGCTAGTACAGTAACAATAGGAAAATAAAGTACCATACAAACTAAATAGTGTGTCTAATGACAAAGGTTAATATTATTTTATATTACAAATACAACCGTAGATACATTGCTTACAGATCGTTCACTCAATCCTTCTATCAAACGTCACCTTTTACACCATATAAGTTAAAACGATAGTCATTTGACAAGGCTATTCATTTTGTAAAAATATAAGTTATATATTTATATTTTTGAGAACTTAAGTATGATGTTTTTGCATACTTGTATTTCAGAGTACATCACAGTCACTGCGTAACGTTAGCCTACATTGTGACTACGTTATATAAACATGCAATATCGTTGACGAAAAAAGACAAGTCTAAAATGTAGACTGAATGACACTTTAAAGCAGAACATCTCAAATGGAGATTGATATAATGCAGCTTACTTGTTTATTGGTGTTTTCAGATTATCCGCGCGAGAGAGAGCTTTCAATTATTGAAATCTGGCAACTGCAAGCAAGCAAGCTCTTTCTCGAACACAGATGATCTGAAAACACCAATAAACAAGAAAGCTGCATTTTAGCTATCTCCATTGGAGATGTTCTGCTTAAAGTGTCATTCAGTCAGTCTGTGTTCTGTCAGGATGGTCAGATGGTCTGCTGTGAGCTGCTGAAATAAGCCAATCAGAGCAGAGCTCAACATTAATATTCATGACTCTTCCAAATAAGGCAAAAACAGAGCATTACATCCTAAGGACAATTTATAGGGTTGTGAATGGGACCTGTAAAACTGTATCTGGACAATTTTTGCCCTTAAATAAGCCACAAACCCTTAATGTAGATATCTACTAATTCTAGAGCACCTTTAAAAATAAGTCATTTCCCAGGCGGTAATGTGGATCTTTATGAATTTAAGGAGTGCTAGTCTGGTCTTGCCTTGGTCTCAACCCCTTTAAGTCTTGGTCTTGTCTTGATCTCAACACACATAAGTCTTAACTTGGTCTCAGATTAGTTAGTCTTATTGCATTCACCCTGACCAGGGATGGTTGTAACACTGTAAATTTGACAGCTCAGAAAAGAGCTGTGGTAGTGTTAATATCATACAGATCTTTTTGAGCTTAGAGGAGAAATAGCATATGACTGAGCAAATTTAATAGATTTTATTACCAAAAAAAGTGATTTTAAGGTAAGAAAGTAAAATTTTTCATTAAGATATTTTTTTTTTGCCTATCAATCTTTGAATTGTAAGTACAGTTATTTAACTTACAAGACCTGAATTAGCTATTTCTTTAGTTTAATTTGATGCTTTGTATTTATGCTAACTTCAAACCCATATGCTAAAACCAGTAGCGTACCGTGGGGTTTCAGTCAGGGCCTTCACTAACGATCAACACGCCCCACGCCATAACAACACGCACACACAAACACACACACACACACACACACACACACACACACACACACACACACACACACACACACACACACACACACACACACACACACACACACACACACGCGCGCGCGATCAACAAGCCCCACGCCGTCGCCATAACAACACACCCGCACACGCACACGTTTGTTTTTGTGACATATGGGGACATTCCATAGGTGCAATGGTTTTTCTACCGTACAAACCGTATTTTCTATCCCCCTACACTGCCCCTGCCCCTAAACCTACCCATCACAGGAAACATTATGCATTTTTACTTTCTAAAAAAAACCGCATCCTGTATGATTTATAAGCATTTTGAAAAGTGACATGGCCAATGTCCTCATATTTCACCCTCTCCTGTGTGTCATAATACACACACACACACACACGCAAAATACAATAATGCACTGTACGCAATACTACTACGAACTTTGCTTTCATAGTGTTCGTTGGGAAGGGGGCAAGCAAAAAGTACACGCGAGACAAAAAGGCAATTTGACTATTTATTGATGATACTGCACTCACGTGTCACCGTTTAGGCAAATGGTGAAAAGAATCAAAATCAGCTGGCACAAATACTCTTAAACAAACAAAAATACGGACCAACAGAACATCCAAAGAAACAGAAAAAACACTACTTGTTAGCTAACATTACCGGCTTGACATCATTCGCACGCAGCCCGTCATCCGCGGCGGCCATAGTTTATTTCACACAGAATTCTCACAACCCGCGAAAAGTTCAGACGGCTGATGACATCAGCAGGGGGTAGCACACCGACACATCGCTGGGCCTCTGGGCCGTTCTATCACTACACATCAAATTTTGATTGGCTAATGACCCACGTCAGTCAAAGCTATGGTCCAATGGAAAATAGCAGCTTCAATGGAAGGCAAGCTATTCTACTAGTGCTGGTCCTCGGGGCTGTGATGCGTTTAGATGATGACATATGGAAAATACACCAAAAATAAATACATTCTTTCTGGAAATATAATCGTAACTATATATATATATATAAATATATATAATGATTTTGACAGGGCCAGCAGAGAAGGCCCTGCTGGCCCTGACGGCCCACCACTGGCTAAAACAGTTAGCTAAGTTATGGCTGTGAGGGGTGTGGATAGTTGTAACAGTTTATTAAAAATGTTACAACCAGTTCTCAATCACATCTTTTGTTGTGGCAAAGTCATGTGATTGTTTTGTTGTTGCAAATTGAGGGATTTATTCAAATAAATGTGTTTCTATCACAGTTTATGCACGCAGTCTTCTTACCAGATAAAAAAAATGATCTGCCTCAATTGAACTTACAAGTTTTTTGTGCACATTATTAGAATGTATGCGCATCTTGATATTTCCATCCAGCGTTTTGAATGCAATATATCAAAATTCACGTAAAAATACTTGGATCACAGAGGCCTATATGCTAGTGACTGAACAACCCTTATGTAACAGGAATACACACAAACACAGCAATTGGTTTGCACTACATAAAGTTTTTAAAAAGGTGTGTTTTTCTTTTTGTCAGTTTAAATTGTTCACGTTGTTCAAAACGGGTTTTGTTTTTTGTTTTTTTTGGCCCTTTGTTCTTCAATGATGTTTGTGCACAAATCAATGGTGTAGTAGGCCTTTGGTTGTTGTAACAAAGGAACTCTTTGTATTTTACATTAACTAACGTAAACTGTGATTGAGTATTACATGTCTAATTGAGTAGCAGACAAATGTGCGGCCGTATGCGAGACTAGCAAACAAGCACTTACTGATGCTCAAACAAGTAGCCTACAACCCCGGTCTTCCTTTCAACCACGCTCATGTATCAAAAGAAAGTTTCAGATTTCAGTTCTGAACATTTTATCTGAAGACAAAAATTATCAGCATTTATAAACACCACTGACTGAGTGAGAACATGTTGAGTAAGGCATCTTTCAGTGTGTTTCGTGATTTTACCTGATTGGAATTCACCTATTCATAGACTTCATAATCTTCCCTGTACGTCAAAACACATGTATTAAAAAAAAAAAAAAGATAAAATAACTTAAAATTATACTTTACATGAATTTGTTGTTAATGTGGATATGAGAGAAACTAGGCGCATGGTGTCGTTTCCTAGGAGCAGTTCATATTCCAGCGCAGTAGATGGCAATAAAGGTTATACTATCAGTAGGTGAGAGAGTTCACGAAGAAGAACAACCCAGCCGTTTACAGTCATGAAGGTAGCAGAAATGAAACTTTTAAGCAGTTCAACGGGTTTGTTTTGTCATATTTCAGAATACAAATGACGGCGGAAGAGAAAGTAGAGTGATATTTAATGATATGAAAAGAATCGTGTGTGCTGAAGAAAATGATCAGTCAAATTTTCATCTTGTCATCAAAGGGAGATCATCTCATATATAAAGACTGTATCCTTACACATGGGCTTAAAAATTAATTTGTGAGATATAACGTGTTTACATTGCAGGTCAAACGTTTGGAATAATTACGTTTTTTATGTTTTTGAAAGAGGTTATGTTCACCATGGCAGTTCTTTGAACCAACATACAGTAAAATAGTAATATTGTGCAATATTTCAAATTAAAATATATAACTATTTGAATAATTAAAAATGTAATTTATTCGTGTAATGTCAAAGATGAATTTTTATCAGTACTCGAGGCTTCAATGCCACATGAATTCGTCAATTCCATTCCAATCATTCCAATACGCCGATTTTAATGGTACAAAAATCACATTATATAACGTGCTTTAGTGTCTTTAGTGCTTGTAAAAGTCATATTAACTTACTAACTTAACATACTAACTTTATGCTTATTAGTTTTTCTTAATTCTGTGTGTCAGTCCGAGGAGAGGCCAGTAAAGACTCTATCAATGTATTCTATGAGATGGTCACAGCTCTTAGTGGGGATCAGCCTCCGATTGTCATGGTAACTGCATGTGTTCATCTGATGTCTGACTAGCTATTTTTGGAAATAGATGAATTGTATTAACTATGTACTTATTGTTGTTTATCCTGTTGCAGACACACAAAGATCATCATTTCATTCACGTAAGGCAGGGTGGGCTTTACTGGGTGGCATCCACCAAGGCAAACCCATCCCCCTTCACCATAATTGAGTTCCTCAACAGGTTAACAAATCTTTATTTTATCAGTTATGCCATATTATTTTATTATTACAGTTATGTGTTACCTGTGTAGATGGCATGATGATAAGCAACTTTTATGTCTCACAGATTAGCAGCTCTTACAAAGGACTACTGTGGCAGTTTGTCAGAGAAATCAGTGCGGATGAATTTTGCTCTAATTTATGAGCTGCTGGATGAGATGGTGGTAAATGTTCTCACTCTTTAATTTGTATTGTCACACCAAACAAATATGCCTTAAAAGCATGCAGACTCCTTTCTCCATGTCTCTGATCATTAGGATTTTGGATACATTCAGACGACCTCAACTGACATACTGAAAAATTTCATCCAGACAGAAGCTGTGTCATCCAAACCCTTCAGTCTATTTGACCTCAGTAATGTTGGTTTGGTAAGTTATTGTTGTGTTATTATGGTCTTATTGGTATTTTGCAACATTTCTCATTTTCATTTAGTTTTACTTCAAGCACTAAAATAACCTTAACATATCAATTGTTTTATAAAACAAATACTAATTAAAATGGGCACCCTAACTGGTCTGCGGCTATGCAGACCCACACGCAACAAACTGCGCTGCACTGTGTGTTCTTACACCTTTCTATCAGAACCAGCAATAACTTCTTGAGCAATTTCAGCTACAGTAGCTCATCTGTTTGATCAGACCACACGGGCCAGCCTTCGCTCCCCACGTGCATCCATGAGCCATGGCCGCCCATGATCCTGTCGCTGGTTCTGTTCCTTCCTTGGACTTTTGATAGATACACACCACTGCAGACCAGGAACACCCCACAAGAGCTGCAGTTTTGGAGATGCTCTGACCGAGTTGTCTAGCCATCACAATTTGTCCCTTTTCAAACTCACTCAAACCCTTACACTTGCCCGTTTTTCCTGCTTCTTACACATCAACTTTGATGACAAAATGTTCACTTGCTGCCTAATATATCCCACCAACTAACAGCTTAAATCATGTTGTTTTTTGCTTGTTTTGTCATATTTGAATTAATTTTAAGCCATCTTGGAAGTGTGCTGAAACCCATAGTGGGTTTTGGCCTCTTAGTTGAGAACCACTGCTTTTTAAGTGAACATATAACTATTTTTGGATCTTAATAATATTTAATTTATTTGTGTTAACATTAATAATATATGTAAACATTTTATTTTTCATATTTTGTAGTTTGGGGCTGAGACACAACAGAGTAAAGTGGCTCCTAGTGTTGCAGCCAGTCGTCCGATAATGTCCAGTCGAGGAGAGCAGGTGGGTTTTCCAAGATTCATCAGTTTTATGACATTATTATATGAGATGAGGTTAGGAAATTAGTTTGAATTTTCACTCTCTCTGGGTGCAGGGTGGAAAGAATGAGATCTTCGTGGATGTGATAGAGAGGTTGTCTGTGGTTATTGGCTCCAATGTGAGTACAACTTGAATCACATTTTGAAATAAAACTGCTAATTGCAGTTTCTTCGCTTAAATTGCTTATCTTTTACATTTTATTTTCTTTAAAGGGAGTTTTAATGAAAGCAGATATTCAGGGTGAGATAAGAATAAAATGCTTTCTTCCAACCTGTTCAGGTGAGTTGGCTACATCTTGCAGCCCATGTTAATGCAGATTGTGAAATGATCTTCCCTTCAATGATTGTATATTTCTTTTCTTCGTCCTGTAGAGATGCGGATTGGACTGAATGAAGAGCTTAGTATTGGAAAGTCCCAGCTGAAAGGTTGAGTATGCCAACCTTTGATCAATACATCCCATATATCTTTCATTAAAGATGCAGTAAGCGATTTCTGAGAAACACTGTTAAAAAAATGGGTCGGACCGAACACCACAACACACTTGTAGCCAATCAGCAGTAGGGGGCGTTTCCACTCGTGATGGGTTTTGGATGTTTCTGAGACAGTGAGCAAGAGAGAGAAAGACTAGAAAGGTAGATGGCTGAAAGACATTACAAAAGATAAAAGCACAGAGGAATATTACTGGAAAAAGAAGGGTTGTGAAGTCTTTCCAGCGCTGGAGAGACCTAAGCAGGAAGATCTGAAAATGGATGAGAAGGTGCAAATTTGCATTGTTTCTGCTCCATATGTGAGTAACATTGGTTTTGCCATGTTTCACAGAACTAAGATATAAAGTAGTTGTAATGTTAGCTATAGTAACAGGACATATATGAGTGCCATTGTTTGTCTGGATTTTGGTCTTTGTTCTGGTTTTTTTGTTCTTCCTTGTCATTCGTTCGTCATCTTTGCTTTATTTTTCAGAATTTTTTTGCTTCCTTTCAACTATAGGTAAAGAAATATCCACTCTTGCGTTGCATGTTTGTGCAATGTGGGAGTAGAGTAATGAAGGTAGGAGTGTGTTTGTTTGGGTTGATTTCAAATATCAACAGTGTTTCTCAGAAATGGCTCAAGACTGTAACCGGGGGGAAATCAATGTTTTGTTTTTTTCTTGCATGGGGAAGGGAAGTTTATTTATTTAAAGAATTTTAATTATTAAAGGGGATTTAAGGACATAAAGAAAAAGTAATAACAACTGTAAAAGTTCCAGTTCTATTGTAGTTATTAAGTAAACTATTTGCTAATAATAATTTTTTTAATAATATGCACACATTAACTCTTATTTTCGTCTGCCTAATATGTAAAAATGCAAAACGTTCATCATATCAAATTCAGTTACGATTTGACAATATGATGTCATATTTTCAATTTAAAATGGTAAAATTTCATACAAAATATCAAGCAGTTATCATAAAACAGTTGTGTGTGTGCTGGTAATCCCTACATTATGGGGACAAATGTCCCCACAAAGATGGCAATATCCGAAATCCTTTTCCTTGTGGGGACATTTTTTGGTCCCCATGAGGAAAACATCTTATAAATCATACAGAAGGAGTTTTTTTGAGAAAGTAAAAATGCAGAATGTTTCCTGTGATGGGTAGGTTTAGGGGCAAGGGCAGTGTAGGGGGATAGAAAATATGGTATGTACAGTATAAAAACCATTACACCTATTGAAAAAGTCCCCATAAAACATGGAAACATTACATGTGTGTGTGTGCGCGTACACGTGTTTAGCTACTTAAAACTTAAAAGTCACTCTTTCATTGCTTTAACTAAAGTAAGCCCTAACAGTAAGCCCCGCTTTCTTTGATTTTATTGACCATCTCACTCATTCTGACAGTGACGAGTGCTGTTAGACCGATGAGGCAGCGCCGTCTATGTTGTCGCCGTCTAGCGATGTCTATGTTGTTTACGGCCCTGAAATGGCTTACTGCACCTTTAAAGGTGTGATTAAATCTGTTTCCTTCTATTCTTCAGGTTATAGCTCAGCTGTGCGTGTAGATGAATGCAGATTCCACCAGGCTGTTAAACTGGATGAATTTGATACTTTCCGGATATTGAAAGTTTGTCCCAGCCAAGGAGAGGTAAATTGTAACTACACACACAGAACTGCACTTTAGTGTAATTCCTGCATGAATAGTTAGTGATGTTTTTTCCTCTTCAGCAAACAGTGATGCAGTATCAGCTGTGTGATGAGCTGCCGTGCGCACCACCATTTCAGTTATTCCCCTCTGTAGAGAAGGATTATGTTAACAGGTCTGTAAACTGATTTATTCATCCTTTTGGCCTTTTCATAGTGTATTAATTCACATGAATTTTAATTCAATTGTGAATTATTTAATTTCAATTAAAAATTCAATATATTAAAGATAAATAAATATTCATTCATTTATTGTCATTGTGAGTTGGAGATTTAAGACAACATGAGCGACAGAAGTTGAACTGATTATTATTAATAATGAATTGCTCTATTTATTGAATATTAGTGACTATGATATTGCTTATACATCTCTCGATTGTGATACAATCGCTGTAATTATTACTTTAATAGATTTTTCTTTGCAGGGTGTTGATCTTTCTTAAACTTCGCTGTGATCTCCCTCCTAAAAGGTCAGTAGACATGCTGAATAGTGCATATAATAAGCCATACATTAGATGAGTGTGAAAAATGGCATAATCATCAAGTAAATAATAGCAGTTACATTACAAATAATGTTCTTTACTTTTTGCTGCAGTACGGCCCTTAATGTTTCCATCACCGTGCCTGTGCCTAAAGGCTCTATAAGGTCAGATTACGCATTGCATTGCCATGATTGTTAGTGTAATTAAGTTTTATGGGCCATGTATAACCACTTATGCTTCATCATCCTGTACAGTATGTCTCAGGAGCTCAGTAGTCCTGACCAGACTGCGGAACTGCAGCCGAAGAACAAAGCCCTGCTCTGGGAGATCCCACGTTTTCCAGGAGGCGCACAGTTGTCGGCACTGTTCAAGGTGATGTCACAATACAATTATTTGCCTCACCCAAATTGTCATCAGTCACTGATAATATTGTTCTGATCTCACAGGTGGACGTTCCTGGTCTAAGCTCTGCCTCTTTACTGGAGGTCGGCCCTGTCAGTATGTCATTCGAACTGCCCAAACAAACCTGCACGGGCCTTCAGATCCGCTTCCTCCGACTCTCTCCAACTCAGACAGGACTGTCACAACGTTGGGTTCGATATGTCACTCATTCTGACTCCTACACCATGCGGATCTGACTCGACCAGATGTGAAAATATATGATAATCTTTCCATATGAACAGATTTACAGGTTTGCTCCTTTTATTTTTTGATTTGAGAGAGAGTGAACCAAGAGATCTTTGGAAGTACAACAGAACTGTGTTCAGAATAACTGTCAAAAATTGTTATCTCTATAAAACACTATTAATAAAATAAGCCCATTGGTGTATACATTTTAAATAAATGACTTGTAATTAAAAAAACCTTTGGTTTTGTTGTCATATTTTTAATTAAACGTCATGAAAAAGCAGGTATAAGAGTGTATTAATAATGTTTAGAAGCTATACATTTATACATTTATGACTTTTCAAAATTATGAGAATTGAGAATTAACATTGACATCAACAAGTTTGTAAATCAGCAATTACTTTATTTTTCATTTTCTTCTCATCTCATACTTATCACTTAGCATCTCATAATTTACAATTTATGTCATAATTATGACTACTGTCATCATTTCTCATAACTATGTCTATAACATAATTTTGCCATTTTGTGTTTTCAGTAATACTTTTGTATCATTATTATGACATTATGTCAATTTCTACTTTTTAATCTTACTTATGACTTAGCAACTCATTATTAAGACTTCGGGCATAGCAGTCCTGTTAAGACTGCAACATACTCTGCAAGAACAGAGACAAAATTTCTCGCTCCCAGGGCTGTGAGAACAAAATGACGTCATTTTGTTCTCACAGCCCTGGTTTGGGAGTTCTCGCAGCTTGTTCTCGACACATCGCCTGAGCAGAACTTTTTTTCTTGCGGGTGTCCGAGAACTATCGTGTGATTGGTCATTTATTTAATGTGGGCGTAGTTAATGCAGAGAAACGCAGATGTTCGGCACCTGGTTTTCTCGTGAAGTATGGCATGTACTGCCAGAACGAACTTTGTTCTTGTTCTTGCCACCTCGAGAAAACGAACAATTTATTTGTTCCTGCAGAATATGTTCCAAGCTTTAGTTGAGGTCTGGCCTCTGTGGATCGGACTTGTTTGTTCAGCACATACACTCACCTAAAGGATTAACACCTGTTCAATTTCTCATTAATGTAATTATCTAATCAACCAATCACATAGCAGTTGCTTCAATACATTTAGGGGTGTGGTCCTGGTCAAGACAATCTCCTGAACTCTAAACTGAATGTCAGAATGGGAAAGAAAGGTGATTTAAGCAATTTTGAGCGTGGTATGGTTGTTGGTGCCAGAACGGCTGGCCTGAGTTTTTCACAATCTGCTCCGTTACTGGGATTTTCACGCAGCCATTTCTAGGGTTTACAAAGAATGGTGTGAAAAGGGAAAAACATCCAGTATCGGCAGTCCTGTGGGCGAAAATGCCTTGTTGATTTTAGGAGTCAGAGGAGAATGGGCTGACTGATTCAAGCTGATAGAAGAGCAACTTAACCACTCGTTACAACCGAGGTATGCAGCAAAACCTTGAGGCGGATGAGGTGGGGCTACAACAGCAGAAGAACCCACTGGGTACCACTCATCTCCACTACAAATAGGAAAAAGAGGCTACAATTTGCACAAGCTCACCAAAATTGGACAGTTGAAGACTGGAAAAATGTTGCCTGGTCTGATGAGCCTCGATTTCTGTTGAGACATTTAGATGGTAGAGTCAGAATTTGGCGTAAACAGAATGACAACATCATGCCTTGTCACCACTGGCAGGCTAGTGGTGGTGGTGTAATGATGTGGGGGATGTTTGCATGGCACACTTTAGGCCCCCTTTGTGCCAATTGGGCAATAAATGCCACGGCCTACCTGAGCATTGTTTCTGACCATGTTCATCCCTTGATGACCACCATGTGCCGTGTCATATTTATCAAACTAAAACTGATAAAAACCATTGACAACACTTCATTGATAGTGTAGGTTTATATGTTGAACTTTAATCTTGCCCAAATAGACGCTTTATTAAGCGGTAAATAAAGTATTGAAGGAAAATGTCATTTGAAACATCTGTGTATTTGAGAAATATTGCATTTATTTAACTTCAGCTGTGATAAAGTTTGCAAACACAGCGCAAGCGTCCATGCAGGAGGTAGAAAGTGTCTGACTTCGCGTCTCCTTTTGCAGCTCCTCCCTGCCTGCACTCGGCTACTCTCGTCGATCGCATGCATCCAGCCGCAGCCGATGTCGAACACACCTAACATGTCAACATCAACATCAGTTGAGGGCTGCAACAACAACTAAAAGCAACATGAATTTTCAAAAGTATCTGAAATTAACATGATATCTTAATGTCTAATGACAAATCAGGGCCATTTTATGATTAACTGAAATACATTTCTTATATAAAGTTCCTTTAAGTAGTGTAATAAATAAATAAATAATATAATATAATATAATCAACACAAATGAATACATATGATTAATCCGTATAATTCAATAAGTATATTAATAGATAAATAAATAATGATTTTTTTTTTTTACTGTGATTCGGTTGTTGTTGTACTGCTGCAACTTTTGTGGGTGGCACGTCACGTGACCCGCCCGTAGCTCCGCCCACCGCCAGCTACCAGGGAGTGATTGAACGCTTGTGTTTACACTCTGTGCCATAGCTGTACTTTCCTCCACAAATTCCCACAGCAAATTCCTCCCTCATTATGGGGGACAAGGCAGGCACCCGGTGAGTATTCGTTAAAGCCTCAGACATCAAATAAATAATTTTTGTGATCCTTATTGCTCAAAATATGAAGCGAACAGTAGGAAAGCTAATACTAGCTGGATTGTAAATGTACGTGGTTGGATAACCTGACTGAGCATGATGGAGAAACAGCACCTAATATGCACGTTTATTATATTAAAAATGTTAAATTATATTTTTGTTAGAAATGTATTTTAAGGCTTTATTAGAAGTAAGTTAATCATTTAGCATGCATGTGGAATAGCCTGGGAGCTAACAACAGCTGCTCATGGAAGATATATGCAAAAATCTCATTCTGCTCTTTCTAATAATTTCATGAAACAGTAAAGTATTAATATTGACACGCATTGTCGTAGTATAACTGGACTCTGCAATCAAACTAGTTCTCCCAGCATGCCATTTGTTGCTCTCCACCATTTGTTTGCTCTTTTGGTTCATGCCATCTGCTTCACTTTAAAGGGTTCCCATCTATTTGTACAAACGATCAGCTCTGATATTGTCTGTGATTATTCATGCACATGTTCTTGTTGTTCTAAAGGGTATTCAAGAAGTCCAGTCCTAATTGCAAGGTAAAACCTTTCTCTATCACACTGTCACAGTTTTGGTTTCCACAAGTTGTAGTTACAGCCCTGTCTTGTTTTTTTGCAGGTTACAGTATACTTGGGAAAAAGAGATTTTGTGGATCATCTTGATCACGTAGACCCCGTCGGTCAGTGACTTAAGATAAAAAGTTGCATTTAAATGGAGAAGTAAAACAGTGAACTTTCAATAGAAGACTTTTACTGATGTTTTATGATACAACATTGTATTTCTGCTACAGATGGTGTGATCCTGGTCGAACCTGAATATCTCAAAGATAGAAAAGGTGAGCTGGAAAGCATCTTTGCTGTTTGGCATAAATGTAAATTGAAATGACAGGCAATATTTATTTTGTAAATTGAAGATAGTAAAATTCTATATAGTGTTGCCTAAATAATTAAACAATTAAAATCAATAAATAAGTGTTACAAGTGAGTTTTTAGCACCTCAAACATTACAAAGTACAGGATGAAAAATGTATATTCATTTTAAAATTTGTTGTTTAAAGATTCCATTAACAGTGTTACTAATTTAGTGTTTTTAAACATTTAAGTGAGTATTAGATGGCTGCAATGGTAATCTAAATGTAAATATATGGAAATGAGCATACACATATAAATGATATGATACTACTACATTGTGCATCTCTGTTTAGTTTTCCAGTGGATCACTTGTTTTCCATGCTTATCTCATGTTGCTTCACATCAAATGCAAATGATGTCCCACTTGTGTTGTTTCTGTAATAATCCCTAATACTTTCTTCCGTCTTTCTTTCATCCAGTGTTTGTGACTTTAACCTGTGCTTTCCGATATGGCCGCGAGGACCTTGACGTTTTAGGGCTGTCCTTCCGGAAAGACCTTTACGTCTTCACTTTTCAAGCCTATCCTCCAATTCCAGAGGAATCCAAGCCCCACAGTCGTCTGCAGGAGAGACTTTTGAAGAAACTGGGCCAGAATGCTTATCCTTTCCATTTCACTGTGAGTTTCTCCCTACCTTTAAGAATCCACCCAGGCTATTGCTGCACAGTATATATTTGTTTGCAATGTGTGATATATTACTTATTAATTACATATTATAAATATAATATTATTAATTCATTATTTAATTACACTGTTAAGTGTTATCTTTATCCAATATTTAAACAAATTCTCTTAAACCAGCACTGGGTAACTTTTGCTCTCGGGGTCCCCCTACAGTTGGGAAAAAATAATGTCCTCAACTACTGTTGTAAATTCTGTCATCCTACAACAGGGGATGCCATTGCGCGTGCATTTGTTGACATGACAACCCTGATAGCCCTGAACTAGTGATGCACGGGTCGTCTCATAACCTGCGGACCCCGTATGTCTATTTAATGGTTGCTGATGCGGGGCGGGTTGTAATATATATACAGTAGTGCGGGGCGGGCCAAATAATTTCTTAAAAGCGGCCTCGCGGGTTGGTGCAGCACTAACAGTTACCCTGAACACTGCAGGAGGAGTTCACATGCAGGTGTTCTTCTGGCGTTGTGTGTAAAATGTCTTCATCCCAGGTACAGTCAGTGGGCATATGTTTCAGCATGTTATATGAATATAATTTCATGGGTTTTATTTTTTAACGCCAAATAATCGCGATGCTCACGTTTACAAGCCAGCGTCATTATAGTAGTCTATAGGTTACCGTTTTACAGAATCGATATGATACTTCAGTTCAATGTTTGAGTGGTAGGTAATCACCATAACAAGCATGACAGCATCGGTCGGGCACGCCTCCTTCAGCTCACATGTTGATCCTCGTCCTGCCTGTAATCCGATCACCTATTCGTTTCCTCTTATTGCTTTCCTCCAACAAAACCTTTTCTTTCTTATTTGTCTATCCTGCTTCGGACATGACTATATTATCCGACGAACAAAGTTGGGCTCGCACGTCCGAATTTAAGGAAGTGTGGGTGTTGGTGGAAATGACGTATATGCCGTAAAGCAGTCGAATTTTGTAGTTCTTTTTGTTCTCGGGTTACTACCCGAAACTCGAAGTTTAAAAGTACGATTAAAAACTATACAGACCCCATCAAGCTATGGCAGACGTGTCATTCAACCTATTGTAAGTCCATGCATCATCACAAGAGTCTAGAAAATATATTATGAAGGTTGAAAAGTTACCTAGTGCTGCTTTAAATGCTTCAATTAATTAATTTATGCTTAATTCACTTGTTGCATTTGAGTTTATATATTACTTTGTAATATTTTTGTATTATTTATAATGTTTTATTTATTCATTTATATTATTATTTATTAAGACATAATATTGTAAAGTTTAAATATTGTCAGTGTATTGACTATAACATGAAAATATTTTTCTTTCTTTCTTTATTAAGACGTTTTGTTAACAAACTAACAATAAACAATACTTGTACAGCATTTAATAATCTTAGTTAATGTTTACTAATAACATTTTAATCAAACATTGCATCTGTTAATATTAATTCATGCTCAGTGAACTAAAATAAACCTGAACATTTTCAGGTTAATGAATGCTGTAAAAAATATACTGCTTATTGTTTGCTCATGTTCAAGGAGTAGTTCACTTCAGAATTAAAATTTCCTGATAATTTACACACCTCCACGTCATCCAAGATGTTCATGGCTTTCTTCAGTCGAAAAGAAATTAAGGTTTTCGAGGAACAAAAACAATATTTAATATCTCTCCTAAATATGAAGCATGTGAACAGATATCAGGGTGTGTGAAGTGTATATTTAAAGAGTTATTCTGTCATTAATTATTCACCTTCATGAAATTCCAAACCCGTAAGTTTTTTGGAACACAAATTAAGATATTTTTGATGAAATTTCAAGAGCTTTCTGACCGCACATAGACGGCAACGTAATCACCACTTTCAAGGCCTTCTCACATGAACGGCATCAGAGACTGACAAAGAAGAGAAGAAATTGTTTGAAAGTTATTTTTTTGTTTTTTGCACAGAAAAAGTATTCATAAAATGTTGCTTCATAAAATTAATGTTTAACCACTGGAGTCACATGGACAGTTTTAATTAGGTCTTTACTATCTTTCTGGGTTTTGAAAGTGTTAAAGGGGTACTTCAGCGATGGGAAGATGAATCTGTATTTAAACTGGGTCATTAATGTAGTAGAAATGTGAAGTTATTTTTGAATTTGGTGCCTTCTAGACTGAGAAAAGAAAGAAAATGTATTTTTGTCTCATGGGGATGAAAGACAACAACCGTGAGGCCATTCCCAAAGCCACCGCTACTGGATTACTGTGACTTAGTTGGAGAAGACACTACAATTAAAAACTGAGCTGATGAGCTCTTGTGATGAGAGCTGAGGTAATCGCGACTACACTCGCGGCATACATTCACAACGCGAGTTCAGTCTGCCTTTGCAAGCTTAACTTTCATAGAAATTAATTTGAGAAGTTAAAAGACTTACATTGCTCACCATAGCTCCGTTTAAATGGGTGCCTGTAGCTGCCAGCTGAGCTCTGAGTGTAATCACCGTCCCCCATGCACGGGTTCAAAACATGCAGTAATGGCTCCCTCTGCTGGCTGTAGTCTTTAGCCTTTAGCCAAACATTCTGAATATCGTCAATTTGCATCATAGTAGGAATTTTTCCAGAAATAAAATGCATAAATCTCTTGTCTCAGGGGGACATGAGGGGGGAAAGCACAATCATTTGAATATACTCCAGTGTTTCTACTGATACAAAGCCATATGCTAATCGCTGAAGTAACCCTTTAATTTAATTGCCGGAAATAGAGGGGTCAGAATTTCATCAAAATGATCTATTTGTGTTCCGAAGATGATCAAAGGTTTTATGGGTTTGGAACGACATGAGGGTGAGTAATTAATGACAGAATTTTCATTTTTGGGTGAACTAACCCTTTAAGTGGATATATTCTTCTGTTTTTTAGATACCTCAAAACTTGCCATGTTCAGTTACCCTGCAGCCCGGGCCTGAGGATACAGGAAAGGTATTAGCACTTATACACAGCTCCATCTAACACCTTAAAATTTGTCACTCAATTTTGCGCACATCCTATTTGTGAAGCTTGGGCAAACTTTGTTTGCTTTGTTTACATCCGTCTTTCTCACTCCAGGCCTGTGGGGTGGATTTTGAGATCAGGGCTTTTTGTGCCAAATCGATGGAAGAGAAGAATCACAAAAGGTGAATCATTTGTTTCTGCCAATTAATAAAGAATAAGAGTTGGCAGTGAGAGTCAGTGAGTTTTTATCTCAGAAATATAACTTTTTCCCCCCCTCAGATATGCACATTTATGTCACAGTTACAACTTTTTTCCTCATAGCTGTGAATGTATAACTCTTTATCGCAAGATATATATCTGTAATTGCAAGATATTTACTTTTTCCCCCTCAGAATTGCAAGTTTTTTTGGGGGGGTGGGGGGGGGGTCTTCTTAGTTTGCATCTTTTTGGGATAACAAATGGGATAACAAAATTAAAAAGGTAACTGCGACGTTTTACCTCACAATTCTGACTTTTCTCAGAATCGATTAGCCTGATGTCGTCATACTCAATTCTAGTCAGAATATGAGTCTGATACTGCTCCATTGGGCTGTGATTATGGGGCTTGTTTAAACCGAACCAATGAAAGTCCTCAATTGGATAGACCCACAACCAATCAGAGCGGCGCATAACTTTAGTTGTCAAATGTCAACAGAACTGAACTATTTTGTTGCCAAGTCTGCAGTTTTCCCGAGGGCTGTTTTTCATGTTCGTGGGTTGAAGCGACATCAGTTATGTTATATATAGACCCACGAATGCAAATTTTAGCAGGCAACCATGCCAAAATAATACACATTTTAGCTCCCCAAATGCCATTTTTTTTCCAGAAAAGTTTTTGGGCTTGTTTTGGGCTAGTAGTTGGTGGGTTTTGTTGTAAAAATGTAACAACCCTGTCTGCACGCTCGCTGGAATAAGTAACGATAGAAAAATGAGTGTAAACGATCTTTGCCGGTGTTGTAAAAAAATAATTTAAGGATACACAGAGTACTTACCATGATCATTATTGCTGAAATAGTGAAGGTGAAGGCAGATACAAACAAGTTCTCCGTTTAGGATTAGAACCAAATTCAACCCAAGAGCCTTTGATGACATGGATGATTACTATCTGTCAATCATCATCTAAAGCCCGTCCTGACAATTTCATTGGTCCAAACAGTTTCTGTTCGGGCATAATTACTCCTCTATGGATCAAGTCCAGACCGAACTGCCCGAGTTCAAATGTTGTGGGCGGGGCTGAGTTCGGCTGGAAGCCAGGCTAAGAATTGATGGTTTATATCTTGCAATTAAGTCACAGTTTCCTTTTTATTTTTTATTCTGTGGTAGAAACAAGCTTCTGTAGTTTTTAGTGTAAATGATTTTAGAAAAGAAAGTTTAGATCTTATTTGAAGATAATTTCATCCTCAACAGGAATTCTGTGCGACTAGTGATTCGTAAAGTCCAGTACGCCCCTGAGAAACCCGGTCCACAGCCGATGGTGGAGACGACGAGGAGTTTCCTCATGTCAGACCGTTCTTTACACCTAGAGGCTTCATTAGATAAAGAGGTAGCATGCTGTTTAATACAGATCAGCACTAGTTAGCAAAAAATGACCTTTAATTAACCATGATCTTCTCACACAGCTATATTACCATGGAGAACCCATCAGTGTTAACGTCCATGTCACCAATAACTCGACCAAGACTGTCAAAAGGGTTAAAATATCAGGTGAGTCACAGCCATTAGCCCATCTATTGCGGTGTAGTTAATGACATTCTTTTCATATCAGTCTCATCATCTATGATCTGTTTGCATTTGTGTCTCTACAGTACGACAGTATGCTGATATCTGTCTCTTCAGCACAGCGCAGTACAAATGTCCAGTGGCTCATATAGAGGCAGAGTAAGAGTATTTTATTTCGACTGTATAGTTGTTGGTGTTTTGAAATTATTTGAACTTTGTTCTCATTTATTCAAGATTTATGATTAAGATGTCAATGGGAGAACAAACCTGCTTAAAAGCGACACAAAAACATGTTGTGTTCTGTCTGTTTGCTGACTGTGGGAAACAATGTGTATCCTTTCCATCTCTGTGTTTTGCAGCGATCAAGTGGCATCCAGCTCTACATTCTGTAAAGTGTACACTCTCACACCCACTCTCAACAACAATCGAGAAAAGAGAGGACTGGCGCTGGACGGAAAACTCAAACATGAGGACACCAACCTGGCGTCCAGTACCATGTGAGTATTACTGTACTTAAAGGGATAGTTCACCCAAAAATTAAAATGTTCCTATAATTTACTCACCCTCAAGCCATCCTAGGTGTATATGACAAAATGCTATGGCTAATCCAAGCTTTATAATGACAGTGAATGGCAGCCTAAAATTTGAAGCCCAAAAACATGCATGCATCCATTATAAAAGTAATCCACACGGCTCCTGGGTTTAATAGAGGCCTGCTGAAGAGAATCAATGGGTTGGTGTAAGAAAAATATCCATATTAAAACTTCCGGCAAATGTGGAAAGCTCAGGCTAAGCAGATAGTCACAAAAAGCAAAGTGTTGTAATTTTAAAGTAAATGAAAAGTAAGATATCAACTTGTGCTTAAAGACTAATGTCTAAGTCTTTAATTCTCACCAAGGCTGAATAACTATTTTCAATTTTAATTTATTTATCAAATGTAAATTTGTTTCTGTGAAGCAAACTGAATATTTGCATCATTACTCTTGTCCTCAGTGTCACATGATCCTTCAGACATTTAGTCTAATATGATGATTTAATGCTCAAGAGACATTTATTAAAGCAGCACTAGGTAACTTTTCAACCTTCATAATAAATTTTGTATCTTGTGATGATAAATCAACTTACAATAGGTTGAATGACACGTCTGCCATAGCCTGATGGGGTCTGTATCGTTTTTAATCGTACTTTTAAACTTCGGGTTTCGGGTAGTAACCCGAGAACAAAAAGAACTACAAAATTCGACTGCTTTACGGCATATACGTCACTTCCACCAACACCCACACTTCCTTAAATTCGGACGTGCGAGCCCAACTTTGTTCGTCGGATAATATAGTCATGTCCGAAGCAGGACAGACAAATAAGAAAGAAAAGGTTTTGTTGGAGGAAAGCAATAAGAGGAAACGAAAAAGTGATTGGATTAAAGGCAGGACGAGGATCAACATGGGACTAGCGTTTGCTCGTTGGCGTGAGCTGAAGGAGGCGTGCCCGACCGATGCTGTCCTGCTTGTTACGGTGAGCTACCACTCAAACATTGAACTGAAGTATCATATAGATTCTGTAAAACGGTAACCAATAGACTACTATAATGACGCTGGCTTGTAAACGTGAGCATCGTGATTATTTGGCGTTTGAAAAAAATAAAACCCATGAAATTATATTCATATGACATGCTGAAACATGCCACTGACTGTAACGTTACCTGGGATGAAGACATTTCACACGCGACGCCAGAAGAACTCTGAACTCCTCTTGCAGTGTTCAGGGGAACTGTTAGTGCTGCACCGACCCGCGGCGCCACTTTTATGAAGTTATTTGGCCCGCACCGCACCACTGTATATATTTTTACAACCCGCCGCACACCCGCGACCATTAAATAGACATACGGGGTCCGCGGGTTATGAGACGACCCACGCATCACTAGTTCAGGGCTATCAGGGTTGTCATGTCAACAAATGCACGCGCGATGGCATCCCCTGTTGTAGGATGACAGATCTTACGACAGTAGTTGAGGACATTATTTTTTCCAAACTGTAGGGGGACCCCGAGAGCAAAAGTAGCCAAGTGCGGCTTTAATATCAGTGTTTAAACCAATCAAGCTGCTCAAAGTTTCTGTGGAAAATGTGATCTTTTTTATTCAGTATTATTTGATTAATAGAAAGTGCCACAGAACAGTATTTCTCTGAAATAGATTTATTTGTGTGTCTTTACTGCCACTTTTGATTAATTTAATGCAGCTTTGCAAAATCAAATTTCTTTTCCTTTAAACGTAATGTACATTAAATCATATTTGACCCTAATTGCTTTCATAAAGGATAAGTTCACTTTAAATTGAAAATTTCCTGATAATTTACTCACCCCCATCTCATCCAAGATGTTTGTGTCTTTCTTTATTACGTAGACCGCCCCCAAGCGAACGTGTGAAGACTAATACAAACGGTAGGGTCTAGCGTGACCTTTTCGGCGTGATTCCGACGTATTCATGGTTATTTTTTCTTGAAAATGCAGATGGTTTGGCTAGATAAGACCCTATTCCTAAGCTAGGATCGTCCAAAATAATGACAAAATTCGCATTTAGGAGACACAAGCATTCAAAATGTACAGTCTCTCACTTCCGGTTAAATTGATCACCGTTTTTAATGACATCATTGCGGACTTCAGCTTCTTTGAATCTGAAGCGTCCAGGCCCTAAATTGATGATGGAGCTGCAGCTAATGGATCACTTGTTCACGCATTTATTATTTTCTACATGGTGAATGGCACATAGTGCACTATATAGGGGATAGGGAATTATTCAGACAGTGAAAACATGCTTTCAGTTAAAGTGAATGAAGTCTGGTTTCACGTAAGTTTCACATGCAGCATACAAGGTCTGCTCCGGTCCAGAGACACAAAAGCACAGAGTGGATCACATGCTTGAGTCGGCGCAGACCACAAAACATATCAGGCCCAATTGAATTCTGCACAGAATGCTGTATTTCAAAGCAATATGGAGGAGATTATGATGAGAAACGGTTAGAGATTAGGAGGAAACTGCAGCTTTACCGAGCTGAAAAACTATGGTCAAACTGTGATATAAACAAAACGCTATTGGCTGTGATATGTTCCGCGTGTCTTCCCGAGGAAATTACGTCAACACATTGAATAATGCTGCGCGTGGGCCTTTAATGTACTTAACTGGGATTTTTAAAAATAAAAATCATCAGTTCAGGCATCTTTGTAATCTTTCATAAAAGTAAAAACAGTAAAATTCCTTATTTTTTAATAAGTAGGTTTCATGTTGACTAATTATTTTTAGAATAAAGAGCTGACTGACTGATTCTGTTTGTGTGTTTGACTGCAGTGTGAAGGATGTGAGTAATAAGGAAGTTCTGGGTGTCCTGGTGTCCTATCGGGTCAAAGTCAAACTGGTGGTCTCCCGTGGAGGGTGAGTCATGTGTCACACCTGCTTCCCCTCTACAATCACACACTGGGGAGTAGTTTTGATTGGTCTGTACTCCTCCACACATGAAGGACTGTTATACATGTAGCTGTTGTTTTAGAAATGATAATAATCTGATTTTATCTTGCATATAGTCGTTGTGTATGTATGACTAGTGTAGGTTGACTAGTTTATCTATATATGTATCAGTTTCTTGATATTTTCAGTGGTGGGGCTTTAATTAGCATGCTGTGCTTAAGCTGTTAAACGCTCTTGCAGGATGCTGTGCGAGCCTTCTATTCCTTCCCTGAACTCTCGCCCCCTCTCTGTGCTGCTTTGTTCTGGTTATTGAATCATTTTGTCACTCTCCCATTGTTTTATGTATCTCTCTCTTGTCTGTTTCCTTCCCCTTCATCTGTCTGTCACGTCAGGCTTTTAAGCAGCTTGCTGGAGAGGTAAATACATACATTGTGCTTTCTGATGGCTTGCTGTAGTGTTTCTAGGTTTTCCATAAAAAGAAGATCTGCATGGTTTTCACTGATCTGCTAAACTTGACCCTGATGTTTCCTTTCTGACTTTGATATTGGTAGAACACTAATCTCAACACACACGTGAAACGGCATGAATGGATTAATCTCACTGAGAAATGTCTATGTGATGTTTTAACTTTAAATCCAAAGAATTACATGTTGTAATGCAAATATCCTAATAGCCTATTTTTTTTTGGGCTACATAAGACATAAAAATACATAAAAATCTACTGTTCAAACGTTTGGGGTCTGTAAGATTTTTTGATGTTTTGAAAGGTTCTTACGCTCAAGGATGCATTTATTTGATCAAAAAATGCAGTAAAAACAGTAATATTGTGAAATAGTATTACCATTTAAAATAATTGTTTTCTATTTTAATATTTTAAAATGCAATTTATTTCTGTGATGTCAATTTTCAGCATCATTAGATATCGGTATGATGTCTAGTCTTCAGTGTCAGATGACGCCAGATTTTTTTCCTCAAGTTCATTCCTGAACAGCATTTATTTGAAATATTTTCTAATTGTCTTTACTGTCACTTTTGACCAAATGAATGTATCCTTGCTGAATAAAAGCATTAATTTCTTTCAAAGTAATAAAAAAAATCTTACTGAACGAATATGTACACTGATCAGGCATAGCATTATGACAGGTGATGTGAATGACCCTGATTATCTCCTCATCATGGCACCAGTTAGTGGGTGGGATATATTAGGAAGCATGTGAACATTGTCCTTAAAGTTTGTGTTAGAAGCAGGAAAAATGGGCAAGTGTAAGGATTTGAGTGAGATGGCTAGACGACATCTCCAAAACTGCAGCTTGTGTGGGGTTTTCCTGGTCTGCAGTGGTCAGTATATATCAACAGTGGTGAACCGGCGACAGGGTTGAGCGAAGGCTGGCTCATGTGCTCCGATCAAACAGACGAGCTACTTTAGCTCAAACTGCTCAAGACGTTAATGCTTGTTCTGATCACAGTTCATCACAGTTTGTTGCGTATGGGGCTACCTAACCGCAGACCATGTACACGCTTTCGTGGAAACGGTATTCTATTATCTTTCAGCAGGATAATGTGCCTGCCACAAAGCAAAAATGGTTCAGAAATGGTTTGAGGAGCACAATGAGTTTGAGGTGTTGACTTGGTCTCTAAATTCCCTAGATCTTAATCCAATCGAGCATCTGTGGGATGTGCTGAACAAACAATTCCTATCCATGGAGACCACACCTCAACTTACAGAACTTAAATGATCTGCTACTAACATATTGGTGCCAGATACCACAACACACCTTCAGGGGTCTAGTGGAATCCATACCTCGACAAGTCAGGGCTGTTTTGGTAGCAAAAGGGGACAAACTAAATATTAGGTCTTAATGTTATGCCTGGTTGGTGTATATATATATATATATACACTCACCTAAAGGATTATTAGGAACACGTTCAATTTCTCATTAATGCAATTATCTAATCAACCAATCACATGGCAGTTGTTTCAATGCGTTTAGGGGTATGGTCCTGGTCAAAACAATCTCCTGAACTCCAAACTGAATGTCAGAATGGAAAAGAAAGGTGATTTAAGCAATTTTGAGCATGGCATGGTTGTTGGTGCCAGACGGGCCGGTCTGAGTATTTCACAATCTGCTCAGTTACTGGGATTTGCACACAACCATTTCTAGGGTTTACAAAGAATGGTGTGAAAAGGGAAAAACATCCAGTATGCGTTAGTCCTGTGGGCGAAAATGCCTTGTTAATGCTAGAGGTCAGAGGAGAATGGACCGACTGATAGAAGAGCAACTTTGACTGAAATAACCACTCATTACAACTGCAGCAAAGCATTTGTGAAGCCACAACACGCACAACCTTGAGGCAGATGGGCTATAACAGCAGAAGAACCCACTGGGTACCACTCATCTCCACTACAAATAGGAAATAGGCTACAATTTGCACAAGCTCACCAAAATTGGACAGTTGAAGACTTGAAAAATATTGCCTGGTCTGATGAGTCTTGATTTATGTTGAGACATTCAGATGGTAGAGTCAGAATTTGGAGTAAACAGAATGACAACATGGATCCATCATGCCTTGTAACCACTGTATAGGCTGGTGGTGGTGGTGGTGTAATGATGTGGGGGATGTTTTCTTGGCACACTTTAGGCCCCTTAGTGCCAGTTGGGCATTGTTAAAATGCTATGGCCTACCTGAGCATTGTTTCTGACCATGTCAATCACTTTATAACCACCATGTACCCATCATCTGATGGCTACTTCCAGCAGGATAATGCACCATGTCACAAAGCTTGAATCATTTCAAATTTGTTTCTTGAACATGACAATGAGTTCACTGTTCTAAATCTTCCCCAAAGTCACCAGATTTTAGCCCAATAGAGCATCTTTGGGATGTGGTGGAATGGGAGCTTCGTTCCCTAGATGTGCATCCCACAAATCTCCATCAACTGCAAGATGCTATCCTATAAATATGTGCCAACATTTATAAAGAATGCTTTCAGCACCTTGTTGAATCAATGCCACGTAGAATTAAGGCAGTTCTGAAGGTGAAAGGGAGTCGGTATTAGTATGGTGTTCCTAATAATCCTTTAGGTGAGTGTACACACACGTGCATTATATATTAGTTTGGGTTTTGTAATGAAATATGTCCCAGTCAGTTCTTGAGAGATTTGCCATCTTAAGAACTCTTGCACACCTCAAGTATTTCAAATAATGTCAGCGTTGGTTCTGTGTTGTTTTTCTCTCTTTCATTCAGGGATGTTTCGGTGGAACTGCCTTTTGTCTTAATGCATCCAAAACCCACAGACTCCACCCTTTTCCATTCGACCTCAGGTTTGTGTCAAACACAAAACACCTCATTAATTGCACTAAAATAGGCCGTGTGTAGCTGTCAAAAGTAATAACACCTTCATTAATCATTTAATAATAATACTTGTTTTGTTTAACAGCTGCTCCAATGTTGGATCCACCAATCGACACCAACTTGATAGTGTTTGACACAAAGTATGCAAGAATTTGTTAATATTATTAACTTCAAACATAATGATCAGATTTCCCTCTCATTTAAAGCTTTAAGTAACCTTGTTACTCTTTCTAACAGCAGTTTAACCCCAGATGACGACATTGTATTTGAGGACTTTGCTCGCTTGCGGTTAAAAGGAGTAGTTGACAAGGAGGAAGACTGCTAAATTTGTATCATCTCATTCATCAAGAACAGAAGCGCTTCACATCACATTTTGCATCTCTTGTCTTACCAAGGGTGTAACAGAAATAATTCCTTTCATCTCATTATGATGTATTGATTTGTTATTAGCGGTATTTGGACATTTTAATTGGTAAAAAAGGTGGAGAAAAGTAAATGACTTGTTAATATACCTGTCAAAGGCTAAGGAAAGAGGGGATTCCAGGGAATTTCATACATTTTTGTATAGGGCATGTGATAATTATACTCTGATATTGTGTCAACTGTTATGTTATGAATTGCAAGCCAGTCTGTACAGATGGCTAAATGGCTCCATATTTATTCCTTTACAAAGACCGTCTTGATTTTCCTGTGATCTGTGTACAATAATGCACAAGAGTGCATTACACAAAGATGGACATTTTCAATGACATGGGCTGTGCATGTTTCTCTTTGCTGCTGTGAGGATTGTATGCGATTGAGCACATATTGTCTTTCTGCAGGTTGTAAATATATGAACGTGCTGCTTTTAATCTGTTGGGCTGCTGCATTTGGTTTAAAAAAACGGCTAATGGATGTTTAGAGATTTAACATCCCTCAGGAGAAAGGAAATTTGTTGTGTTAACAATTTTCATAATCACAGGAAACACTGTTTGCCATTTTCTTTTAAAACTTTTTTTATTTAATTTTTTTAATAAAACAATAAAAATACAACATGGCTGTGTTATTAATACTAACCGTTGAGTTAAGCACTTTGTAAATTTTCACACTGCAAAAAAATGTTTTACTCTATCTTTCTCGTTTTCCAGCACAACTATATAAACATTCTTAAGGCACGTTTACTGGTAAATGACTTAATATCTTAAGTCTTGATCAAAATTAAGAGGGTGTATGCTTAAGCAAGAAAAACATCTGGCAATGGGGTCTGGGAATTATTCTTTTCACTTTGAATTAAGATCATTTTTCCTGACCCTGATACAGAAAACACGCCTTAATATCATAAAGGAACTGTATGTAAGAAAAGTGTTTCAATTAATCATAAAATGTCCCTAGACATGTCACTGGACATTAAGAAATCATGTTCATTTAAAATACTTATATCACTGACAACAGTAGTCCGGCCAGGATATTGTCATTTAAAAGTTGTTGCAGCCCTCAATTGATGTTGACATGTTGTGTTTTGGCCTGAAGCTCCACCCTCCACCTATCTACCAATCACAAAGTCAGTAGTGGTTCTGCATCCGGAATGCCAGCTCTGCTCTAGTTACCACAGCTGCAGCTACAAACTGCTTGATCCTGCAGCCTATCTGGCAATCTCGAGTCAGGGGGAGGGGGAGAGGGAATCGTGATTGCAGTACCAGTTTTGGCCATAATCTTACATACACTTCCTTACTTTTAAGTAAATGTATATCAATAGAAAAACGACAAAAAATAAATAAATAAAAAGTTTTTAAATGTTTATTGTAAGATCCAAAATTGTAGAAAATGATAATCAGAAACCTAATACAATTCACATTCCTATATAACTACGTTAGTATCAAGGAAAAGGACGTTCATTTTAGACTGTGGGTTTGACATCCGAGCCGCTGTTCGCTGCACACGGTGGGCGAGACCTGCCAAGATACCGCTTCTTCAGTCGACAAGCCAAACGTTGCCACCTAGTGGATGGTATAATGAATTGCAAGTAATTTATGTGAAACCATTAAAGAAGTAATACAATATAACGGTTTAAGATTAACCTTTCTTCTGTTGCATTGTGCAAATTAATTCTCTCTGCCTCCTCTTTTTTCTCCTCTAACCAGCGGTCTAGGAGTTCTTCCTTTTGGAGTGTTGTGGCAGCCAGCTCCTCTCTCAGTGTGTTGTGCTCCAGTCTCAGTGCTGTCAGTTCCTTTGATTGGCACTCCAGCTGATACTCATATTCCTCCAGATCAGACTTCAGAAAGGAAGCCCGCTGGGCCAACAAAACCGCTTCGGTCCTGTAACGGGCAACTCTACAGCAAGAAGACAGATTAGGACTGAATTTGGATACCCAATTAGGACTGCTTGTCTTGATGTTGTTATCTTTTTCAAGATGTAACTGGCTGTTTGACCTACTGTGAGTGACAGTATTGTAACTCCGCCTCCTTCATGTATATATTGCTGGTCAGATCTGAGATTTTTTGCTTGAGCTTGAAAAAAAGACAGATGTGGAAAGGTAATTCACAGTTTTAGTAATAGTGAGAGACTGATGTATAACACACACACACACACACACACACACACACTGCTTGACAATAACCTTTTTGCTCATCAGCCACTGTGGCTAGTGGTTTTCCAAAGTTACTAGTAGCCATTCAACATTTTCACTGGCCAACATTTTGACATCAATACCATGGGGAAAAACTGCCCTATAGACGTTTTCATATTATCTCATAATTTGGCAGCAGGCATATTATCCATCCACCGTTTCATGCATCGTCCTATCCGTCTATTTATAGCCAGGTGTGTGTATCAACATGTTATGCATAAAATCTCTAGATTTGGTGGGAAATAAAGTATTAGTTTTTAGCAATAAGACAGTTCATCCTTGATGTTTGATATATATATATATATATATATATATATATATATATATATATATATATATATATATATATATATATATATATATATATATATATATATATAGCATAAAAATATATCTCACCTGTTGATTAAGAAATTCCTCCTCATTCACTCTCAAATAAAGTGTGTCGCCTTCATTTGGGTATGTAGAGCTTCTGTTTTCTTTGGAGCTGAATCAAATACGGTAAACAAGTACAAACACCAGGATATATGCATAATATAATAAGTTAAGAAATCAAATCAGTACAATAACAGATGTAAAGCATTGTGTAACTTACCTGGCTTGCCAGAGTTTGATGTGAAAGTCCAGCATCTCCTCCAGCCTGGACACTGTCAGAGCACCCAGTCATTACTGAAGCAGATCAGTACTTATACCTTGTTTCTGTACATTTGACAGCCTCTGTATTAAACTCACCCTTGTCAAAGAGGCCAGAAAAAGGATCTCTCTGCCTGCAGTCCCTGTGAAACAGCTCTGCTCGCACGTGACTCTTCCAAGACTCCATGGAGCTCAGATGGACATTCACCTATTTCACACTTTCGAGTCTCGTCTAATGTATTATTACAGCGTTTTTCACATTGGATATGTCTTGCAGCTCTAAACAACCAAGTTAGGCGCCTTACTTATCTCCAGATGTTGCGCAAGTCGCTTTTATGGTAGTTAAGTTGCTGCATTACCCATGTTTAGTTTTTTCTACGGTAGTCGGAAGATTTCGCGTTTCTATTATTTTTGTTCTTCTGCGGCTTCCGTACTTCGCAATATACTGAAAGTGCTTTGTCTGCTACAGTCAGTGGTTAAATATCTCGTCAAAATTTACTTTGGGTCCTTAAATATACATGCAAGTAGAAAAAGTATTTTTTGCAGACATATCGATTTTTGTAGAGCGTTTTTCATTTTTCGATAATGAATCGCATTGTATGCTAACGTGTTGTCTCTTGTATGTTACGCTAATATTTTCTCTGTAGGTTGTGTGGTCGGAATGGCTAATGACAGGCTGAGAGCTTTAGAAGATGTGGAGAAGGAGATTGCTTTAGTGCTACAGAGCGCAGGTTTGTGTCAGTTCGTTGATTATAGTTGCATATCAATTCAGACACTTTGCCAACCTTTGGTCTTTGAATTCTTGTATGTAGTATTGCCTTCCAAATCACGACGAAATCAAATTAAAGGTGTAAAACTGACGTCCCCATGGACAAAAAAAAGATTTAAACCAGTTTGCCTGTCTTCGATGGTCTAGTTATGTTTTTTAGCTGGTCATACAAGGAAAAACCCCTTTAAAACCAGTAACGTTATACTTTTTTAATTTATTATTTATTTAGTGGTTTTGTAACCGTATTTTCTTTAAATCTTATCATTACAGCATTACAGTGTTAGGATCATAGACTGTAAGGTTAGGATTTATCATTTTGTATGTTGTTTAATCTAGTGTGCAAATTGAATTGTAACAATCTGTCTATCAGGAACTATCGTGCTGGAGCTTTCTAAAGAGAAGGCCAATGCTAGTTTATTAGACCGACAGCTGAATCAGTTCCAGACCTCCATCAGCAGAGTTGAGAATGAACTGAGTGCACAGATCCGATATCTGACACAGGTGTGTATGTGAATATCTATCTATCTATCTATCTATCTAACTATTGATCGATCGATAACTAACTTTTTATTTTATTTATTTCGTTTTCTGAGTAAAGGTGGCAACAGGTCAGCCTCACGAGGGATCGACATATTCAGCCAGAAAGGACTGTCAGATGGCCTTAAATCGTGCAGATTATGCCCGTGTCAAACTGGGAGAGCTGGGACGTACCTGTGAGATAATGCTCGATCCACAGACGTAAAGACATATTAAATGGACTATTACTTTGTAATATATTCCAGGCGACTTCATAAGTGTCTACGTGTTTCATGACCTGTTTGAATACCATCTATAATCAACACTTATTCTCCATAATCCAAGGAAATCTTGCATGACAAACCCAGTGATTTGCTTTGAATATCTTCCCTGTGTTGTAATAGCACCAAAGCTTTAGTCTTTTTTTGTCATATTTTCTGACAACAAAAAAAACACAATTAAAATTATTTTTTCACTACTTTTTTATTGACGGGAACATAAGACTCTCCATTCACTTATCTTGCATTGTTCATCAATGTTGTGATAATATAAAGTACACAGCACATAGATTGCAGGGTGTACATCAATAAAATAATATACATTTATATTTCCACATAAACATTTAAATATTCAAAAAACGTCAACCATACACACCTTCAACATGAACAACAGCTACTAACATCTGGACCCATTGTGTTTATAGTGTCCTTCTTATAGCTTAATCCTCAGAAGACAACCATTAAAGTAAAGACAGTGAGCTTGTTTTGTTTATTTGTATGACGGAAACCATGGGGTCGAAGTTCCTTCCCTTAAAGTTCTGAATATTTCTGGAACTTAACAACACATAACATGCATATATATGCACACAGCATGTATTTGTGCCTGTTTACTGTATGTTTTGGACACTTTGTCTTCATTACAATATCCATATATCTAGTATTTGAAGATGAACTGGCAAATATATCAATTTCAGACAAAATAACAAAGAAAATCCTAGATTGTTGAGAAGTATTTTTAAAATAAATAATTACGAAAAATTGGGAGTTTATTTTGAAATTGTATGGGTTTATGTGACCATGTACTCCTGGCGCTTGTTAAGGCGAACCTGACACAGAGACACTGCGCCAACACCTACGTAAATGGCAGCAGCAATGAAGCAGTTGATGCCAACTTGATTGTAGAGTCCGTAAATTGTCTGTGGAGGATTCTTACTGTTGAAGAGAAGACATATCATAGCTCAGATCCACCAGTTCTCTTTTTACACAGGCAGGCTATTAAAAATGAGAACCCTTATACTTATTATTTGATTAAAAATAGAGTAATATTGTGAAATATTATTACAATTTGAAAATGTAATGTATTCCTGTGACAAAAAGCTGAATTTTCACCATAATTACTCCAGCCTTCAGTGTCACATGATCCTTCATAAATCAGTCTAATATGATTTGCTGCTTAAATAACATTTCCTATTATCAATGTGTAATACAGTGGTGCTGCTTAATATTTTTGTGGAAACTGCAATATATTTTACTTTGGATTATTTGATTAATAGAACGTTCAACAGAACAGCATTTATTTAAAGTAGAAATCTTCCAACATTATAAATGTCTTGTCTCTTTTGATCAATTCAATGCATTATTGAATACATTTTTTTTCTTTTCTTTCTGGAATGTTTTATTTAAAGATGGGGGACTGTAACTCACTCATCACGAATGTCTTCCTCAGTAAAGGGAACATCTTCGATCAGCACAGCAGATTTTGCACTGAAGAAGATTCCCAACATCGACTGAAAAAAAATAGTGCATAATTCTTAATAACAGGGTTTGTTGTTAATATTTAATATTAGGACATAAATTGGATTATGGAAAAGCACCCAATAATATCTAATCTATGATATATACCTATACACAAAAAAAAACAGAAAATATAAGTCAAGAAGGTAAAGAATAGGCCTTCACGTCCTATGATCCTAACACCTGCTGTTATTTTCCTCATACCATGCTTCTGGTAGGTATATTACACTGATAAATAGGTCACTGAACAAATATTTGTATGCTAATTTATAACAAATCTGCACAAGTATATATTAATGAAGATCCAAATACACCAATATTTACTATTATTACATATAATATTTCTGTCATTGAGGGTGAATCCCATTAGCAACAACTAGCAAGCGATGTGACGAAGACTATAATCCTTACCAGCATAACGACACCCCAGATGCTTAACACGATCCCACATGCGGCCAATTTGGGCCCACAGAATAAAAGCGACGGCATTTTATCCGTTATCACCCACAGAATCTTCCTCTCAAAACTGGGAAAAGGATGCTACATCCAGTCGGGATTACAGCCTGCCTCTAGTCGTCTCTCGACCCAATCGACCGGATGTATATCAGCGGCACTCGTGTTTGTTCGACGTGCTCCGTGAGCTTAATCGGCAACGTTCGGCTATTTTCGTATTGATGTTGCGCAGATCCTGTGCAATCATTTGATTGGCTATGGGCTGACCAATTACACGCATCGTTTTCGAAGCGCGTTGTACTCTGGGAATTTTTAGTTCGAACTATTATGTTGCGTTCATGTTGATTATTAGAGACTTTTTGTTAGATATATAATAAAGTTCGAGTATTATTTTTTCGTACGGAAGGTCGCTGAATGACTGTAGCAGTCATTTAAAAGCGGTTTGATAGATTCAGCCTTTCAGCGCCGCAGATTGAGACTCGACTATATTGTTTTTGTATTTGTGTCAGTTCTTTTTATCTCGGCTCATCACTCCAGCATGACTTCAGCTTCCACAAAGGTAGAACACTTGCGTCACTTCTGCATCATAAATATTCTTAATAATTGATAAATAAATAATAAACACATATAAATGTCTATCAGGTGGGCGAGATATTTTCGGCTGCAGGCGCGGCTTTCTCTAAACTGGGTGAACTGACCATGCAGCTGCATCCAGTGGCGGACTCTTCTCCTGCAGGGTGAGATGCTGAAACTGCAACTGCAGTAACTCACTTCGAATGTATTCTTTGGTTTCTCTCATGTTCAATATTAGATATTCTGATTTGCTTTGTCCTATTGTTTAAATATAGTCAATATTTTATAAATGACTCATTTTGCACACTTCTCCTCTCAGAGCCAAATGGACCGACACGGAGATCGAGATGCTGCGATCTGCAGTTCGTCGCTTTGGTGAAGATTTGAACAGCATCAGCTCAGTCATAAAGGAACGCACAGTGTAAGTGTGTATTTTCCCCCCCCCAAATAGAAAATATGTATATACATATCTGTTTGATAAAATGTTATATTCTAATTTTAATCAGCTGAATATTATATATTACGTGCTGGGTTCAATTAAAACATAATAGTACATAATAGTCAAATAATAAATATACTGGGGGTCAAAAGTTTATTATAATACGTTTTAAGTCTCTTATGCTCATCTACTCTACATTTTTTAGATATACAGTAAAACAATAGTATGTGAAATATTACATTTTAAAATATCTGTTTTCTATTTGAATGCGTAAGCTGAATTTTCAGCATCACTACTTCAGCATCTATTATCAGTCTTCAGTGCCACATGATCCTTTAGAAATTAATTTAGTGCTCAATTATTAATAATGGTTCTCCTTATTATCAATAAGTCTCCTTAAATCTTATTAATATTTTTATGGAAACTTATTTTATGTTTATATTTTTATGGATGCTTATTTATTCAGGATTCTTTGCTAGATAGAAAGTTCAAAAGAACAGTATTTATTTGAAAGAAATCTTTTGTAACAAATGTTTTGCTGTCATTTGTATAAATTTAATGCATCTTTGTTGAATAAAAATATAAATTCCAATATTTTTTTTATATTACCCCAAGCTTTAAAAAAAGTTTCAACAAAAATATGAAGCAGCTCAACTATTTTGAACATTGAGAATAATACTGATAAATGTTTCTTGAGCAGCAAATCAGCATCTTAGAAGGATTCCTGAAGGATCATGTGACACTGAAGACTGGAGTAATGATGCTTCACAGGAATAAATTGCATATTCAAATATATTTGAAAAGAAAATGCGTAATATTGCACAAAAATGTATCGCTGTTTCTTTCCTTGTCATCTTGTAGTGCCCAGATTAAGACCACAGTGAAAAGGAAGCTGTATGAGGACAGTAGAGTTCCTCTCACGGCAGAGTCCCCTAAAAAAACAATGAAGAAAACCCCAGTGACGCTGCCACCGCCTCCTGCATCAGTGGCCCCCACCGTTATCACTGTTCCAACCTCACAGGTTGTCGTCACTACTGGATTGCAGAGTTCTTCATCTTTACAACCAGCAATAAAAAACCCTAAACCATCAGGTGACTCACTTTGATTACAAGGAATGAAAAATGAAAACATTCATCATTGGCCATATCAGTTTACAAATGTGGATATATGTTTGTAAATAGACTGGCTCTCTATTTTCAGATGTGACTCTGAGTGCTCTCAATGACTCTGATGTGAACAGTGATTTGGTGGATATCGAGGGGCTTGGAGAGGGCTCCACTAAAAAACCGAACTTCGACCAAGGTGAATCCCATTTTAAATGCATATAAATAATAAACATTGAAAATGAATTCTAAATATTAAAATTCTGACATAATTTATTCATCCTTATATCGTTCCAAACCCCTTTATGGTGCTTGTGAATTAGTTTTGAAGCTTAACTTCCATTCAATTTAATTACATGTATTAAAGGCACAATATTTTTGGATTAAAATATCCAAAAATCACTAGAACATTGTTAAATATTTTGTTGACTTGTGTACTTGAATTATCCCAAATGTTTCCAATAATGATTAAATCCAGGACAAGTGAGCAACTGTTTGGATATATCCATTGACAGAAAACAAATCATTGTTATATAGCTCAACATAGTTAGTCTTATTGTTTAAATCTTGTTTTCTTGATTTACCACGAGTACCATGTTTTACCATGGCTAATATCGATCGAGCTGCATTGTGCAACAAGTGTCTCATAGTAGCCACTGAGTGAACGCACATTATAACATAACTTTCAACACACTCAAATAATGTATCTAATATGATACAACACAGCTGTGTTACCCCACATACACATGACCAGAAAAAGCGAAAGAGGCCGTCTGTGGCATAATAAAAGCTCAGTGAAATCCAGGCGTTATCAAGCTACACCTTTGTTTTGAATAAGCAACCTCTAGCGGCAAAAAATACATGTTGTGGCTTTACAAATGTAACATAAGAAATGCTTACAGGTTTGGAAGGGAAGAAGGGTTGAAATAAATTATGACCACTTTTTTGTAGTGGCATTTATAATAATAAAGCATATTTTGAAAAAAACCTTTTGTGCATAGCGCCTCCAACTCAAACACCACAAAAACACGCTCTTACAGTGGCTTGTAAAGTCATGTCTCAAAAGGTAAATGTAGGCTACTTTTAATAAAAGGTCCAACATATTAGGAATACTTTCAGCTGTGTTGCTATGTGTCACGAGTAAGCAACACTGTCTAGAAAGAATGCGAGCGTCTTGCTTATAATAAACCGAGCTTATTTTTGACAAGACACGCAGCAACTATTTGAGGTTGTCCACACTGGACATGTCTAAGTAAACATTATTAACTGGACCATAGTTTTTTCTGAACAAGTTCAAAACATTTTAGATCCCTTTTACATCTGTATTTTCCGTCATCCATTTTCAATCCAGTCGACCAAAACGCACCTTAATAACAGTAAACAGGGCCATTGGTTTTAATGGTGCCTGGGAGGGTCAATGTTTACACTTTTGGGGGAGATAAACACATGAATTGCATACTAATAGTAGTCAATGAACAACAAACTATGCTAAGATAATGTATTTCAACACAAATAACATTAACAAGTGGAAAAGTGTTTTGACTTTGTTGATTAACTTTTCTTTTCCTTTTTTCTGGCAGAGAGCTTGAATCTGGACTCCAGTCTTATTATGAACTCTAGTGATTTGCCCCTGCTGTCCCGCTGAACGTCATTGGAAAGTCAAAGTGATCTTGAGGGGAACGAGGACACAGATCACAGATTATTAAGGACAGCACATGTGAAGATTCTGCAGTTTGATCGTGAGATATACAAAATGGCGAAGGCAGCAGTTGGCACCCATTATACCTTTTCCACTGTGGGACCAAATCTCTACTACATCACCAACCAATCTCTACCCATTTCAGTAAGGAAGTATTACAATAGTATAAACATTTTTTTTAAATGGAAAGGATTCTAAAGGAAGATGGAAAAAGTTTTTTTTGTGGTTCATTTTGTGTGAGCTGCTTGGCCCACAGTTGAAAAGGGATTTACAGGACAGTGGTGCAGGGGTCAAACTACTTGTAAATACTTTTTATTTTATTCTTTTGTATTTTAATAGGCCCTTTTGTGGTGACATAAGATGCTGATGGTAATGGAAAAGTGGCAGCATGCAATCAAAAATAGTAACAGATTTTTACCTTTTTCACTGTGTTCTAGAGTTAGCTTCTATTGTACGTATATATATTATTTTAACATTACGTTACATAATTAAACGGGTTATTTCAACAGCAAAAACAAGACACTGTTTAAAGTACATATGAAAAAATCATCTTGACAGTGTCTTCACATAAAAAGACAGCATGCAAATCAATAAATTGAGTTTTTATTATGATCTTCATAATTAGAGTATATGGTATCATATACATGTCATTTTATGGTAAATGATATTTATTCTTGGATAACTGGACATTCATCTTGGATGACAGAGGGAATAAATTTACTTTTGCTGCCAATACATTAAAAAAATATCTATCTTTCACTTAATTTTTTTTCTTGCTTTTAGAATATATTTGAACTACTGATAGGCAGACTCTATCGGCTTTGGCATTTTTTTTTTTACAATATTTTTTGTGCGCTCGCAATCCATTTAGTAACAGCACTCAATCACTTGAGGAAAATAAAATACACAAATCATGAGCATTTCTGACGTACAGATACAATAGATCTTATAGTAAATGTATGGCAAATCTGAAAAATAAATGACATGGTACATATTGCAGGTAATAGAGGGAAATGAATAATAATAAAAAGACTATACAACTGATTCAGAACAAACATATCTCAAGTCTTACGTTCAGGTTCTTGATAAATACGTGAAACTGATTATCCCGGTGAATGTGACAAATACTAATTCCAGCGACTTTGCATATTGCACATTCATAATCACTTTTAAAGATCCATAAACATTGGCATCAATCTTTGAAATTTCAAGGACCTCACAAACAGTGCAAGTAACTTTGGAATTCAGGAAACTTCGAGACTCAAAACCGGTAAGGCTTTTTCATCACTGCGAGTGTGAATTAAAAACTAAATGAGTACAAATACAAGGCAATGACTTCATAGCAAAGAATGAGCCATATTCCTCCAGATATGTGAATATGGAAACAGAGGAACAGCTTAAAATGTCCAACCTGCAGCTTTACAGACCAACAAGCTGCCAGTGTTGATAACATAGACTTTGGGAATCAAGAATGGTGTTCTTTACATTAAGTATTAAAGTATGCAACCATAGCCTTTACACATTCATAAATAACAGTATAAGAGACACCACAGTCAACATATTTTGCATTATGTTGTGAAGTATCATGGGAAACTTGCTTTAGGAGGGCTTCCAGTTCAATAATCTGCAGCATGTGACTTTTTTTGACATCATAATTTTCAACAAGCCTAATAAAATCCATCCTGAACTGCTGCATCCAATGTTTGCAGATACACAAAAAAGTAGGTCAACTTAAAGCTAAAAGTTCAATCCATCTTATGAAGAACACAGTACGATGAACCTCTTAGGACAGACTGTTCTCGGCTCATTGAAAGAACCGAACATTTCCCAAGTGAAAGGATTCAAACAAATAAACCATACAAAATAAGATCCTTTACAATAAAAGTAAATATGATCCCACTCATGTAACAGCAACTTTGATATCTAACACTGTGCAAATAGTACAAGAGGAAGAGTATGATATCAGCTGAAACTGTGATTGTATCAATGTAAAAATCGTTTATCGTGTTTTGTAATGCAAAGGCTCCTTGCATGTCAAGTCCTTAATTTCTGTACATAATTCTCAACTTAAGGGTCTCGCTTAAGGTTTCATTAGGTGGAAACAGTTTACATTTTCACAATGTGGTGGTACTGAATAAAGCATCTTGCCTCAGACAGGATACATTCTCAAGCTCTAGGTCAGTTTTCGATGTGGACTTTTCACTGGAAGTGCTTTGCCCATACTCCAACAATTGATTTTTAGACGCAATGTGAGACGTCTAGTCTTTACAGTACTTGTTTTAAGTAAGCGTTAAGCGAATCAAAATATGGGAGTTGCCTGAATGCGCTGGTATCATTTCAAATGATTTAAAGAATATTTTTCAAACTTAAAAAGTTCAGTCCAAGTTAAAAGCTACATGGAAAAATAAACATATTTACATATATCAGACCCCTTGGATAAATGCAAAAAAAGAGAAGAAACATAGGATTAATACTTACCAAAATAATTGTGATTATTCACATATTTATACACATTTTTACAAAAAGTTGACTTCTATGGCCAACTGATTTTAATACTCTCTATCCAGTCTTTTATTTTCAACGCATTCTGGACGTTTCACCAGACCGTTGGACCCCGTTAATGGAAGCTGAAGATGTACCAAAATACAAAAAGTGTTTTGCCACAAAATGAGGAAAGCAAAGAGCAAAACTGGTCTTTTTCTTGAGTCTGAACACTAAGGAATGGGTCTTTGCGTCCAGATTCGGCAGGTAGCAATCATCTGAACACTTTCATTGCCACGTGTTATTGCAGATACTATTTCAGATATACAATACACTTTTCTGTAGGACCGAAGATCCATAATTATTCACAAATTACATAATAGCGTCCATGTTGTCATGTCAGATACATCCAGAAGATTTTGTCTTCTTGTATTGCATTTTGATTTCCTCTGAAATCTAAGTCACAGTTAGGACAAATTTCCTTCAGAAGTGATTGAGCTGAAAAACGTATCAAAGCACCAAAATAAAAAGCAGGAAAAAAGGGCCAGGTTGTAGTTTGGTCTTCATTTAACAACACCTTGAGTCCAAAGCTCTACAAGTTGGTGATCTGGACTCCGGTGTGATGAATACTGAGGTTTAGATGCTAGGGTGATGAGAGGTGAAGGGGGGCGGGGGGGAGAGGGACAGGGGGCTGGCCGGGGTGTTTGAACAGACAGGACCGGTCCCAGAGGAAGAGTCCACTGCCTGGGAAACACTGTATATGTGAAGAGATTCATTAAACACTGAAGATGATATTCTTGAGGCATGATATTCAGTTCAGTTTATTATTGAAGCATCTTTATAGACTCACCTCACTGTGTAACTGGTTATGTGGGCAGGGTCTGTGACTCCAGCAACAAAGAGCTTTTTAGGCGGACCGTCCGATTCCACTCCACCTGGGTGTAGAAGTTGGAGAAAAAAATGACAGAAAATATATGACAACAAAATTACCAGAAAAAAATTTAATTATTGGTTACCAGTAGTAGTTCAATTCAAAATAGCTGATCCTTTATAACTAAATCAATAAAAAAAAACACTTGAGTGGTTCATCTTGCATACATATATACGCACACCGATCATAACATTATGACCACCTTCCTACCTGCTCTAACCATCACAATTTGGCCCTTGTCAAACTCGCTCAAATCATTACGCTTGCCCATTTTCCCATCAACTTTGGGGATTTTTTTTTAAATTGCTGCCTAATATATCCCACCTACTAACAGGTGCCATGATGAAGAGATAATCAGTGTTAGGACTTATTGGTGTGTGTGTGTGTGTGTGTGTGTGTGTGTGTATGTATATATATTAGGGCCGGGACTCGATTAAAAAAATTAATCTAATTAATTAGAGGCTTTGTAATTAATTAATCGAAATTAATCGCATTTTAATCGCATATAAATATTTGACCTGAGAACAATGAGAAGTAATTTTTCACATGTATTTTTAGTATACCATTGAATAATGACTGAATACATAAGCTTAATCAACAAAATATTGTTTATTTATTTCAGTCCAGCAGACCAGTGCAATGTTTGCCATTAAGTTAAGCAAAAGTGATATTTGAGGCTCGATGTGCTGCAGTGATACGCAAATTCCTTGTTGTATAGCTTGCACACTACCATGCTCTTGACGACGCTTCCATTCTTTCGTTTTTTAAAACAAAATTTCCCATCCACGGGGCCAAGCAAAGCGGTCTAATCAGCTTCTTCGTTCATGTTCACGCATGCCCTGCGTCTCAATCAGCTCCCTAGTTCCCTAGTCAGGGCACTGATCAAGACATAAGTCAATGGGCTGACTCCCTGATCAGTGCCCTGACTACTGAACTAGGGAGCGGATTGAGACGCACCCATTGTTTGTTGTTGTAGTTGTCGCGCTAGTTGGTGTTCCAGTATAATCGGTCCGTCGAAACTGATTCATTGAAAAACGTTCCGCGGTGCAAAAATAAATGCGGTTAAATTTTTTATTTTTTTGCGTAATTAATTAACGCGTTAAAGTTACGTAATTAATTAATCTTAATTAACGCGTTAAAGTCCCGGCCCTAATATATATATATATATATATATATATATATATATACACACACACACACATACATATTTACCATTCAAAGGTTTAAGATAAGATGTTTTTAAAGAAATTAATAATTTTACTCGGCAAGGGTGCATTAAGTAAATTTCAGATTTCATTTTTTAAATAAATCAATGCAGCATTAGTGGCCAAAGAGATTTCTTTCAAAAACATAAAAAAGATTTACAGACCGCGCATTTGAATGGTGGTTTAATATGAAATATTGCTTAAAAAAACATTAAAAATTGGTAATCATTTGGAATTCTTTCCTTATATTCATTAGAATTCCCATCCCTTCAAATAATGTTCTTTTGCAAATGTCTTTAGAAGAAACAACAGGTTATTATATAGAATATTACTACCTTTCCTTTTCAAAGGTGCAACTGATGGCCATCTCACTCCAGAGCTCACAGATCCTCTGTTCGATCAAAACACATTTAAAAAAAATGTTCAGAAAGGATATTTGTATATCTTACATTTTAAAACAAATAAATGAGAATAGATTCAGAAAAACATGGGTAGTCTTGACATCTAATATTATAATCATTCTATATGTTTTATTCATGAGCATACCCTCTAAACCTTCGAGTGGGACTGGGTGAGGAATTTGGTGTGACACCACTGTCCTGGGAATGGAATCCCTGCGTGGGACGTACAGAAAGATGAATAAAAAGAATGACAATGGATTGACACTGATAAACTGAAACCCAAAGAGAATGAAATACTTACTGGAGACAGATGGCCATGCCAATGACTCACAGGAGGGTGGGGAACAGCAGATGAGGCACTTGAATGAAGTTAAAATCAGTTAAAGATATATTTTGATAACATAAACTGTTCATTTATGTATATCTAGCTACCTTAGTCTCTGTAAACTCCCTCTCAAAGTGAGCTCCATGTTCTCAATCTGGAGGAAAAGCATTTTACAATAAAACCTCACTACAAGTGATCAACATACATGTGAAGTTCGCTACTGTTTAAAAGCATCCAAGTATCAATTCCTTAGTTCTCACCTGTCTCTTGTGTTCGGATCTCTCACAAGGCAGGGAGAATGGGGACAGAGGGAGGGTCTGAAACACAAAGGTAATGTCGTATTTACTTAAAGGTTTTTTAAAAATAAATGTCCAACACTGATATTCACAGACCATCTGAACGCTCACCCGGGAGGGAAAGCTCGGATTTACAGATACGCTGCTCCGACGATACCGAGCTGAACTATTAGAGCTGAACACTGTCGTCCCATCACTGTAGTCGTGCCAGCAATGAAAAGTTGTAAAGTTCAAAGAATATATTTGTTTTGGGATCAAATATTTTGTAGTGTATATTACTTTTTAAACAGAATGTAATACATATTGGCCTGGTTTCACAGACAGGGCTTAAGTAGGATATCTTAAGAGGGGGAAAAATCATGACTGGTGTGCATCTTGAGACAAAACAATGGCACTGACATGTTTTAAGATATGTCAGTGCAAGTTGCTTTCATTTAAAACAGCTCAAACATGCATTTTAGTCTGGGAGAAGGGCTAGGCTTAAACCTAGTCTGTGAAACTGGGGAAGTCTGTTCCAGTCACTCAGGCTTGGGTGCAGTTCCCTCACCTGACGTTTGTGATCATGGGGGCACTGTTCGACCTTCGGAGGGCTCCTCCTGCGCCTGCGCACTGGTCCACCTCCATCCTCTCCATAGCTCGTCCTCTGGCACCGAGGCTGTGCGTCACTCACGGCCGGGCTGAACGCCCCCTGACGCGGCCAGAGCACCAACTCTCACCCGGCAAAAGCCCGACCAGCAGGCCTCACGCCAAAACACCCGATCCAATTTAACTGTTTGACTGCTTTTTCGTATCTATCGCATTTTGTTGTAGTTTTAAATTAAATGCTGTCAGCTTGGTACAGTAATTTGATGAACAGCTGTGAGCTCGCGCTACAGCTGGTTTATCGGTTCGCGCACAAACTTGGTATAAACTCCTCAGGTTGATTTCGTCGGCGTAAACATGAAGCAAATACAGTTATTTATGTGCATTAAGGAGAATGTTCGTATTCAGACCATTAATTATGTATATCAAGCGCTATTTACAATGCACAGCTACTAACTCGACAAGGTCCTTTGGCTTTTTAATCCAATCCAACTTATCCAAACAGAGTAAATAAAACATCCAAAAGCGCAAACAGCACATAAGCGAATCAACACGGTTCAAAGTGGTCCGAAAATACGCTTTCGGGTCTTTTCGGTCAAATGTGATAAAGGTGAAGCTTAATGCCACGGCTTATTTTTCAAGTTTACCTGCTAGTTTGTTAAGCAGTCGGAAAAATGACATAACAATTCCGATCAAACATGTTATCTTCGGCTCTGTCGGTGAAAGCATCCTCATCTGAAAGTGTCTCCCTGATACAGTCTGAAACACTGGATACATTAAAAGTTTTCCGGTCATTTCTTAATTTAGAAAATAAAACATAATTCTCGCAACCAAATAGAGATTGTGCATCCTCTTGTACAACAGCGCCTCGCTCTGGTAGCCAAGAGAATTGCACATAGATGTAAAGCACTGTGCTCGAGAGAAGTGAATATGTGGCTTGCAACTGTTTACTGCATATTCTTTTGCCAATTATTCTGGCCTTGTTGCAAGATATGTAGAGTTTGCTTTTCAGATTAATCTTTTTTTTATTTAATTAAAACGATTAATGAAAGGAAAAATGCAAACATTGAAGGTTTTTTTCATTGAGGATTAATCAAAAGAGTCACCTTGGGATGCATGACAGTCACACTAAACCATAATACATCAGTAATGCTCTACAAAACTGTGTTTTACCTGTATGGAAGCTTTTGATGGCCTATTGTGAACTTTAAATATTTTCACACTATTTATTAATCTTGGTTAATGCTGATTCAGAAAAACGCTATTAATACATGAAACTAATTAAAATGTTAAACATATTATTAATGCTATCAAAGTATTTTTCATTGTTTGTTCATGATTCCAAATGCATTAACTAATTTTAACAAATCAAACCGTGTTCCTAAGTAAAGTCCGCCATAGTGAATGACATTTATATAACACTTATCTGGTGTTTTAATTTTGGATGGTGAATTCTAATGAGTTTTACACTCTTACATATTCAATATTAACCTTTTATAATGAAAGTATGTGTTCTTTCAGGCAAATTTTCATTTAAGGCAAACATTAAACAAAAAATTATATAATAGCATTTATAAAGCAAATGTCTAGAGGTGTTTATGAATTGGTAAATTCTTACATATTATGAATTTAGCATATTTATTTTATTTATTTTTTACAAAATAAAATAAAGTAATTGAAGTTTATAGAATCAAATGTCTAGTGGTGCTTATGAATTAGTGCATGCTAGGAATTACAAATTCAAGCATTAATAAAATTAAGGGTTTCATTTGTAAAAAGTGTGATTTATCTTATGAGATGCATTAAAATGACTTTTCACTAGGCCTTACATTTTAAAATACCAAGGATGATATCTTGCTAATATAGTGTGAGTGAATCAGTTTAATTGTCACAAGATGTAAATTAGTAACTTTTTGCTTCCTGTTTCTTTTGTATATTATTTTGACATGTTAACAGTACTTTACTTCTGGTCAGCAATTAATAACTTATTTTGTGCTTAAGAAATGGCAATTTTATTCTTTGATGAATTATTAGTTTAATAACATTTACTGATTTATTTTTTTACTCACCACATATCCATCACAAACAAACACAAAAAAAATATAATGTTTAAAAGAGGTGGTTGGATATAACTGCTTGGTCACATACTAGCATAAAACATGCTGCAATACTCAAGACTGTGTGAAATTACTCAGTAATATTAATGAATAATAAATAATAGGAAATCTGGAGCATTTAAAGTAGGTCTGTCCCTTTGTGCATTCTCAGCCTCATCTATGTTATTCCTGATGATTTTGAGTCACTTTCATGAGCTTCGTCTGCTTTATGTGAATTGCCTTGCTCTTGATCCTCAGCCTCTTTCTGCCCTCCAAGAATCTGTAAAGGCCAGAGAAGGTGGGTGTTATGACCGACGTTGGACCGTCCACAGCAGGCTAAGCTTTTGTCTCCTGTTAAGAAATAAAGGAGCGCATTGAGCCACGAATTGCAGGAAGCCAGTGGCCGAGTGATCTTGTAGCAAATGGAAACCATCCGCATGGTTTGGCACTCGGCGGCCTTCGTTTCTTTGAGGACGAGGAAGAGTGTGCGCGTTATGTGGAAGGGCAGAAAACATAATGCGAACAGGATGGTGATGGCGATGATGGTTTTGATGGACTTGCGTCGCCTGTTGAGGTACGGTGCGTGTTGAGAGCCAGAGATGGACACGGATGTCCTGTCCTTGACCCCTTCCACCCCACCACACATTCCACCTTCCTCCTGCACCTGTGGCTGGGAATGTAGCGTCTGGAAAATGGTCCGCACCACCTGCGAATAGCACCACGCAATGACGATAAAAGGGAAAAAGAAGCCCAGAAGGTGTAGGATGATTCCATAAGGCACGTATTCAGAAAACTCCGTGTCTATTGCGTCATCCCAACAGTTCCTGTATACCTCCACCTCGACTTTTCCAGCTTCGCTGCTACTTTCCGACCAAGAATCATCTCCTTCATTCACTCCACTCCCTATTTTCCTCAAAACATCCCCGGTTTTGGCAAACCGGACAATGGGGCAGGTAAGTACGAACACTACAACCCAAACAGCAGCGCAAATGCATCTAACCGCCCGCTTGCTCTCCAGGGTGATGGTTCTGATCGGATGGCAGATGCCCATGTAGCGATGGACGGATATACAGGTGAGGAAGAAGATGCTGCAGTACAGGTTAAAGTAAAACAAGAAACGCACCAGCCTGCACATGAAGTCTCCGAAAACCCAGTGGTCGCGCATCACGTAGCTAGCCACGAGGAACGGCAGTGAGAAGCTGTACATCAGATCCGTGGAGGCCAGATTGACCATGTAGATCAGCGAAGTGTTCCACTGACGGCCACCCTTGCACCGGTAGGACCGCAGGAGGACGGTGGAGTTCAGGACGAGGCTGAGCAAGAAGGTCAAGGAGTAGCACAGAGGCAAGATGACGTACTTGTAGGACTCGTCGATGCTGCAGCTGTGCAGCGCGCTGTGGTTTCGAACATCTGCCTGCATTGATGCATTGGAGACTGAAGCCGTGGTCTTCATGATCAGCTGTCCTTGATCTTGTAACCACAAAGCCACATCACTGTCTTCTCTGCGCCTCTTCAACTCAATCTAGAAGCACCACATTCTTCAATCTTCAGGATATCCTGTGAGGACATCGCTCCGAGAAAGAGAAAACAGAAGAACGTTACATATTTTTACTGTGATTGCATTGTAAATGTGAACTTTCGTGTTAGCAGTCTGTCCTATAGTTTATTTCCAAGCAAACTGCAGGTTGACCAGTGACTCAGCCCGTCAACTTTATCTGTCTATAGTGCTGATTCGGCCTCTTCTGGTCTATTACTCCATTAATCAGTAACAAACCGTTCCGTAAACCCTTCATTCATCTTTCCATCCCCCAATATTTTTGTGTCCCATGTATTAGACAAGTTCTTTTGCATTGCAGTTTTTCTTTTCACAAATTTAGAAGTATCAACACGCGTCACTTCCTGACCTAACTGACCTCGTTTGCAATGAAAACTGTGAAGCGTGTGCGTTAAGATGCTTAATTTATGTCAAGACATGACTGATGCAGTCATCTATATGCATAGTACATAACATGCAGCACTAATGCCAATGTCCATGTTTAGTTCATGTAATACTTGAGTTTGTTTCTTAAGAAATATTCCTGTGTACTACAGAGGCAGCTTTGGTATTACAATATCATGTGTTCTTGCAGGTATGTTCCAGTAAATAATTAATACTCATTCATTCAGACAAGAAATGCTGAGCGGAAACCCAATCCAGCATACAGTTCAACACAAAACTGTGCATATCAATTATAAACACCATGATTTAATTATTAAAACTTAAACTAGAAAAAAAAAGATTGTTTTATTGAGATATATAAAATATATAGGTCATCTTTATTAATTTAAAGCAACTATCTTTCCCCCACTAAAGTATTAAAGCAATGTTTGTTCTTCTCTGATAGATCTATATGAAATATCTTACCTGTTTAAAGGTCAAGAAAAAAAGGAAACTCCAACGTGCAGCCAAAATGCATTAATTTCTTCACGCATCTGATAAAAGGTCAAGATGAAAAGTTCAGTGCTGTGTACGTTTTGCTGCACTGCAACTACAGACTCTGTTTACAAATTACTTTATCAATTTACTATCCAGATCTTCAAGATTTTACTGATCATGTCTCAATCACTAATTCTGTGTGCTTCCTTCTTTTCTGTCTCACCTCTCTGCCCTCTCTCTCGCTCTCTCGCTTACCATCCACTGTGCTTGAATGGTTAGTCAGCTGAGCTGCATGCAGTTCAGTACATTTATGTTCAACACATAGGTTAATTATGTAAAACATACCAGGGCTAAACAAGTGAGTACAAATGATTTTAACAAAGCATAACAAGCTGTGGTTTCCAACTTTTTTTGTCTTATGAACCCCCGCAGACCTTATCATACTAGGCTGATAACACATTTTATATTGGATATAATTATGTATCACTATCACCTTAAAGGCCTGTTCACACCATGAACGATAACTATAATTATATTGGCATAATTTTGCTATATATATATATATATATATATATTGTCAGAAGCAACAAAAAAAAACTTTTTGAAAGTGATTCCAAATAATTTCTTCAGTGTGAACTCTGCTATTCGTTAATATTGAGAACGAATTTTAGAAATATATCTTGACTGTTATCTTTATAGCTATCTTTCTTGGTGTGAACAGGCCTTTAATATGATTTAAGTCACCTCAAAACAGACAATCAATACTGTGGCTAAAAATTCCATATTGCAGTTTACTCCAAATTACACATTTCGTTATTCTGCTACAAATGGCATCCATTCAAATGTTTCAATACTGGTGTTTTGCATTTTTGATTATCCCGGCACCTGTTAGTGGTATTTAGTGGGATATTAGGCAGCAAGTGAACATTTTGTCCTCAAAATATATGTGTTAGAAGCAGGAAAAATAGGCAAGCCTAAGGTTCTGAGCTGGGCCAAATTATGATGGCTAGACCTCTGGGTTAGAGCATCTCCAAAACTGTAGCTCTTGTGGGGTGTTCCTGGTCTGCAGTGGTCAGTATTTATCAAAAGTGGTCCAAGGAAGAAACAGTGGTGAATCTGCGACAGGGTAAGGGCCATGGCTCATTGATGCACGTGTAGAGCAAAGGTTGCCCTGTGTGGTCCGATCAAACAGACAAGCTACTGTAGCTCAAATTGCTCAAGAATTTAATGCTGGTTCTGATAGAAAGGTTTTATAATAGTGCATCGCAGTTTGTTGCGTATAGGGTGCCAATGCTAACCCCTGTCCACCATTGAAAGTGCCAACAGTGTGCACAAGAGCATCAGAACTGGACCATGAAGTACTGGAAGAAGGTGGCCTGGTCTGATGACTCATGTTATCTTTTCAATCACGTGGATGGTCAGTTGCGTGTGCATCACTTACCTGGGGAACACATGGCACCAGGATACACTATGGGAAAAAGACAAGCCGGCGGACGCAGTGCGATGTTTTTTACATTTAATCATTTAGCAGACGCTTTTATCCAAAGAGACTTGGCCTCCAAATTCCACAGATCTCAATCCAATGGAGCATCTGTGAGACTTGCTGTACAAACAAGTACGATCCATGGAGACCCCACCTCGCAACATACAGGACTTAAAGGATCTGCTGCTAACATCTTGATGCCATATATATATATATATATATATATATATATATATATATATATATATATATATATATGCATTTCCAATTCCACAAAAAGGCAGATGACTGTGTATAAAATATAAAATAAAACATTTTATTAAATTATTGTGAATACTGAGCACTGAGATACTCATTTTCATGTATAAGTTTGATACACAGGAAAGTTGTAAGGCACATTCATATGACAGTATTAAGACATTTTATATTCTTATGACGATTACATATACTGTATTTCACTGGAATGCTTAATGTAAAGGATGATTAATATACATCACAGTCATTGATCACATATGGCTTTGACAGCAGCTTATTATATTCTCTATTACAGATGCAAAATTAAACCATGAGTGATGAGACATGAATCAGAGCCATCAGGGTTTCGTTATTAAGGCACTTTTTCACAATAAAACTTGTGACTATAATCAATGTGACTCACATTTTAGCAAAAAGTTTCTTTGAGGGCTACATTTCTTCAAGAACAAATAGGATATTCTGGCCTTGTTAGTCCACAGGATGAGTAACAGTAAATTACTGCTTTCAGAAAGTGCCAACGTTGAACTGCAGTTATGCAGTTGTTGCAAACAAAAATCGTTCACAATGATGTCATATCCTGTACATCCAGGAGCAAAGCATCTTGCGTAGTCCGCAGGTGGTCTCGTACTACAAGATGTTTCACCAGTTCTGAGCTCAAATCTAAAAGCACAAATCAAATCAGTGTACGAGTACAAATCAATGTCATTTGAAAAGCGCAAAAACAGTTTGGATAAGTGTTTAAAGAAGCATGGAAATTATAACACATTTTTGATTAGAAATGATTGCAGATTGTAACCTTGAGGAAAAAGATACCTTGAATGTCTTCATTTAGTGACGCCCTGAGTGCATTCAACTGCAGGAAAGAGCATGTCTGCAGATCACTAAGGCTAAGAATCTTTCTCTTTATGTTCATGTTACTGTGGGTGGCTTCTTGCTGAAAATAAAACATAAATATGCAAAAAATAAATACTAGAGAAATTAATGACCACCAAGACAGTCAGTCACACACAAAAAGCCCACGCTGGATTAAGTTCAAATTACATAGAAATCTTACATTCCTCTGCCTTAAAGACACCACAGCAACATTGAAGAAATAAAAATCCCATTGATCTTCTCCAGATTTTTAATGATTCTGTATAAACCTTTAAAGGTGCAGTGTGTAGTATTTATATACACAACTATGTTTTCAATGGTGTTTAAAGACCTTGCATAATGAACCGTTATGTTTTTATTGCCTAAAGCCCTATTCGGACTGGATTAGTTTAACATGGGGATGTGGGGGTAAAGTAATTATAACCAGAGGTTCTCTGTGATTTTAGTCCCGTCCGAATGTGCCATCTCGGTAATCATTACGGACAATGTCAGTAACGATTACCGAGACTTTTACCTTCTGGAAAAAGGTCTGGAAAAATGACCTCGGGTAATACTAATCCCGTTCGAATAGACCTGCTGTAAAAATGTATGGTAAAATTCCGTCATTTCCTGTGTAAAAGTAAAAAAAAAAACACGCATTTTGCGAACTTGAAGGCGCTTGAAGCATTCGGTTGCGTTGTAGGTGGTGGGACAAATCTGTGGCAAACGTCCAGTGTTTTCCGCATATCATTTAAAGCAAAAAGAAGATCAAAAGTACTTATTAGAGGCACAACACTTATTTTAGCTCTAGGAAAGTGTCTATTACCAGCACAATCCACTCAGAATCGTTAGACTGGACCTAACTGTTTATTAAAACAAACATATATATTGGAGACGGAGTTCAGACTGGCACTCAGGTTGTGTGTTTGCTCACGTGATAACGGTAACATCATACGCACATGACGTCAAGGAGGTGCGTAAAGCGAGTTACTCCTCCCACTTCTGCTAGTTTTACTGAGATGTCTTATCTCGTGCGAATTGGCCATTAATATTACAGACGTCCTGAGGTAAAATGACTTTACCCCCATGTCCCCATGTTAATCTAATCCCGTCTGAATAGGGCTTTAGAATTAGCCACTTCTGTCTACACACAGACCACGGGTCCCTTTGCAGTGAAGTCGCCATTTTGCGGAGTCATGTTCCTACAGTAGCCCTAAATTACCAAACTGTAGCTTCTCTATGGCCCTGTCTCGAAAAGGGAGGGATGAGCGGTTGCAATTTGCAACCTCACTGCTAGATGCCGATAACATTTACACAGTGCACCTTTTAATAATTAGTGGATGGTTCTCAACAAAAGACTTTATATATAGGAAGAGGGTGCACTCTGATTAATTATGATTGGGAGAAAGTGCCAATATGGTAAATAAGCCCCGCCTTCTAAATGAAAGAGCCAATAGAATAACAGTAACAGTAAAGTCATCACATCACTGCAGCTACCATTAGAAGCTCCAGTTGCTATAGAAACAGGCAGTGTTCTGAGACTCCCGTTTAGGATTGCGCATGCGCATTGGCTTTGTCCGGCTGAAAAATGCTGTTTTTGTCATGATTTGAGCGTTTAGAAATAGATTATGACTTAAAGGGACTTTGATTCTCAACCTTTTTGATTTCAAGGCCCCTTAATATGAAGGATTAATAATCGAGATTTTAAAAATATGTTACACATAAAGAAAATATGTGGCATAGAAAAAATGTTTATTCGTTATTAATCGCCCTACGACTCTATATAGGACAAGCAGTTTGTAAAATGGATGGGTAGAAATTCTTATGACCTTTTTTAAGATTTTATAAATGTACATGTCTAGAAATCACACATTTATACAATAAAAATAATAATACATTTAAATGTAAATAATTTTGAGTCATCTTGAGGGCCCCTTGAAAGTTGGCTGAGGCCCCCTAGTGGCCCCAGGGTTGAGAACAGTTACTGAGACAGTAACAGCATTTCTTATATTCCAGAAGATTCTTTTCCAAATTAATGTGTTCTATTTATCAATGTATACAATTTTTCAATGTTAATATTCCACAAAAATAATAAGCAGCACAACTGTTTTGAAATGTTTGTTGATTATAATGATTTCTGAAGGATCATGTGACATTGAAGGCTGGAGTAATGATGCTGAAAATTCAGCGTTGCCATCACAGGAATAAATTACATTTTAAAATAGATTAAAATAGAAAACAGTTGTGTATTGTTTATTGTATACATTGTAATAATATTTCACAATAATACTGTTTTTATTGCTATTTTGATTAAATAAATGCAACCTTGGTGAGACTTCTTACACAAAATATAAACATATTATGTGATTCATCCCATAGCTGGTTGGTTTAGATTATGAACTCTTTATTGAAGATTTTTTGTTGAAGAACATGAAAGAGAAAAGTACTTCCGAAAGCCAGGCCACTTTTCTGTCATCATCTACTCACACTTATGTGATCCTGTCTAACTTTATGCTGTGGAACACAAAAGTAGATATCTCGAATTATACTTTTATGGTGCTTTTGAATCCATTTTGATACTTGAAAGCTTTAGTCCCCATTACAAGCTCCATTAAAAAAAACATCTCCTTTTGTGTTCTGCAGAAGAAAGACAGACCATACTCTTAGATGAACTATGCCTTTGAAACCTCTCACCTCTTTCTCTTTCTGTTCTGCCCATAGCTTGTCTCTGAGAGCCCTGAGAGCTGTTTTTACTTCCTGTTTTAGTCCTGGAGTGCAACTCCCACGTACCTCCGCCGCACATGAGGATCTCTGAGGATGACAAAAAACTAATGTCTTTTGCAGCCTCATAAATCATGACCTAAGATACAACTTGAAAACCTCAGGGAAACTACTATCACGACTTTCAGCACCCACCTCTTTGCTAGATGCCCCTTCGTCATCCTCCCCCTCACTCTCACTGTTGTTGATGAAACAGAGCTGAAGGTTTTTAGGACTATTAAATCTGTTTGATGGAAACACACAATGCACATTTAAATAGAAACATCAGAACAACGTGTCTCAACATTATGAACCTGCATGTGCGTAATACCTTGACGTTATGACAGGAACACGGCAGGGACTGTAGTCGTTCTCATCTGCCCATGGCTCCCGGTGCAGTGAATGGTGTTTTGCCCCTGTCCAACATCCAAGTATTCTGTCTCGGTCTGATAAACCCAGACTCTAAAACACAAGGAGGTATTTTATATATATATATATATATATATATATATATATATATATATATATATATATATATATATATATATATATATATATATATATATATATATATATATATATATAATACTTTATTTTTAAGGTGTCTTTGTTACATTATAATTACACATTTAAATACTGACTAATATTAAGTAACTACATGTACTTACTATAGGGTTTGGATTATGTATGGTTTAGTTGAGTCGCATGTAATTATCCATAATTTATAGATATTACTATAGTAATTACATGTAACATGTAACAATGACACTGTAAAATAAAGATTAGATTAAATGTAGATGTTTTTGAAAGAATTATCTTATGTTCACCATGGCTGCATTTATTTAATCGAAAATATAGCAAAACATTCATATTCTGACATTTTATTACAATTTAATATAATTGTTTTCTATTTTAATATATTTTAAAATGTAATTCATTCCTGTAATGGAAAATAAATGCTTATTTTTCCCAAGATCATTTAGAATCATTCAAATATGCTGATTTGTTGATCAAGAAACATTTCTTATTATTATCAATGTTGAAAATGGTTGCTTCATTTTTTTAATGGAAACCGTAAAACCATTCAAAAGTCTGGGGTGAGTAAGATGTAAAAAAGATTAAATTAGTAATTGTATTAATCAAGAATACTTTAAATTGACGACATTAATGATATTTATATTGTTTCATAAGTTTTCTATTCTATTTCTTTTTTTAACTATTCATTGAAGAATCCTGAAAAAAGAAAACAAACTAATAAGAACAGCTGTCATATATAATATCATATTATTATTTTAATTTTTTTATTATTTTTTTTTTACTGTATTTCTGGTCAATTGAATGCTGCCTTGGTGAGAATTTGGTAGCAGATTTCTTTCAAAAACATAAAAAACAATTATTCCAAACTTTATGTTATAGTGTTTTTATAAAATTCTAGATAAAATGTTACCTCTGCTTTTGTCCTTCTTTCCTCTTCCTGCCTTTCTAGCTCTGCAATCCGTAAACTTAAATCCTCCCAGTGCATGATGGGTAGGTCATGATCACCCAGGGTGGGCTCCTCACTCTTCTGTTTGGTCCCCTGGCCAGAGCGTGAGGGGTCATCTGTGGTCCTCTCATAATGCTTGTCGCTCTCCTCCATCCGTTGGAGAGTGATGCTAGTCCAGCATACACAAGCTAAAAGCACATGCATTTCCACACGCATTTAAAGTCACACAATGATAAATATAATCAAATAAAAAGAATTAAGATCATTTCCAAATCTTTCATAAAGTTAAATTATTTTGATGGATACAATATACATTTATCCATGGTTGGTCACTCCACAAAATACACATTTTTGAGCTTGATTTTTTTTATTTATTTTTTAAAGCATGTTTCTTTAAGATTTAAACATCCTATCAGAAAGTCTTTAAGTGATGAGGTTAGTTGTGACAATTTGAGATTTAAAATGTAATATACATTATATTGTTCAAACGTGTGGGTAAGTAAGATCATTTTTTAGTTTTTTAGAGCTGTTTTTTTTAAAGTATTTTATGCTCACCAAGGCCACATCAAAAATACAGTACATACAGTAATACTGTGAAATATTATTTCAACCTAAAGCCACAATAAGTTCTGCTAGAGGTCGCTTATTCAAAACAAAGGCGTAGTTTGATGACGCCTGGATTTTATGGTTCTTTTATTATGCCGCAGTCGCAGACAACCGCCTCCGTTCTCTAAAGTTTGAATTTGGTTTCTGAGTGGTGACTGGGGTAATTTGATTTCAGAACATGTTGACTTAGCCTGGCTTCCAGAGATGAAATATGGATTTGTCTTTCATTTTTATTATATTTTATTCATTTTACATTTCCTTTTACTGAAACACTAAAGAATCAAGATGAATATTGCCTGTACTATTGTCTGTATCTCTCACTGAGAGACAGCACATGTTATCAATATGTTTTTGAAAACGTTCTGGTCAGAACTGGAGCTTAAACAACTTGGAGAGAATGTTATTTGTGTAAATATTCTGTGTTACAGATCAGTAACGGAGGTGGATTATGGGCATCCTAAGAGATGGGTGGACTTGTTGTTCTGGAGAAGCTGGCGTCTGCTCCGGACCTGGAAGGTCACTACGTGCCTAATTCCGGAGTGAAAACGTCAACAAGTAATCTATGTATAAGTGAATCTGATTAACTGACAATGAGTGGAAATTTATCATGATGACTGTCCATTTTCTCTGAGCCATCCAACTTGCAGTATTTATGTGGCTTAGACCTTGAAAACAGCATCTGATGAGAAATTGGATGTACAAAATCTGGTAAAGAGGAAGTGCGGCCTATGAACTCCTTGTGAAACGTAAAACTGGCTTTTGCTGATGAAACTGCAAACTATTCATTTTTCTGTAAGGTCCGAGTGAACCGGAAGTAGCAAGTGAGTTTCCTTCAGTGCTGTGATGTACTTCCAAGTGGAACGGAATAATGAATAGAGGGCAGGGTTTTACTTCAGTGCTCCTCCTATCTCGCGCTCATAGCAAACGAACGGTTGGAGGGGAGCGGTTAAACATTTTAAAGCCTAAGCCGTCAAACTGACATCATCTGAGAAGGAACACCGTTTCCAGACCGGAAGTAACTTTTCAGATTTTGATTAAAGATTACTGTGACAAAAAAATATTTTTCAGTGTATTAACTTGCCCGGATTAATTGTTAACCCTAAAACCTGTAAAATGTGCTAACAAAGTAAACAGGGTCAATTTTGATTTCATGAGGACTTTAATTAATTGCACTCCTGACTCTTTGTCTTCCTTTTTCATGACTGGTCTTGGGTCCTAAACTGTTTTCCCCTAACAGTTCGCTATGCGGCTACTATGAAACACTTTGTTGCACACTGCAGCTAGATCAATATTAGGAAAACCATGAAAACGAGATTTAAACAATAAGACTAACTCTGTTGAGCTATATAACAATGGTTAGTTTTCTGTCAAATAATTTTCTCACCTGTCTAGTAAAACATATATTAAAGCATCTTTGGTGTTTCCAGAAATCGAGGGTAACGCGGGTATGTCATGGTGACAGACAGACAAATAACATAGTGTTTTTTTTTTGGATATTTTAATACATAGATCTAACAAAGTGTACCTTTTAAAATAATGATTTTCTATTTTAATAAATTCCTGTAATGCAAAGCTGAATTATTACCAGCACATGATCCTTCAGAAATCATTCTAATATGCTGATTTGTTGCTCAAGAAATATCTTATCAATATTGAAAATAGTTGTGCTGCTTAATATGTTGTTGAAAACATGATAGGCTATGTTTCTGAGCCTAGGCCTTTACAGTAACTCTTTTCAAAAATGTTGCAATCAAACTGGGTATATTTCCTAACACAGGAGAATGTGGAAACATGGCTGGGGACAGGCCAAAAAACGTCCTCATGGAGACAAAAGGGAAAGAATACATGTACCACATTTTTGTAGTTACATAGGCTGCTACACGGCTACATGATAAAATGCCCGTATTAACGCACTAAAATATGTTTTATTGCTCGTGTCATTGTTTACACATCATGAAGGAGACAATTAGACACTGGGGAATTTCATTTCATCCCAGACCTTTAAAGTAAACCCACGCTATTAAAATTCTTGTTTTCAGAGAAAACAACTCAGCACACGCAGTCACATTAAAGTGAAGTAGCCTATATTTTCCGGTTGTTTAGTGACGCATGATTACTTGCATCTTTAAAAAAAAACTCCAAGATGTTTTCTTCTAGCAATAATAGCACCTTATGCTTAATATTACAAGTAACAAAGTTGCTGCTGAGCCCCTCCAGTTCCTGTTTTCTTTAGATGTTGATGACATTAATTCACTCACCTTTTATCGGAAAACTGATGTCGACATCGCGACTGTCACCTAAACTTTAATATATTAACACATTTCGCGCAGTTTAGTGAATTATTTCTCACTACTTAAGTCCTTCCTCTGCTGGAGAGGAAACACCCATACGGCTTTCCCTTTCCACCCGCCCTTCGTCCGTGTTTCTTCTCCCGTTTTCTTAAACAGCAAGTTAACGGATACTTTTTAATCGATGTCGATCTTCTGAACTTGTGCAGTTAGATGCTTCTGTTAAAGTTTGAATTGCACGACTGTTTTGTAAACTGTTATAGTGACAGCTGGAAGTGCAGATAAGACTGTTTGGGAAGGGTTGAGAAAGTAGGTGTCCGATTTCACATGTTGGGAGATGAAGACTGCGAGCAGATGGGAAAGTCTGCGGGACTGTGTCGTGTTCACACTGCTGATGAAAGCTGTGATGCAATGCCTCAGTTATGTAGAAAATCACATAAACCTAACCCTAACATAAACTTCACTTCGCATCTTTTTTAAATATTTAAAACTTTCTGGTGGACCACGAGGATACTGATTCGCCAGTTTAGATGAAGAGTGAAAACTGTAAAAACATCAGAAATAATTGTATTCAGCAAAATCATACAATAAATAAATAATTTAAAAATGTAATGGAATATTTAAAAAAAAAATTAAAAATTTTATTGACTAAAACTATTATATTGACATTTTTAATTAAAAGCTAGCAATTCTTCTAGCAATATGAGCTTTTTCATGATACCTATTTCTTAGTGTATAGCCTAGCCTGCTTAAGGCTGTCCCTGACTCATTTATGTATGTAGGCTACATGGGTTAGTGAAGGCAATGATCCATCCCCAATGATTTTTTAGTTAAGATCCATTATCTATTCTATTACTTGTGGAGTTCATACAGCTTGTCTGTCATTAAAACAAAAGAAAAACATATGTAAACACCAAGACATTTTCACAATCAAATGTTTCAATTAAACTTAAACCTTTATTTATATTTGTTATGCTAACAAACACAAATAAACAACAACAACAAAATAGATTTAGACATTGTAAATTTAGCACTCAGAACTTCGTATGGCCTTCAGATTAGCTCAAGAACAGTATATAAAGAGCTTCCTGGAATAGGTTTCTATGGCCGAGCAGCATCCAGCATCCAAGCGTCGGATGCAGTGGTGTAAAGCACACCATCAATGCACTCTAGAGCAGTGGAGACGTGTTCTCTGGAGTGACGAATCACACTTCTCTGTTTGGCAATTCAATGGACGAGTCTGTGTTTGGTGGTTGCCAGGAGAACGGTACTTGCCTGACTGCATTGTACCAAGTGTAAAGTTTGGTGGTGGTGTTATGGTGTGGGGTTGTTTATCAGGGATTGGGCTGGGCCCCTTAGTTCCTGTGAAAGCATAATAAGACATTTTGGAAATTTCATGCTTACAACTTTGTGGGAACAGTTTGGTGATGGCCCTTTCCTGTTCCAACATGACTGCACACCAATGCACAAAGCAAGGTCTATATAATACATGGATAAGCGAGTTTGATGAGGAACTTGACTGGCTTGAACAGAGTTTCTGACCTCAACCCAACAGAACACCTTTAAGATAAATTAAAGTGTAGACTGCTAGCCAGGCCTTTTCTCTCCAACATCAGTGCCTAATCTAACAAACGGAAGTTTGTTAGTATATGTCTTGAGGAGATTAAGGCATGGATGGGAACTAACTTTCTCCAGCTGAACTCTAGTAAAACACTACTGGTTGGCACCCCTCATCAGATCCACTCCTCTCCCATATCCCAGTTCATCTTTGACGGCCATGTCATCACTTTCTCCTCCTCAATCACAAATCTAGGGGGTCGGCTTGACCCACAGCTGACCTTTAATGACCACATTAAGCACATTTGTAAAACTTCCTTCCACCACCTTTGAAACATCTCCAAACTTGGTCCCCTTTTAACCTTTCAAGATGCAGAGAAACTTGTCCATACCTTTGTCTCGACCAGGCTGGACTACTGCAACGGATTCTTCTGTGAGATTTCTGGCAGAAATATCCAGACGCTTCAATACATCCAGAACAGTGCTGCCAGAGTCCTTATGAGAGTCCGTAAATACGATCACATAAGTCCCATCCTGCACTCATTGCACTGGCTCCGTTTCATCCCGGATCGAATACAAAATCCTCCTGCTCACACATAAATCCATCACCGGACATGCACCACCATATCTACAGGTCAGTCTGAAATCCTCCACCTGCACCCTCAGATCTTCAGGCCACCTGCTTCTTCATGTTCCCACCACCAGGCTTCATACCATGGGAGATCAAGCTTTTTGCTCGACTGCACCGCGGCTTTGGAATTGCCTTCCCAGTGAGCTGAGAGCAGTACAGAGCCTGGACCAATTTAAAGCTGAACTAAAGACTTTTCTGTTTAGAAAGGCTTTTATGTGTTGATTGTTTGTATTATTCTATATTTTTACTTTTTATTCATTTTTGTTATTTTTCCCTTTTCCCATTGTTGCACTTTGGAATGAAATGAAAAGTGCGAAAAAACCAAACTCTGGTCAGGCCAATCACATTGTGTATAGAGTCGGTGGGCGGGGCTTAACATTATGACGGCCTAGTTGCGCTTGCGTGCTCCTAGTAAACACAGAAGCTGGCGAACGGCGCTCTTTCGAAACCGCTTTGACCGCGACTCTGGAAGACTTGGAGATAAGCTTTTCTCCGAGAAAAGAACAAAGATCGGCACTGAAGTCATTCTTAAAAAGGGAAGATGTGTTTGGAGTTTTGCTGACCGGATGCAGCAAATGTTTAATCTATCAACTAGCTCTGCTTCACATTGCTCTGGTTGGTTGTAGCGCTATCATATTGTGTGCTGAGGACGTTTGAAAGACAACCGTTTATCCCGCCCCTCGGATTGAGCCCTGTCAATGGTGAGTTTCCAGACCAAACATCTTGATGTGGGTCTGGCTTGTCAGGCTAACTTTTGCCTTCAGAGCTGCCTTACTTAAGTTTGGTCCATATTGACATGATAGCATCATGCAGTTGCTACAGATTAGACGGCTGCACATCCATGATGTGAATCTCCCGTTCCACCACATCCAAAAGATGCTCTAAAGGATTGATATCTGGTGACTGTGGAGGCCATGAAGGTTTGGACATGGTCAGCCACAATATCCATAGTATGGTAGGCTGTGGCATTTAAATGATGCTCAATTGGAACTAAGGGGCCCAAAGTGTGGAAAGAAAATATCCCCCACACCATTACACCACCAGCAGCCTGAACCATTAATACAAGACAGGGAGGATCCATGTTTTCATGTTGTTTACACTAAACTCTGACCCTACAATCTGAATGTCACAGCAGAAATAAGTTTCCAATCTTAGCTGTCCAAGTTTGATGAGCCTGTGCAAATTTTTGCCTCAGTTTCCAGTTCATAGCTGACAGGAGTGGCACCTGGTATGTCTTCTGCTGCTGTAGCCCCTCTGCTACGACATGTTGTGCATTCACTGATGCTCTTCTGCAGGCTTCGGTTGCAATGCATGGTTATTTGTGTTACTCTCTGATGGTTTTGTATGAAAATCCCAGTAGTTCATCAGTTTCACCAGCAACCATGCCAAATTCAAAGTCACTTAAATAACCTTTCTTCCCCATTCTGACGCTCATCTTCAGCGGATCGTCTTGACCGTGTCTACATGCCTAAACGCATTGAGCTGGTGCCATCTGATTGGCTGATTAGATAAAATTAACTTTGATATCTAATTTTTTTTGTATTATTATTAGAATCATTAAGATAATTTTCTTCCTTTAGTATTTCTACAGACTTTATTTTCCTACAAAAAGAAAGCCTTTCAGGTATGACAGGAAAACTGTGTAATCCCATTAATTTTCCTCAAACTCTAGCTACAGTCAATCAGTCTGTTCTGGCGAAGCTTCCAAAAGCTCCCACTGTGTGGCGTCAATGAGTCTATAGTTGATCTGTCTGTATTTCTGTGGGTCTTTCTTTCTCTGTTTGCCCACCTCATCATATAGACTCTTAAACACAGGCTGAGGGGGAGTGAATCGGGCCACCCTGGCCAGATCCAGATAATAATCCCACTGATCCTTGTCCAAATTGAGCAAGTGCTTCACCTGCACACCTGTGTCTAATTTTTTTTGCATCTCTCTCTGCGACTCCTTCTCCATCTCTTCCTTGGTGGGCAGCTTTACCGAACCCTCCAGAACAGCAACAGCAAACTGAACCTATGGATAAAAATTGTGAGAATGAATCACATTTCACAATTCAAACTGTATTCAAACCATCCAGTTTTTCCTCTCTGCTCACCTGACAGTCAAAATGTATGAAAGGGCAAATAATTTTGCAAATGCCGATGAAAAAAATTGACGGGAAGCCAGGGGGCAACAAGTACTTGTAGAGTGGAGTCACAAAAAGATCCTGTACTTCCAGGCCTAGCTCTGATGGACAAAGGAATGGGAAGTTAAAGTTGTATCCTGTACAGAACAGAAGAATATCAGCACGGGTCACTGATCCATCCTGGAACTGTAAAGATCCATCCTCCAAGACTCCAACAACAGAGGTAGCCTGCTGGATACCCAGAGGTAAGGATAAAGTCGGATTGCTATGACTTAAAATCACCTAAAAGGAGAAAAAACATTTGTAGATGAGTAAGAGAGAGAGTCATTCAACTCTCAATTGTTAGCAGTGAGGCCAGCTTCATTTCTCACTCCTCTAAAGGATAGATATCTGACTGTGGAGGCCATAAAGGTTTGGACATGATCAGTCACAATATCCATGGTATGGATACAGACGCTAAGGAGTGTATCTGTATACTAAATTTATAATGATATTATATATTTTAACTACTGAGATGAATAAGATGGACAAATCAAGAACAATGTTTGATTTAAAGGGATTTTGAATATGGCAATCGTAAAATAGCATTTCTGTCATTATTTATTTACCCTCAAGTTGTTCCAAACCCATTTGCCTTTCTTTCTTTTGTGAAACTCAAAAGGATTAGTCATGCTGATCTTATTGATGCAATTACAATGCACGGCGGGAACGTTTAAAGTCACGATGAAACAGATGATGTGACACATTTTTTCATTATTGTGACACATCAGTGTAAAAATGTAGGGTGGGGACATTGTTCTATAGCATGAGATGCTAAATAAATTCAGAAAATGAATGGTCATGTTGACCTTGAATGGTTGGTTCACTCCAAAATGAAAATTCCATTTAATGCAAGGTTGAACCTGAAGATATTTGTAATAAAATGGGAAACTAAACTACTAGATTTCCGATTGAATTCCATAGTATGGAGAGAAAGAAATCGACTGTTTGGCCCATCGACTGTTTGGTGTCTGACATTTTTTTAAATATCTTCTTTTGTGTTCTGCAGAAGAAAGAAATTAATTCAGGTTTGGAACAACATGACATGAGGGTGAGCAAATGATTATAATGTAAAAAATCTTTTGGTGAGAAATCCCTTTAAATACTTCTCCATTACACTTTCATGACTTTAATTCAGGACTTTGAATCAGGGTTATTGTTAACTCAAACTAAAAGCATGAAAAAGAAAAAAAATTGTGACTTGAAATAAAATTCAATCTGATCAGTCTGATCTGTCCTGTCAGCTAATAGTGTTTCTAACATTTGAAAGGCCTCCCATCAAAAAAATAGTCTAAATTAATTAAAATAAATTTTGATATTTATTTTTGATAATGATATGGATATGGAAATAGTTTTTACCTTCCATTTAGCGGAAATGACAGATTTTTAGTTTTGGGAGACTAACCCTCTAATTCACAACCAAGCAAAGCTATGCCACTTAAAATAGTATATGTGATATTCTAAAAAAAAAAGAAGCTTAGCTACAAACCTGAGCATTAACTTGGGCTAACTCAATGGAAATGTCCACACCAGATGCTCTGGCCCCCAAGACCACAACAGACTTGTTGGCGAAGGGCTCTGGATAGCGGTATGAGTGACTGTGTAAGACTTTTCCTGCAAAACAGCAACAGAGTAAAAGCAAAGATAAATGATGAGAGACAGCGAGAAAAAGGAGAGATGCAGGGGTGTAATGAGACTAATGGTTGGGGCTTTCAGGGTTATGCATTTGTAGTGATCAGTGATCATTTGTTGTACCTTTAAAATGCTCTATTCCAGGAATGTAGGGCAGGTGGGGGTCGGAATAATGCCTGCAGAAAGAGGAAGGAAATATGAGTCAGTGCTGAGACGCTAAAGGGCTCCTGTGGTCTTCTGAATTCCCTCACAGAAATGTCACATGAATGCATAACATAATACCCATTCACATCACCTCTGAGAGAATTCAGCGAGATAAAAGCCTCTGGGAATATTATGGGGTAAATGAACATGCCACTATTTGAATAATGCTATGCATTTAGAACATCACCGCGAAGCTGCAATTGGAGATTAGATGCAATTGTGTCCATTTGAGCATGTCTAGGAGATAAAAGGACTCTTTAAGATGGCATTCCTCACCCGTTGCAGACGAACACGGAGTCGAACGTCTGCGTGTTCCGGTCTCCACATGTGCGGTGCGAAATTACCTCCCACGTCACAGCTCCCCCTGTCTCCGTCTCCATGGAGACGGGCTTCACCTTTTCCACCGCGGTGTTGAACTGTGAGGGACAAAGCAGTCTGTCATAAGCAATATTCTTGCTCCTGTTGGTAAGAAAAATACTAATACTGAGAACGTTTATACAGTGGCTTTGAAAAAACACTTGGGTCCTTTGATTTTTTTTACTGACAAGCAGAGGTCAGTGGCCCCTACAACCCAGATCAATAGGAAATCCGCAATGATCTCAACTTTCTGCCAACTAGTTGATTAACAATTTTACCTTAATAGCTGTTGTTACTCAACTACAATTTATTCACAGTTTTATATAGGTGGACTATGATCATGTTGCTGCAACTGTGGAAAGAAACATCAGTAAATACCAGACGTTTTGAGTGATGCCTTGCTTTCTCAGACTTTGAATATATGGACACATGCCAAGCCTGGGTAAACTGATGATTTATCCATATTGTTTCTCAATATGTTTAAGTCTGCAAAATAAACAGTCCTGGTGAAGGACTGGTTTATAACCAGTGGTTTGGTAATGGTTTGTCCCCTGGTTTAGGATTTAATAAAAAACAAATATTGTTAACCCACATTTCTTGCATTGAAATAAATATTTAGCAGGAAACTGATTAAGTTTCATTACAGACATAGAATTGATATTCAAGACAAACATACCTTGATGTGACGAGCGATATCATGTCTCTCACAGTATTTTTCCAAATACAGTTGAACTGACGTATGGTGCAAAAAAGATGGTAGGTGGTCGTCAAAGGGAAAATCAGGGAACATCATAACCTCCTTAGGCAAATTGGTTCTTTAAAACAGATATGGGATTTTTTAGTACATAAAATCGTATAAAAAAATTAGACACAAATGAAAAATAAATAAATTAAAATAAAAAGACATCTTAAACCTAGACTGGTTTGCTTTTTTTCTGGTAGGACATTCACTTAAAGGTAGGTTAGGCAACTTCGGAGAGGATAGCAATAGCAAACAAGCTTTGAATGCATAGGATACCTAGACTGGTCTTACCAGACTCTCGTATATTTCATTTGTTCAAAGAGTCTGGCCACTCTCCATTGACAAGTGTGTACTTCTGCGAAGACGGGAACTCTGTTGAAGTTTAAAACTATTGGATCTCCCCAGAGCTACTCTGGATCTGCCATAACCAATCGTTAACGTTTGGTCGTGACGTATGTCATGCGCCATTCTCACATGGAAACCCGTCAAAATAAATGTGCACGCACGCCACCTCAGTGATAAAACCTAAAACTTATGCATTTGGATTGTGATTTATTCACTGTGGATAGGAGAGTTTTGTGATCTGGAACATGCTGATCACGTGGTCAATAACATGATCGTATGCTGTAAATAAAATATCATATGCTTGGTATGTATGATAATAAATGCTGCTATAAATAACGGCCCAATTCAAATGTTTATGTGCTTTTATTTAAACATTTTTGAGTGTTGATGAAATATATTGCTCTATTAAATACATGCCAGCATTTTAAAGAAATATAAGTGCATTCAAATAACAGCAAAGCGCAAACGTATGGTGCTCTGCAGTGGTCAAAGAGGATTATAAACAGTACATTTTGAAGAGATATATTCTTTAAAACTCAGAGATGTGGATTCTGACAGCAATTACATCACCACACGACCTTGGTTTGTCAAAAGCAGTAGGTAACTTGGCCGGGAATTTTTCCACGGTTGGTGGGAGACAGTCGGCAATAAAATAACTGACCAGCCCCTGTAACTAGCAATGCCTTCCGACCCCACGAGGAACAATTACCATCTGAATAGGGCTGCCAACTAGCCTGACGTGGTCATACTCAATTCTAGTCAGAATATGAGTCTGAAACTGCTCCATTGGGCTGTGATTATGGGGCGTTTCAACCGAAACAGGGAAGACCTCGATTGGATAGACCTACAACCAATCAGAGCGATGAAGCAACGCATTGTCAAACGTCAACAGAGCTTAACTGCACTGTGTTGCCAAGTCCACGTTTTTTTCCGCCGGTTGTTTTCTATGTCCGCGGGTTGAAGTGACTATTATGTGATAGACCCATGAGTGCGAATTTTAGCAGACAACCTTGCCTAAATAACACACATTTTAGCCCCCAAACACCATTTTTTTTCCAGAGAACCCCCCGGAGAAGCTATTGTTTAGGGCTAGTTGGCGGGTTTTGTTGTAAAAACTTGGCAACCCTGTCTGCACGTGCGCTGGAATAAACGATCTTTGCCGGTGTTGTAAAAAAAAAAAAAAAAAAAAAAGAATTTAATGATACACAGAATACTTACCCAACATGATCATAATTTTTGAGAGAAATTGTTAAGGTGAATGCATATAGAAACAAGCTCTCCGTGTATGATCCGAACAAATATAATCCAAGCCCCTTTGATGACGTGCATGATTATGTTACTGTTTATCATCTGTCCATCATCGTCTAACACCTGCCCTGATGATTTCCTTGGTCCGAACTGTTTCTGTTCGGGGATAATTACTCCTCTATGGATCAAGTCCAGACCGAACCGCCTGACCTAAAAAATTTGTGGGCGGGCCTGAGTTCAGCTGGCATCCAGGCTAGCTGCCAACTATCACCCAGCCAACTCCTTCAACATTAATGGAGTAAGCTGGAAAATTAAACTTTTCTCTAATTTACCCTGTTGGGGAGGAGGGCCACAACACCATGGCCATCAACAAACCCTAACAAAGGTTGTTCTTGCTCCGGCTTTAACTTCTGGATATTCGGCAGCGGTGCGACAACCGACTGAATGGTTTCGCTCGCATCTTTCTCTGCCGCCATTACTAAACTACAACTCAAACTAGCGCAGAACATCAACGTCATCATTCTCAGCCACTCCCTCTGTTCGCTGATTGGACCGGCCAAAATACAACACAGTCCCAGACGTAGTACTGAAGGAAAATTAAAATAGAGAGGAAGTACGTAGGAGGGCGAAGCCAGGCTATAGGATCCCACCCTCCCTTCAGAAAGCTCTCCAAAGTCACGCCTCCTCAAAGATACATAAAAGCGCACAGTCAGAGCAGTCTGTAAAGCATTACATTACCTGATGTCTCAAAGCAAATAACATTACAACAATAATGAACGTAAACATCTTCAAGCTCTGACTTGTCCCACGAGATTCATTTAGGCGTTGATTGTGTTGGCATAGATACAAGAACATGAACAACTCTGAGTAGAATGTCACAGGTTGCAGTCTCTAAATTATGATAATTACGACATGGCGTGAACGCAGCATAAGCATGTTGTTTTGGTTCAGGAGGAAATGTAAAAGGTGGCTGCTTTTTATGGCACTCTGTGACTGTCTGACCTACAACAACGCTGATGACGTGTGATGTCTGAGCAGGGTACGTGGATACGCGCATTTTTTGGTCCTGAGACTTTCACGGAAGATAAATGAACATGTTTAACCACTTCTATTATTAATTGCTTGCTATCAGGGTGTGAAGAACGTTTTTTTAATGGAATATTTGTTAGAAATTATTCATCTGTGCACATTATTATATTTAAAAAACAATGGACAAAATCTAGGCCCGGCCTAAATGTTTTCTTGTTCGAAAAGTCATTTTACTACGATACATATCATAATAGGGAAGTAAAGTAGATGCTGCTGCTCACTACAGAGCCAATGGATGAAGCCCCCATTACATCCAGTAAGGGGGGTGAGCTCTGTAGTGGGCATGCAATTCCCATTTCATGGCAACTTTAATAGGGTTTAGCTTGTCAGTCTGGGAGATCAGACAAGCTCGACTGGTCTAAACCAGCACAAAAGTCCTGAAAACCACAAGGTTTAAGATGTCTTTATTCTCAGCAGGTGACCAGTTTTTGTCTTTACCTGAGGTCCCTATACATACTGCTGTGGATGGGATACAAATTGTCATATGTGCCTCGTTGTTCCTCGTAGAACCAGGTCCCACCCAAATGATCCGTAATTTCATACACCACTGGTGGATCAAACGTCTCGGGCCTAGACAGGATGTGTCGAGCGGCGCAAAGCCCTGCCGGCCCAGCCCCTATCACCGCTACACGTGTTCTACTCCTCCGCTCCATTTAAGTAACTAATGTTACTGAAACAACACATAAATAAACAGACAGCAATAAATACAGTTTCAAGAGGAAAAAGTAAAAAGTAATTTACCCTCCAATTTTCGTAATTTAAAAAAATAAACAATTATTTTATTTTCCTGACGAATGTGCGCGTGCGCACTGTCGAACTTTATCAGCATACCTGCAGGTCTCATATGAGTCAGAAGCAATTACCTGTTCTGGATCTGAAAACTCACCGCCGGTAAACACTCACACACACTACACACACACACAAAGCTGTTTACTGCGGAGATTTAGCTAGCATAATCCTCCATTTTGAAGGCAATTCGAAAAGAAATGCTTGGTCACCACAACAGTTGAATAATGTGTCACTAATGTGAACTTCGGTCTTTGAGTCAGCTGCTTCCAATCCTGTTGTTTGGACGGATGCATTGGCTGAAAGGAAAGTCTTCCGGCAAGCTCACTTTATAACTGTCAGTTCTTATCGGCAACGAGACACACACTCACACAGTGTATAGCCTACGCCACTGCCAATTCTTTGACAGTTTCACGATACCAACACCGTTCCAAACACATCCTTCGTTTCTTTTTCGAAGTAATAATCTGACTGACTGTAAAAGCGGAGCGGATGATACAAAATGTGTGCAATGAATTCAAAATAAAGGCACACTTTCACTTTCATTCAGTCAGTTTTAAAACGATTTTATCACAAAAAAAAATCGATGAAACAGCAAATTAGAGAAATTTAGGAGAGCGGTTACTTTAAGTAGGCAATGCTATGCACCCAGAGATTACTCTAGCTAGTTAATGACATCAAGTCAAGTTAGTTTATTCGTTCACATCATGGTAAGGTGTTTGAGATACCCCTTACAAAAGGTGGGCTACTAGGTGGATGGTATCAGATATAGGCAAATATCATATATTATTTACTTGTTAGGCCTACTTTAAAAAAGAAAAAAGTTGTACATTAGTTTGAGAATAATTGTACAATAAGACACTGTGTACTATATATATATATATATATATATATATATATATATATATATATATATATATATATATATTTGATTTTATGGTCAACAGGTTTGTAAAATGTGATTTAGCTTTATTCAGGCAGTTTGTCTGTCTGTATGTGTGTGTGTGTGTGTGTGTATATATATATATACCCCCACTAACTAGACTACTGTTATTACTGAATTGAATAGAAGCACTGAGTGGAGCAGAAATACTTGAGGCTAAAGTATGAATTGTTGTTACATTACATTGAGAATCACCATAAAGATTATGTTCAAGTTAATTATATTTGATTGAACTGCATTATTATAATTATGCAGAATTTGACTCGGTTCCAGGAAAAGTCTAGCAAAGACCCTATAAATATACTCTTGCATTTAATGTTGACGTTATTGTCCTAAAACGTTAAGGGATGGATGGTATAAGAAAAAGTAGTAGATATAACATCAATCACTTTTGTGGATTATCTTTCCTATCAAGTACAGAGTGCTTCTGTTTTCTGCCTCTAAATACCATCCTGTTCTTTTTCCAAAGTTATGTCTTTGACTTGAGTAAACTTGGAGTTTACTGACATTTATCAGGCTCACTGATCCGATGGTGGCATTTTATCAGAGCTTCTCTGGTCTGAATGTCTATAGAGCAGGATGAACACAGGCCACAGAGATAAAGATGATGAGCTTCATTTCTGCAGATCGTTGACATTGTTATGCTTAAGGGCATATATTTCACATTTAGGACAGAAACGCTGAAGGCCTTAAAGTTGGCATGAAATTAAAATTTCTATTCCTTCTATCTATTTGCTAAATACATGATGTAGATCTTATTGTGAACAAGTCACGATATAGAATTTTATAGGCTTTTGGATTATCGCTAAAAACAAGCTTTGTGATCAAGAAACGTTTATGATATTTGTACATTAAGATAATTATCACAGATTAACACAACTTTTATGAATTTTTAAATCTAAATTAAGTCATCAGAAGTAAAAAGCTAAACTATAAACTAACTACACCTCGGCCCCACAAATTCAACGTCACCATCCCTAAGCTTCTGACAACTCTTTCAGTTTTTATCTCAAAATATTTTCCCAGAAAGTTTGAGTTAGAATAGTTTATAAGAGCACAATTATAAGCATAATGAGGTTGTAAAAGCAGATTTAGCTTACCTTGTCGGAGTCGGACCTTGTTGGTTTAACCTCCTCTGCAGTCCAATTTAGCTACTTGTTAGAAACTGCCATTTTCAAGACACATAACAGCTTCAAAAAATCATGAGTGGGTTAATAATGATGTATTTTATGCCGTAGAATAAAACATGAAAGTGCCTTGAGTTTGTGTTCACCGCAAACCTTATTTCAGCCAAAACCCATTAAAAAAAACGAACTAAGTTGCTTGTGCTGCAGTCTTTAGCCTTCAATTCTGAAGACCCTGGTTCGAATCCCATTCGGAGCAGGGCGAGTAGGACCGGTTACATGACCCGGATGGGAGTGAAGTTTAGGGGGGTGAGTGTAATGTAGGCCAGTAAGAGCTGTAGGTGTAAACCTCACTCCCCTGGCCTTAAGAGACATGCAAGTGGCTGCGTTTTCGAATCCTGCTCTGAGCAGTTCTGGTTATATTTGGTGTGATGACCCATATGGGAGTGAGGTTTAGGGGGGTGAGTGTAAACAGACATAGGTCAGTAAGAGCTGTGTATGTAAACCTCACTTTCCTGTCCTCAAGAGGCACGCTAGCAGCTGCCGTCTTTAGGGTCCTTGTCAACGCACTTGCCTCCCAAGCTGGTTTGAATCCTACTTGAAGTGAGTTTAGTAATACTGGTTACACATGTTTTTAGATCTGCAGATTTTGGACTTATACAGAAACTCTATACAACACCCCCTACCGTATATAACAATCATTGCAGATTGCAGAAATGTGCAAATCTTGTCAATGGCAGGGAATACAATTAATTGATATTCTGTTTTTGATAATCTATTTGAGATGAACTTGTCCCTTGCTGTCACGTAAAAGCAAACTGTGATTGGCTTCTATACATGCTGATTGTTCGTATCTTCTTGTCTAAGTAGTGGGTGATTTTTGCCCAAAGTAAGCTGTTTTGTAAGCCTTATGGCTTTTGTCAAGGATCAGCGATGTGTGATTAGTACTGCATCTCTATACCTAACAAAGTTAATGCTCAAGTCTTGTCATCTCCAATGGATCACTCCTACCGTACTACTGTACAAAATGATCCTGCCATCCTTGCAGCTCACATCCTGAACCATTCAGCCACCAGGATCACATGTGCACACATATATAACATTTAAAAAACAAACAAATCAGGTCTTACTTGAGGATTTAAATGAATGAGAGCAATGCAGAGAAAGAGATAGAAAAATGTTGCAGTACACACATCCATTTATAAGTATTTTTATTTTAGAAAACACCATGAAATTTGAGTTCGTCTTAGAGGTTTTGTTCAAGGGGTTGTTGATCAGTCATAGCCAATGAAGTATAAAAAAACCAAGAGGATGAGGAGTCCTTTTCCACAGGCACGTGGGCCTGGAACATGAAATAATTTTTAATCCAGATAACACATTCATGTCACATCTCTGGTTTGCATTTTGTTTCTGAAGCATTAATCTTTCCACCTTTCAGATATGTATCAAGATAATGTCCTCAGATTAAGCAGGATTAGCGTCAAGCACACATGACAACATTGTACTTAACCTGATTAACCCCTCTGGGAAAGATAAACCTCCTGCGTCCACCTCCTCAGTCAATTATGTACTTGACATCCATAATCATTAATGTTATTTACAGACAGCCTACCCCACTGCTGGAGAGTGTTTACTTGAAACCCTGTAAAACCAGGTTATTGACAACAATTTACTTTTTCTTTAGAGAAAGCGAGCAACAGCTCTTGGATGCCTGAAACCGGTAAGTGCAGTCTTTATTGCTATTTAAAAAAATTCCCACTGAAGGTAATTGCGCGAGAATGTGAAGTCATGTATTTGATAAAAAAGCCAAGTTCATGTCCAAACGAACTAGGTGAATCAGATAGGAAATGGATTATCCCCAGGTTTCACAGACATAGTTTAAACCTAGTCCCAGATTAAAATGCATGTTTGAGCTGTTTTAACTGAAATTTTTACATTTTTACACAGAAAATAAAAGTAAGAATAAATACAAAAATAATAAATAAATAAATGCATGTGGGTATAAAAATAAATGAAAGCATAAATAAATTGAACAAAAAATAGAAAGTAATAAATAAAGGAAAAAAGTACTTTCAAAATGAAGACTACATTTAATTAAAATATTTTATTTTATTTTATCCAAGTCTTTTATTCCTTTAATGTTACATAATTAATTAATTTATTTTTAATTTCTGCAGAATTGGGCCTCCATATCCTTCAGGTCCATTGTGAAACGTTATGAGCAACAGGTTACAGTTTCCCCAGGAGGCCACTTGATGGCAGCAGTAAGTCACCCTCTCTGGTTTGGCGCCCTAAAGCGCAATGACGGGCATTGTGTGTGGTGTTTGCAGAGACAGGCTGTGGGTTGTCGGAGTGGGAGATGTCCAAAAAACCAAATATGACGATTCCTTTCGTCCTCCGTTACGTGCCAATCAGAGATAAGATGCTAGTCTCCAAAGAACGCGAATAAACTCTTGCGGGGGTTCGACTGTTGTCCAGAGGGGGAGGAACGGAGAAAAGGTGTTGGAGAGAGACAAGACAGCTGGTGGTTCATTCAGCCCACCAGCATACAGTTGCGTGGCCCCATGATATACATGGCGAGGGGGCGCAAGCAAAGAAAATTTATGTATGACAGGACATGTATGTGCTTCCTTATATCACAGTGTCCCAAACGAAGTAGGAGATGGTGCAAATCCTTAAAAAGCAGAGAAATGGATCTGTGCTACCGCAAGAAAAACACAAAATTGAGAAGGACAGGAGTGGCGAGGAGAGGAGGGGGTGTGGGAGACCGAAATAGGGAGAGGCAGAGAAATCGAAAGAATAGAGTGAATCAACCATATTTTCCCCCTGTCTTTGTGTTTTACATTCTGCGCAGGTCGCTTCCTGGCACTTCATGGTTTCGACCCAGCCGTATGACGCACCGCTCCCAGATGAAGGGGACCTGCTGCTGCTCGGGCTGATAATGATAATAGTTATGATGATAACAGTAATAACCAACTTCCCATGTCGCTCTCGTCCTGCCAGCTGCTTACGTGTTAGGATTATCAGCCGTTCTGACACACTGCAGTGGAGATGCTGCAGTATCCTGGGGCGTGAGCGCGTATGCGTTTCTGTGTGTTCGTGCATAAGTGCGTGCATGTGTAGGTGTTTATGTGGTGATGCCCTCAAATCTGTCCCCCTTGCCTCTATTTTCTGCTGATTACACTCTTGCCTGAGGTTGGTGGCCCATTCATCTGTAAGTCCTGTTCGGATGGTGCTCAGGAGTGGGCAGTTACCCACTCGCCCTCTCCACCTTTAGAGCTCCTCTTTGTTGGACCTGTACATCTAAAGGACAGATAGGCAAGGCGGTTTGTTTGTTACTGTTCTCATTGGCTCTTTCTTTATGTTGCTAAATTGCATTTTTGATAAGAAAGCAAATGTTTTACCAAAGCAACACTCTTGAAAATGCCATCAGAAGTTGCATAAAGATCCATAACTTTTCCATTTTACAAAAGCTTCTTTATAGTAGAAAAAGATTCTTCTGATTATTAAAATGTTCTTCTCACTAAGAAAAAAACTGTTGTTGACTGAAAGGTTCATCTACATCATGGAACCTTTGTTTGACAGTGTAGAAAATCCCTATTTGACCACCTTACTAAGTACAATGTAAACAAAATTTTCCATAGTACAGTACATCGAAATTATTAGAGTACATTTTACAAGAAAATACTATTTCAGTCTTTCCACTTTGAAATATCACATTTAATTCAATTTGTTAATGTGAGTGAAAACGGTTTCAAAGTAAATCTACACAAGTTCGTTCTTCAGTGTAACTAAACATAAGCCCAGTTGTTTCGTCTGAACAATTGCAACCTTATCACAAATTTAATTTAATAATTCAACACAAGTGGTTAAAAAAGGTTTGCTGGTGTTGTAACTGCTGTACACTTTGTGTTTCGAATCTGACTCATGGATACTCTTTTGCATTCACAGGTGTTTTTATCCTGTCTCGTATGCTGATGACTATGACGCTCTGACTCAGTAACTAAAAATGGCATCCTTGATTTGTGCTCGCACAAATGCGCAGAAAGGACTTCTGGACTGAGTTCATGCTAATTTTGAGGTACGAGGATAAGCAATTAAGTCAATTAGCTGGAAGTTAAGCTTCTATTGATTTCCGAGAATAGCATCTAAAAATGCTGCCGGTGAAATGACATGTGAACGCACGTTGCTCGATGGCATTTCGTGGCGAGAATGGCTCTTGCTTTCGTAATTAGCTTTCTTTGAATATGTAAATAAGCAGATGTTACTTTTAGAGAGTAGTTATAGCTGCCAAGATTCGCAAACAGGTGTAATCCAGAAATTGGAGAGTTAATTTGATCTCAATATAGGTTTTGGGATTTGTTTAGTTTTAACATTAGATTTTCATTGTGTGTAATGAAAACAATGTTTTCATTGAAAACAATATTGAATTAATATATTATACTCTTATATATGTGTATGTGTGTACATGTACAATAATTTATTAGTATGTTGTAGGGCCTCCTTTTACCAATACAGCATGCATTTTTTAGGAATGAATTTTTAAGTCGTTCACTCTGGCCAGAGATATTTTGAGCCATTACTCTTCCAGGTCATTGACCGGGTGTGATACTGGTTGATGAAAATGCAGTTGTCGTCATAAAGGGCAGAATTCATTCTATGGGCACTTCTACCAGAAGAGGGTGTGCTGCAGCATGCATGCACAACCAGAGCGCGCCCATCCACGACTTTCTTTCGGTTACGGAAGCTGTCGGCTGCGCTGTCATTTTTTCACACCACAAAATCAACAATGTCACACAAAAAAAAAATAGTTTTTACTTGTGACATAAAGATAACCTTGTTCAGCTTCCCAAATAACACAGCGTTAAGGAAAAGGTGGATGCAGTTTTTTTTCCAGAGCAGAAACAAAGTTCTACATGTGTGTTTTTTTGTTTCCGGGCATGAGTTGAAACCACAGGCAGTGAGTGAAACTGCATCAAATGTCTGTTTTGTTGACATATAATGTAAACAACATGAATGTATAGTGAATCAAAAGTTATCTAGGAATAATGCCATGATGAACTGTGTGTGTGTGCGCTCGTGATTCTTTAGCCCCACCCACTGCACTCCTTGATGAGCTCAACTGTTTTTGGAAAGAACCAGTAATAAATATGATACAACTAAAGACTGTTAGGAGATATGACGACTGCAATACTACTCAAGATTAACACGAGACCCTTGAAAAATATTTAGATCCTGTGACTCTGCAGGCCATGGAAGATGTTCAACCTCACTTTCATGTTCATCAAACCATTCTGTCACAAGTCTTGCTGTGTGTATTGGTGCATTATCATGCTGATGCACCACACCCCCTTCAGGGTACAATGTTTGAATCATTAGGTGAAAATGATCATCCAGAATGGTTCGGTAGTCCTTGGCAGTGATGCGCCCATCAATCACAGTAGGGAATGCCATGATATTGCAGCCCAAACCATCAGTGATGCTTCACTCTGGGCAGCAGCAGTCTGGGTGTTAAGCCTCTTTGGGGCTTCTCCACACTGTAACTCCCATGGATGTGGGAAACACAGTTAAGGTGAACTCATGCAATACCACATTGTTTTCACATTGTCCACAGCCCAAGATGTGCACTGTTGGTACCAATGAAAGCGACATTTGGCACTGGGATGAGTGGCACTGGTTTGGCTATAGCAGCCCGGCCATGAATATTATCTCTGTGGCTCTCCAGATGAACAGTTTTGGTGGAAACAGAAGAGACAAGGTGTACATTTATTTCTGCAGTTAGCTAAGCACCTGTGTTTTTTTTTCTGGGTTAGGACTTGGACATCCCTTTCAGACAGCTTCCTCTTGCTTTGATAGATATTCCTGTTGGATGTGGTTCGTCCTTCTTTGTAATGCCAAATTTACCCTGGATACCATAGCTCACGACACAGACTTGGTGTCCTGTTCACGGATGAGCCAGCAAGATAGGCACTAGCAATTTGTCCTTTTTTGAACTCTGTTTTTACCATTATGTTGTGTGGATTGCCATATTGTATGTACAGTTGTGCCATATCTCTGCTAACTCAACTTTCCCACTGTGTGTTTACTGATGGATTTTAAATCGGTGAAGATTGGCCACTAGGCTGTGCATTTATATGAAACCCCTAACACTGTATTGGCCAGTGTTTTAGTTTTGTGTGTGTATATATATGTACATTCTAATATAATATTATATATATATATATATATATATATATATATATATATATATATATATATATATATATAATTATATAATAACACACATTGCATATTCCTTTCATTCATATTTCTCATATTACTCTCTTACTTTTTTCTAACATAATGAGAATTTAAATTCAAATTAATATTAGCATGTCTTGTTAATGTACGGTCAGCTGATCTATTATATTTTATGATATATTTATATTATATAATAGTAACAAGAATAGTCTCTGAGATATTACAACAAAAACGTCCAGTATAGTGGAGAGAAAAATGAATTGCTAGGTCTCAAGAGGATAATTGTATCATGAAAGCATTTAACCTCGGGTTCCTCCAGGGGGACTGCATGTTGCCGCCACACTAAATCACTTCAAACAAAATGATCTACTCTATAGCAAATAATATTTTATAGCTTAGCATTACAATTTAAGATGTTTACATTTTTCATTATACATCTGAAATGCCTATTTAAAGATATTTCGCATGGAAAATCAAACTAAATCCAGATAAAAGATGCAAGCACGTTGTGAAATATTTCTGAATCTGCCTCCACATCGTCATGAATCCCTGAGGAGGCTGCAGTCCCAGGTGCTTGCTTTTTTTATACAGTAATTAAAAGCCACTTTTTATGAGCACGCCAGAATTAATTGTTAAAAATTGGGGCTCTTAGTGTGCAAATGTGCCTTGAAACAACAGAGACTTAATTACTGGTCATAAATGAAGGAAAAGACCTAGTGCCATTAGTTGTAGGGCGACGGGCACCAGGGCCATTAGTGATGGGCTAAATTGGGCTAATTTTCAGTGAGGGCCGTCTGTGATGGAGGGATGGAGAGGGAAAAAGGAAGACGAGGAGAGAGAGCGAGAGAGAAAGATGGGCTTTAGATGGGGGTGGGGGCTCCATCAGTTTGGAAATGGTGAGTAATGAATCTGCAGCCAAATTAAGTGTATGAGTCAAACATTTAGGAACTAGATGTTCTGTAAATTAAAGATGTTTATCATGACTGCTCTGCTTTCAGCTGCCTTTAAGCATCTTTTAAACATGTGCCAGCGTTTCATTACAGGCCTGTCTTGACAGAGTCACATCGCCCGTCTAATGATAAACATCTGCTCAGTGGGACAATTCTAATTTATGCACCTTTGTTCTGAAGGATTAGCTGCTTTCCTGTGCTATTTTTGAAAATCTTAAAGGATTATATATACCCTACTCAGACAGTAATAGATGATTTTATCAAAACATTACAGTAAAATTAATTGCAATAATTGGACATCTAAACCCACTCATTTTTAAAAGGACTCATTTATAAAATATTTTACCTCCCTTAAAATACCTCTATATTATATTATATTATATTGTATTATATTATATTATATTATATTATATTATATTATATTATATTATATTATATTATATTATATTAATTATATGTATTATATTATTTATACTTAAAAACATAATGATAAAAACAATAGTGAATATAATAAAAACAACTCTCTTGGCCTTTTTAAATATCTCTAATTATATTGTTATATTAATTATAGTATATATAAAAAAATGATAAAAACAATAGTGAATATAAAAACAATAAATATCACAGTCTTCTCTGAATATATTATATATTTATACTTTAAAAGAATACAATGATCAAAACAATAGTGACTAATAACTCTCATGGCTTTTTTTAAATACCTCTGAATACACTGTATTATATTAATACTTAAAAAATACACATATAACACCAATAGTGATTACAATAAACAATAACTCATGGCTTTTTAAGTACCTCTTTATAATATATTATATTATATTAATTATATTTTATGAGGTTTTTAAAAAGAGCCATGACACATATTTTTATTATTTATTAATTGTTGTTGTTGTTGTTATTATTATAATATTTTAAGTACAAATAATGTAATGGTATTACTTACAATAGTTAATAACGATAGTGATTAATAAAATAAAAACCATAACAATAAAAATAAGCATAAAAAAATAGTAATGTTGGTAAATAGAAAAGAAAAATACACATAAATCCAAAGCCTCACGCATTCACATTTGAACACACATGCTTCTTACATGGTCTTGTCGCAGACGGCACCTGTGCAGCCAGATACGCATGTGACAGCACTTGCTCGTCATCTCGGCTTCCCAGATAAAGACTGTGCGCGCTGTGATAACGGCCATCGTCTCGGCTCTAGTGCCCTTAGGGTTTTAGGCAGAATGGGAGAGGCTAATCTCAGACACAATAACCAGCAGAGATGACAGACCAGCACACTGCAGCTGTGTCACGCCACCATGCACACCACACATTAGCCATTCACCGAGGGGGAGAGGAGAGAATAAAACCTCTGTGAATACCAGGATTTGCCAAATGGCTGACTGGTTATATGTGTACATCTTAGTTTATACTTTAACATAAACTATAACTTCTCTTTTTTTCATGTGTGTGTCCATTTATGTTATCGTTTAGCCCATGGCAGTCAGATGTACAAGCAGCACGTACGATTATTCCTTTATTGTGGTCCTTTCTGATAGACAATTTTCTCCCATCACACTCCTTTTACATCTGTCCCTTTTATGTGCTCTGCCTGATAGGGGACTGTGTGTGTACTGCTCACAGAGGCCTCTGTGTGTGTGTGTGTGTGTGTGTGTGTGTGTGTGTGTGTGTGTGTGTGTGTGTGTGTGTTTGTGCTATGGTAATGATTTTGTGCTTTAATCCTCGTTCTGATGCTATACCTCAAAGCTTAGGATGATGGACCAACTATATAAACAGTTTATGTCTTTATGTTTGTGTGTGTGTGTTTGTGGGGGGTGGCTCTATTTCATCTCCTTTTATTCTCTAAACCTATTTAACCTCCACATTTTTGATCCCTTATATCAAAAAGGCTCGGATGAAAATGTCTGTGTATATTTACGTATGTAATTATATGTTCGGTGTTTGTTTAACTCAGCAAGAAAGATTAATATGTTAGATCTGTTAACCTCCACTTCACACTGTCTAAGTACTGTTGTACTACAACCGAAATGATGACAATGAGTGTTTGTCATCAAAAAACTAATTCCCACTTTGTTGTTTTTGACTGTTGTTTGCTGGTGACTCACCTGCTTCATGCATATTTCTTTGTCTCTTTGTGTCCCCGTCTCTCTTTTTCTGTATCTGTTTTGTCTGTCTCTTTCTCTCTTGCTCTCTCTAAATGTAAAATGAGAGCCCGCCCCCGATGGGTCACTTTATTAATGTGAAAAGACACAATTTCACATGCGTGTTTAGCATCTAAATAACCCGCCATCCAATCACTGGACAATACACATCACCCCTCGCTCTGTCATGATGATGTCACAGGGTGTGTGAAGCGTGTAAGCGCGTTGCGTAGCGAGTGGGCACGCGGCAGTGCGGAGCATCGGCTCAAATCTGAGATTTATTGTGAGTGTCGCCCAGTTTTCTTTTTTTATTTTCTTTCCCACTCCGCCCTTTTTTCATTTAACGTCACATTGGCATCAATCATCACTTTTCTCTTGCCCCCCTCATCCATCTCTCTGTCTTCTCCGTTGCGATTTCTTCTCGCCGTATCAGTCTGCTCATCCTCCCTTTTCCATTTATCACGTCTACATGATTGTTATTGCTCATTTGCGCTCTGACAGTATTAAAACACCTCAGGCTTACAACAGCTTGCTGTGCCGTTTCCTTTTTTTCCATGAAAACACTGGTGCCTGAAACAACTTGGAAGTGGGAGTGCGCAAAAACCAACACACATCATAAACGCCACGCGCTACACAGGAATTAAACTGTCAGACGAGTAAGGACTGTGTGCCAGAGCTGCTGCGTGCGGGTCTGTAATCAGCTTCATTATACTTGTGTGCTACTCGTCCTTTTGGGGGTCTATCAAAAATTATTTTAAAAGGACACAAAATGCCTTTATTTCACAGCCAGGGGTGATTGCTGAAGCGTTTCAAAGCCATTTGACTGAAAATGAGTGCAGCTCAAGCGTGGAAATGGCAAGCTGTTTATGATGTCACCTAAACCCTGACTCATTCTGTAGGTTCCTATTCTGTATTTTCTGAAATTGCATGTCGGCCTCCCAGAGCAGATCTCTTTTGAGATAGCAGCTTGTTTTCGCAATTAAAAAGTCATTTTCTCCCTTCCCCCTCTCAACAGTTCATAGCAAAATCTGCCTGACGTTTGTTCGCCATGTTTTTAGTGACGGGGCCAATGGCTTTGCACTCGGCTCACTCAGTTCTGATTGAACAATGACCGGACTCTTGCTCTCTGAGGTCGCTCCATTGGGGTATTTATACCAAAGCAAGACAATCCCTTCAGTCCAATCAGCAGCTGCCATATTAGAGCTGAAATGAAATGGTGGCGGTTTATGTTTTGCTCTCGTGTTCTTTGAGAGCGTGCTGCCGCATTGGCCAATCATTGGCGCAGCGTGCAGTCTCTTCCGTCTTTGTGATTTCTTTGGAATGCTGTTGTTTGCTTAAATTGCTCTCTTCTTACACAAGAAAGCCGGAACAGAGCACACGGCTCGAGAAAGGGCGGCTGATTGCGGCTATTGTCTAGCGAGTGTGGCTCATGGGCACTCACTGGGTAATTGCCGCTCAAGGAGGCTGAGACGTGCACCAAAGGGAGAGACCGTATGTGTGCGAGAGCGAGTGTGTTGTGTGTTTAGAAGGAGGATGAGAACAGAGCCGCCAATGGTGTCGAAAGGGTTTTGCTTTATAATTTATGATGATTTTTTCCCAACAATGCTAGTTAGTTACCAAAAAGGGACTTTTAAACTATGTGTACTAACACCCGTTCTCATTGTTGCACACGTACTCAGTCAAGGGCAAGTGGGAAATGGGACACACACACACACACACACACACACACACACACACAATCTATCGGATTGTATAGCAGTTTATTGTGTGCCAAGACAAGTCTGCGGCTTGTAACCTGAAGTCCCATCTCTCACCGTGATGTGTGTCTTTGCCTTGCTTGAAGGCGATGTCAGCGAGATGGAAACGTTCAGAGAATAGTCTGCTCCATCAGAGCCCCGAAGCCATCGTGATTTTTAAAAGATGTTATCTGTTAATGTGGCTATGATTATCTTTTGAGGTTTCATTCCACTTGAAGTACGACTTTTGTCAGATGTTGTTTTGTACCATCTCATAAGATACATTTGCCTTTAGAGGCAGAGCTGGGGCTGTGTTTGCCTGGCTTTTTCCATCAATTTCGTTTAATTTATAGTGTGACACCTGGAATTGTGAAGGTTTACATCCTTGTAAACACTCTCTGTCTGCATCTGCATCTCTTTTGATAAAATGCCAAGCTGCCGGTGGAAACCTACATTTGCATTGATGAGTGGTTTTGTGCACGCACCAGTGTGAATGTAGAGATTTTGTGGCCTGAAATGCTGTCATGTGTATAGATGTGGGGGTCTTTGAACGTTCATGTTATCATATGCTGGCATTATTGGGGGGACAGCGAGGGGGATTGGGGGGTGGATTGGCGAGAATGTGTGTGTACACTGTATATAAATTGGCAGGTTGTAATTAAATGTGCAGACCTCTCTACTATCTCCTCCTCCAGCCCTGCGCCAGTGACGCACAAACGGCTGCAGCAAAGTGAGTCATCCAGCCCTGAGGATCACCAGCCCTCCCTCTATCTCTATATCCCCCTCTTCCCCTGTCCCCCCTTGTACCTCTTTCTCTTACCCTCCTCCATTCAGTCCCTGCCACTCCATCCCTCGTCTCCTTTCCTCACTGTCCCCCCTGATTTTTGTAGTCACGTTTTTTCACTTATTGACCGATTCCCCCCATATGCGAGTCTCTCTGCGTTTCTCTTTCTGTCTCTCTACCACAAAATGTTACTACTTTTTCACTGTTCTCATCTTCCGTCCTTTTCAGTCACTTTATCATTCTCGCAGTCTATTATATTTTGCCATCTTTTTTCCATTCACATCAATCGATAAAAATAAAATGCATGCTTTAGATGAAAAAGTCCAGATGGTGGTAAGTTTAAGAAAGAAAGTAACATAAAAAAGGGAAAAAAGTGAAGGAAAGAAACAAAGTCAAAAGTGGATGTTTGTCTTGTATGTTCCTGCGTCAATGATGCGTCACAAGAGACTATATACAGGTGTGTATGTAAACTGGCAAGTTACTTTCATATAAGGTGATCTGCCAAGAGAGTAATTGTATGTAAGAGAGATAAACATAGTTAAAACCGTATAAGCTAAACAGAATCCTGACTCAATATATGACTCATTTTTAATCACTACGTTATCCAAAATTGACAGCTGCAACCAAAACAAGCAAAGAGTGGTATAGGGAAGTGTACGAGCAAGCGGAAACGGGTCACTTGGTGACTAGAAATCAATCAAAAGTGATTTAAGCACATGCTTGGTGCTTAAATATTGTGTAGCTTTTGAGGTCATGCGCTAATATTCTGTCCTTTAAAGATTTTTGGAAGAAGTGGGAAGAAGGCGGCCGATCACATCCGTGAGTCATGTAATTGTGATCACTGCCCTGGTTGGCTTTGACTATAAAAAGAAGTTCATCGCCTGAAAAAAGAAGAAGAAAGAAGCAATTTAGCACCTAACTTGCCGTGGTTATCCAATTAGCTTCATCTAAAACGCGGATATGCATGGGGAGCAACATACTTATGTAGCCATTTAAACGCTCTCAAAGACTTCTGCTGAAACACAATCAAATGAAATCTATTCTTTTATTAAAATGAAAGTGGCTGTAGAATAATGGCTGAGTGGGTAGCTGGCTACCCATGTAAATAAAGAGAACCCGGAACTTTAACTTTTCAAATTCTCAAAGTGGTTACAGCTGTGACTCATTCCATTTGCTCAGCCATTGTAGATGTGCCATGACTACGTAAAGAGTCACACTACAAACTTTTGATTTCCCAAATGGTCTCTGCTCGCAATAATGTATGTAAATTAGTTTCAAACATGATCAAGTGTGTACATCAACTGTAGGATGTTATATTTTGGTTACATGTGATAAAGAGTACGGCTGGTGGTAAATTACATTATATAATCAATTTCCAGCTTTTCGTGATGCCTCTGTATGCTTTTTTTTATTTTGCCCTAAAATGTTTTAAAAGTTTGAAGTAAACTCAAAATGTTCATTGCGAGTAGTATGGCATACAATAACAATCCAGTTTCCACTGTTTCTCTAAAGAAACACAATGAATACAATTTGAATACATGACAAATGTTTTACATATGCCAAATGAGACTTGTAAATATTTGAGTTTTACCACAAATAATGAAACATTCTGAATTTGTTTTTATGTACAGTGTAGACCAGTTAATAGAAATGAATTAAACTTTTAGACTCATTTAGCAAAAATGGTTACATTTTAATTGGCAGACACTCAATCTCACTCTTACATGGAGGGATTGCAAAATTTGTCTAATGTCATTAGTCTTTCTGTCTCTCTCCCACAAAATTATACTGCTTTTTCACTATTCTTATCTTCCATCATTTTCAGTCGCTTTATCATTCTCAAAGTCTCTCTTATATTTTGGCATCTTTTTTACATTTGCATCAAATTAAATTAAAATGGATGCTTAGGGTGGAAAAGTGCAGATGGTGGTAAGTTTAAAGAAAGTAACATAAAAATGGAAGGAAAGAAATAAGTCAAAAGTGGATGCTTGTCTTGTATGTCCTGCATCAAAGATGTGTCACAATAAGAGACTATAAACATGCTCTTTAGGAAATTGAATGGCCAAAAAAGCTTTTAATATCACTAAGATATTTACAATGTCGTTTGATTTTTATAACGCCAGCATAATCCTAGTGAATACATTGTGAATTTGTGATATATTGCCTACATCTGTTCATTTAAATATTGCGTGGTTTTGAAATCTGGTCTCCTCGTCCTCAAGAGAGGTTCAGAATGGAGAGGCAGTGTGGGCGAGTTAGTGGAGGCGATGGTGTGATGTAGGGGAGCAGGTATGTCCTTATCAAAACATTATCTGGGACAGCAAGGTCGTTGCTCGCCAGAGGACACCTTTCTGTACTTAGAACACTGTTTAAAAACCACCCACCAAGATGCAGCTTAAAGAAATAATCCGACAGGCAGTAGTTGATTCAGACTGTACGAGAGCACAAGTGCATTGTGTTGTTATCTATGCGTGTATGCGTAGTACTGTCAAAAGTTTGAAAGAAGTCTCTTACGCTAAGCAAGGCTGAATTTAATTTATTAAAAAATATTGTAAAAACAGTAATATTGTGATATACACGGATCAGGCATACCATTTTGACTAGTGAATAACACTAATTATCTCTTCATCGCGGCACCTGTTAGTGGGTGGGATATATTAGGCAGCAAGTAAATATTTTGTCAATAAGTTGATGCGTTAGAAGCAGGAAAAATGAGCAGGCGTAAGGATTTGAGCAAGTTTGACAAGGGCCAAATTGTGATGGCTAGACTACTGTGTCAGAGCATCTCCAAAACTGCAGATATTGTAGGATGTTCCCGGTCTACAGTGGTCAGTATCTTTCAAAAGTGCTCCAAAGAAGGAACAGTGGTGAACCGATACACGGTCATGGGCGGCCAAGGCTCATTGATGCACGTGGGGAGTGAAGGCTGGCCCGTGCTGTCCAAATTCAATCAAACAATTGCTCAAGAAGTTAATGCTGGTACTGATATAAAGGTTTCAGAATACAGAATACACCGTACATCACAGTTTATATACATAGCCACAGACAAGTCAGGGTGCCAATACTGACCCATGTACACTGCCGAAAGTGCCAAAAGTGGGCATGTGAGCATCAGAACTGGACCATAGAGCGTGGATGTCCGGGTGTATGTGTTGCTTACCTGGGAAACGCATTGCACTTTGGGAACCACCACAAGCAGGCGGAGGCAGTGTGATGGTTTGTGCAATGTTCTGCTGGGAAACCATGGGTCCTGCCAAGTCAGGTCTGTTTTGGCAGCAAAAGGGGGACTGACACAATATTAGGAAGGGGGTCATAATGTTATGCCTGATCTGTGTTTTATACAATTGAAAATAACTCCTATGATGGAAAAGCTGAATTTTCAGCATCATTACTTGTTTTCAGTGTCACATGATCCTTCAGAAACCATTCTAATATGTTAATTTGCTGCTCAAGAAACATTTCTTCTTATTATCAACTGTGTTGGAGATATAGCATTACAAGTAACAAGTTCTGTAATCAGATTACTTTTTCAAGTAACTTAAAAGGTAATGCATTACTTGTTTAGTTTTGCTTGTTTGCTTTTAAATTTGCAACAAAATATCAGAGTTACTTTTTCAGATATGTAATGCAAGTTACTTTTTTTTCCTTTTTACAAACTGACAGCTCTTCTGTCCCCATATATATCGTAAGGTTCAGAGGTGTTTGGTGTAAAGATTATGGTTGTTGTAAGGTTAAATCTGAACATGCATTTACTCATTTGACTTTGACAAACAGATTCAGTATGCCCCCATATGAATAAAAATTATGCAAACTTGCAATAATTAAATATGTTAAATACAAATATTTAATTAATTTAATTAATTCATGTATTTAATTAATCTCACTTTAACTAATTTTAATCTTTATTAACCAGTGTCTTTCTATATATATATATATATATATATATATATATATATATATATATATATATATATATATATATATATATATATATATATATATATATATATTCTTGTATTTTATTTTTTAATAAAAAAATAAACAAAACAAAAACAAGCAAAGTTTTGTGTGTGTGTGCGTGTGCTTGCGTGAGCACGCCGCGCCTGCAAGAAGTATTTTTACGTGGCTGAAGGATCGAAGTCCAAGCCAGTAACCATCTCTCTCTCAGAGATTTATGTTTGCATTAAATATAACTTCCACAATATGGCTGATTGATATGCATCTGTTAAAAAGGATTATACAGTCAGTCAAACCAAATTTATTCAGACACCAGATATTTTTTTTACTAGAGGGTGTTAGTTCATTTATGTTGGAATTAAGTGGGGATAGCAAAATAAAGTAAACTGTGACATATTGTACCCAAAAATTCTTCAGTGGACTACCAGTAAAACTTTTTTTTTTTTTTTAAATGGGACCAAAATTAATCAGACACTTTGACCTGAGCATGTTTTCCAGAGTTTTTTTCTTTCATTGCTAATGCGACATTTTAAACCACGAACAAAGTTAAGCATTGCTTGGCCATTGGTTGACCTAAATGATCTAATTGTGTATTTAAATTTAACAGCTGATTGGTTGATTGTAATCCATTACATACCTTTCTATCAAAGTTATTTGACATTATCGAGATGAATTTGTTCTGACACAGTTTAAATCTGAATTCTTGTCATATTTTATTACCATTTTCTAAACTATAGCAAATAAGCTGATAATGTGAGTAAATGTTGAAGGTGTCTATAAATGTTGGTATGACTGTATGAGCCTATAGCCACAGATATCCTATCTGCCCATTTTTATAACTTGCTTACCTATAGGTCCTACTTTCAATGATTGTATTTGCATAAACAAATCAATAATATCAATTGAATCAGCTAAAGTTGGGTCAGTTATCTGCAGACTGAACATCGCTTGTGGAGGATCAATTAGCCTAAGGGAAGCATAGTGCATTTTTCTGGACACATGTTTACAAATCTCAATAGCCAAATTCTCTCCTATACACAAAAGTAATACAAGAGAATATAATACCTTTGGATTGTGGAGAGGAAAGCCATTATAAACTGAGAGGCAATATTACCGCAATGAATGCGGATGGAATATCATGCTTTGTAATGCGGCTCTTCCACATTGATGCTGATATTCAGTCAACAGATGAGACACAAAGGCAACAAGAACTACATTCTTTCATCCTCGCAGACGCTGGCCACCGTCTGTTTCGTCTAAATATCCTCAATGTATCTTCCGTTCTTGTGCTGGGGCTTATGTGCTAATCTCCAGTTATAATAGGCCTCATTATTAAACATATTGCTGTAAACCAACACAGCCATCTGGCTCGCTGAGTGGAGCAATGAGTAGGACCAGAGCTACTGTTCTTTCGTCACCTAGTCGTAGCACACTAAAAACACAATCTGGGATGGCTGGTTGGGGGTGGTGCGATTTGATTGACGAGGGCACGAATGACCTCATAGTGGATGAATTTGTATGAGGCGATGCAGAGAGGGCTTTGATGGACTGAATCAGCCAGTGGTAATTAAACGATTAATAGTACTTAGCTCAACTCAGATCATCTCCTGCGCTGGCTCCCGTGGGGCCCGTCATCATGTTGAAATTACACAGATGTTATCGCTCTCCTTGCCTGTAGACAGACACGCAATCAGCGTTTGGTGCGGAGGCTCACGTATGCGTACGCCAAACCAATGTCAAATGACACAAAAACAAATAATGGTGAAGCTGACGTGGCGCCGTCCTCATTATCTGATCAAGCCAACTCCTCTGCATGTGCTATTTCACAACGTCTAAAGGCAACAAACATTTTCCTCGCACTCTTCTCCACTGAGGCATGGCAACCATTATAAATGTGTTCCTAATGCCATTCCTAATGCACCCCCAACACACACACACACACACACTTTTTGATTTCTATAATCAATGCTTTTAATGCATCCCCTCAGTTTTCAAATAGCCCTGCTTCCTTTACAAATCAATATGAAATCATAATGGATTTTGTCTACACATTTTTTATCTTGTGAATGATTAATCAAATTTTCATCAATATGCAATAACTTGTTCTGGCTTAAAAAAAATGTTCTTCATTTTCATTGAATATGTTTGCGTTATGGTCGCGAATGCTATTTCATCGAGATCAAGAGTTGCTTTTAGCCACTGTTATCGCTGGTTAATCGATGGTTACATTAATTAATTTGACATGTTTTTATTTATTTTATTTTTTGCATAAGAGTAGGCTACAACACAAGTGATACATTATAAAACCCATAGCCTACTTCACTTTAGGCCTACGAGAGAGTACAGTGCACGTAACGCGAATTTCGTCATCAGAAGCGTACGCACAACGCCGGATTTTTGTAATCACGCAAGTACACTGTACGCCCAAGTCGCACATGCGCATTTATTTATTTATTTTATTTTTTAGACAGTATTCACATGGGTTGTAACTCGTGGCGAGAGATACTTTCGGCTTAAATAGTAACTTCTTAAACTATAAGATTTCTATCCGATGAGTTATGCACTGGTGTTTATATTTGCACCCACAAATGTGTTTACACAAAATAAATATGATCTAATCCTGCACTATATGCAAATATAATAGAGGGCACATATTCAATCTTGAAGCTATTTGATCAATAAAATACAACGTGCTACAACCAATAAAAAAATCCATAGTTGGCCGTCTAAAGAAATGTAAATTAAAAGTATTTCAGTGATGCCGGTGGTCATTTTTACATGTTCATGTTTCAAAGGGTTTTTAAACATCTGAATTATCCGACATTTAGGGTGTAGAGGGTGTCAAAATGACGACAGAGGGGGAAACATCTGTCTAGAGCTGCTCTCATGGAAATTTTAAGAAAACGTGACTCTACATTTCGTTACAATGTTTTTCTCTTTTTGGCTCAGGGAATGTATCGCATACTGATGGTGTGCTTCCATTCATCTTTTTGCGTTTTCTATCTGCCTCCCCCTCCCTGTCTCACCCTCTCTCTCCCTCACACACACACACACACACACACACACAAATTCGTTTCCCTCCCTCCCATTGGATTGATCAGAGGCTTGTGGGTGTCTTGGATGAGTCATATCAGCAATTTACCCAGTTTAAAGCATCTTTCAAATTACTTCCCTTCCAGTTCGGTACCGTGCTGATAACCGATAACAGTTTTCGTTTCCACAAGGAGATTTGGAGGACACTAGTGCGCTCGTGTTGTTGGGCGCGCGTGTTTATGGCGCGGTGCCTGTGTGTTGTGCTGAGCCGCGCATGCGTGCGACGCAAGTCGCGTGCTCCGTAAACACCGAAAGTCATGGAACATGTGGCAGAAAACAGTGACGAAGACGTTACACTGACCTACAGGTTTATAAACGGATTTAGTTTAACTCTGTCGGGTCTAAATTAATTGAAGGTGCTATTCTGAATAATATTTTTTTTTACCTGTAGGCTGCTACTGTTGAATGGCCCTAGCATTTTCTTGTTGACGTTCAGCTGCAGTTTATCTTTTGTTATCTTTATTTTTATTATACTTAACTCTCTCGTTTGTGCATTCCATCGACTTTAATCTTCAAAAGGCTTTTTCAGAAGACGCATAGCCTACCATATCTCCATATCTTTGTAAAATCTCTGGAACGATGAAAACAGTTTGATAGTCTCTCTCTCTCTCTCTCTCTCTCTCTCTCTCTCTCTCTCTCTGTCTCTCTCTCTCTCTCTCTCCTAATATTTGCCTTGATGCCAACTTTAAATGTGAAATGGGCAGCAGCATCACAGAGGAACCGAGGACCCATAACGCTTGGTATCACGTAATGACAGCGCCCTCTACTGGATTCATTTCCTGGAGCTCATCAGACAAAGCGGTTCAATAAACACTCTACTGTAGGCTACACTAAATTGACTATTTATTAAAGTACTTAATATAGTTTTTAAAACTGTCTACATGGAAATAGAAACACAATTTAGAGTTATGTCTATATAATTCAATATACAAATTACTTTTTAACCCCCTTTAAAAATATCAGCATTCCATGTAGTGTCCTTTGTCTTTCAAAAATAAAGACAAGCAAAGAAAATAAAAGACAAAATACATACATTTGGCTGTAGGCCCATATGACGAATCTATGTCTAAACGCGTATTTTACATTAAATATGGCAAAACAAAACTTCTATATCCTATTGTCACTTGTCTTTCCGAACCCATGTTTCTCGCCCTCTTATATAAATATTTATAAAAACACACTTTGATATTTTTGCTAATACATGTTTTGAAATAATTTCCAGTTTTATTTTCGCATTCATTTAAAAGCTGCATTCATCTTTATACATTTTGTGACCATACTGGGTTCCATGTTATCCATTAACCTGCCTATTAAGGTTATTATTTTGTGAATGAAATAAAGATCATACAGAGATATATTAAAACTTTAAGTATTAGCTACAACAAGATATTTCTGTCGAAATTTAAATCTGTAGTTCAAAACATTGAAAATACAGACTGAAGACAAACAGAGGTATTTATTTAATATTTTGTAGTGTGAACGAACACAATATGTAACATGATTTTAATACGTTGCCTTATGTCTCTTAAAATGTCGAGACATCACTAATTTTATAATCGAACAAATGTAGCCTAAATATATATATTTTTTTAAAACATCGCTTGCACCAAGTCGAAATGTTATGGGCGATCTGATCCATCCTCTCTCCCCGTGAAAGAAAGAGAGATTGATGGCAGGGAACCGATGACTCTCGTTGATATCAATCGGCTCATTAACTCCAAATACGAAGCCAACCTCCGACGTAATATGTCACTGACTGACCAAAGGGTTTCATCGCATAATTCGCGGAAGAACAAAAACGCACGAGATACTGAATGTAGGCTAAATATATAAGGAAACGACAAAAAAATCGTTTAGAATGAACAGCTTATTATTTATATGCGCCTTTTAAAAAGCACAACTAAGCGGCAACCAATCGACTGTATTTATTACAACGCAAAATGTCGTTTTCCAGGACAGAAAATAATGAACATGTTGGTGTTATCATCTGACCATTTACCCATAAAATATTTGAAATGGCAAAAGACATCAATTTACAACGCGACAATACAAGTAAACACTTTTGGTTAACGAGAAGCGCGTGGAACAGCTGTGTGAATACGCACGCGAGGACGAGTGCGTTCCATTCGCAGTGTTACGAACTGTTCAAACTGTGTAAATATTGAGATATCCCGAGGTCAAACACTCCCTTTGGTCGACATTTTTGAAACTGGGACACTGCACGGAATAAAAAGAACAGATCATTTCTGCGCGCAAGTTACCGTTACAATGGTCAAAGAGCGCGTCCTGACACAATGAACTGTCTGTCTCGATGGGGACGGTTCTTCGTTGTCAATAGTTAGCCTACGTGTAATAGTATTCGGTTTGACTCAAATGATTAAGTGTGTCAAGGGGCTCACGGACTGAGGCACCTTTCAGTCAGACATTTTCAACAAACCCGAGGTTATAGCCTCAAGAGAGCAGTCGCTTACGAGAATTTGCCATCAAAACAGATGCGATGCTCGTGTGTGGGCGCAAGGCTTGGGCTACACACCATTAAGCTCGAGCCGCAGCTGAGTAAAATGTGAAATGGGAGAATTAATCGATCCCAGGACGATGCTTTTTTTCAGCCTCGTGGGAGTATGAATTCTTTTATTCATGAGCGTGTTATGTCACTTCCATTAGGCGGTGGGCATTTTTGAGTGTATCTGAACATACATTTTCATAATTGCAGCCAATATCTCTCAAAATCTTGATGAATCTTTTCCTTGTGCAGGTGTGAACAATAAATCCTATCATTCCATATACCCAAGAATATCTTCTCAAAAACGCTTTTATCCACTATTTGGCCATTTCTCTTAAGTTTTTTCAACATATAATGTATTCATTCTATCCTTGAGTGGGCATTTTGGGTCCTGCATGAAGTGCATGGGCAGCTAGGAGGAGGTGAGTCAGCGCGGGGGATGGAGAGCGCTGGTTAAGGGTCGCAACTGCGCTAATGCTGAGTGGCAGTCGATAATGCCAAGCCGTATCAAAATCTGACCCTTGGCCCTTGGAGCTCTTAAATTATTCGCCACCAAGGTAGAAAAGGACACGCATTCGCACTCATAGCCATTCGCGCTTTTGTTGGATGGCGCATTTTTCTGTAAAGAATAAAAGGTCATTTTCCCTGTCAACTTAAATAGCAAAAGTTTTTTGTTGGCACTGTATAGCTGTTGAAAAATATTTCTACCATCTCTGAAGTTTGAAATGTACCATTTAATTTATTTTAAGTGCAACCCTTAAAATGACAGTGTTCTTTGGATCATTTTAGTATTCGCAAAGTTGGCTGCAAGTCCATGGTTCTCGGGCTGGTTATGGCTCTTTGTAAATTTAAAGTGTTCTTTTTATGTTTCATTATAGATTCTTTAGATGGAAGTGACATAAAACGCTTGGGTTTATGGAGACATAAAAGGTAGCCTACTTAAAATTAAAAAAAAAAGATTCTGCAATGAGACCAGGTTGCAAACTCATTTGGTTCTAACTTGATTAAGTTGGCTTGTAAATAACTGTAGCCTAATAAAATGAAATAAAAAGCAAACATATACACAATAATAGGGTTAGGAGGGGACTTAACGTTTCACGGCAATTCAAGAACACGAGTCTATCGGATGCAACCTTTGAAAATATTGAAATAAGGTTCCCACTCTATAATGAGACAGCTTTGATGCTGCCATTTCGAGTGTGGCTCGTGGGACTTCAATATCCGCACTGCAACTAATCCAATTACACGAATCATAAACTGTGATTGGCGGGATTGCTGTTGGCTCCAATGCCACGCGAGCGTTTCAATTAGGCCTGTTCCTACAGTATTCATGTAAAGGTTCAAAACAACGTCAGACGGAATGCTTATCTTGAAACGCATAATTGCAAGAGAGAACGTGAAAGTAGCCTAAAGGTTGCACATCTGGATTGTTTGTAGGTCAAGGGAGGAACTGAACCTGTACATCCATATAAATAAATAAAAAGACATGTTAATGTGAAAACATGAGAATGACGTTAGAGACAGATGGATGAAAGTCAGGGGCGGCAGGAGACAAAGAGCGGAAAATTGAACGAGCTCGGGAAATTGAGCGGAAGTAGAGCAGTGAAGCTGAACCGCATGCGTCACGGTGGGTGCAGCCGTTCGGTGTCTCTCCAGCTCTGATTAGGGCCACCTCACAAACAATCAACAGGCCAAACGGGTCTGCTAGGTAACTGACAGTGCCAATTTGTACTAGATACATGTATACCCCAAAAATGCATCCTATTATTTGCGAATAAACTGATATTCAAACTTAGATGTATAATGTTAAAAACAGCAATTTGTCAGCGTTCAATCAACTCCTACAATTAGATTTAGTTTATGCGCGAGTTAATTCAGCAGTGCTGCTTTCTCTGTGTACCACAGTGCTCCGTTTTAATGGAGAGACAGTTTCATTCATGCAGTCTCTGTTCATTCATCAGAGCACCGTAGCGTACCCTCCGAGTTCAAACGAGACACGAAATTCTTATCAATGGAGAGTCTGACGTCAACAGCGGAGTTATGACTCGTGGATCACGTGTCCAGACGCGTCTATACAAATGGGAGTTGCGCTGTCCGTGGTCCTGAAAAAAAAATACACGCTCCGCATTCATCTCTCAACAGTGCAAGACAGACCGAAGTGTGTTTCAAATAACTGTTTTGGGAAGCAAACTTACTTTAACTCAAGTTTTAAATGAACTTAAGGATTGCGGTTGTTTTCAAACCTCATCCAAGAAGCAGAAGGTTTTGAGCTCCAGCTTATTTCTTCGGCAAATCAGGTGAGTAAGTGCACTGACGTTTCTTCATTCACTCGATAAATAGTTCATAGTTTCTTCAAAAAAACGTAGAGAGGCTATAAAGGGCTAGACATGATCCGCTTATATTTACTTTGAGATTGCATGCTGTCAAAGATATACAGGTCGACCGATCAACAAGCGTTTCATTCATAAATTTCGAAACGCCTTTTTTTTTCTTGCAAGAAGGTCCGTATCTGTATCTTTCTGACAATGTAAACATGACATGTGATGCCTATGATTTTCTTTAAACAATAAAAATATATTCTGTGATCGTCTGTGTACATTTGAAAGAAATCTTAAGGCTTGTTCGTTCAGAGTTAATTCTTTGAAAACCGATAGAAGAAAACGGTCGCGTCACATTGTGTTTATGTGAATGAATAAAAAGAAAATAATGATCGCTTGGATTGACTGACATAGCAGCCTAGGTTTTTCTCTTGCAGCTTACATTTTAAATTGGTGAGAGAGCACAGGTGGATTTATGTTTCACTCATACATAGCCTACTTTCAAATCTCTAGAAATCGTCTCAAGAAAGATCATTTCCACTGACAGTGTAGTTTTCATATAGTCATTATTTAAATGCAGGCTTGTGGTGGTGCTTCGCTAATCCGATTCAAAAAGTGATCGGTGAAGAGGCATCCAGGGAATCTTGCCTTTATGTAGTTTCAGTGTGTCCTCAATTTAATTAAAAAAGTGAGAATGTATTGTGTTGGCCACGTACTGCTGTAAAACGAATGCACGATTTAATATCTGGTCAAACTAATTCAATTAGGCAGATTGTGCCGGCACGTTGTGTTTGCTGCAGCGACTAAATGTTAAAATCTGAGCGCCCTAAACGGTAGTCTTGTTAATGCTCAGAAAAAAACACGAAAAAAAAAAAAAAAAAACACACAGAGATTAATCACCATTTTTTCTTTTTGTCTTTGTAAGGTGCTCCCCTCTCCCCCATCCTGTCCTCTCTGCATGGTCATGTTCTGCTGTTGCTACCCCTCCAGCATCTCAGCTCTCCTGTTAGTCTTCCTCTGCCTCACCCCCCTGCTGGCCCTGGCTGCCCCTGCACTTCAACAGAGATCTTCAGTCAGCAGCAGCATCAATGAGGCTCTCCACTTGGCAAAAGAGGACCCGGGGGCAGCAGAAAGAGCTGCTTGGACACATAGGAAAGTGGACAGCCTGCTCCAGGAACCCTTGGGACAGGAACAGATCTCAAATATGGACTCTGCCAGTGCTCTAGCTTCAGTTCTGCTTGAGGCTCTCGACCACCCAGTTAGAGAGAAGATGATCCAGGGTGATTCTGAAGAAGCACTCGCAATGGAGGCGACGAGGAATCTGGGAGACATTGAGCAGGACGCAGAGAAATCGTCACAGCCAGGTGAGGGAAACGGGGGAGAAGAAAAGCCGAAGGATGAAAGTGAGATAGAAAAAGAGGATGAGGTTAACGACGGGCAGAGTCAGTCTAATGTGGCCACCCCCCTCCAGCGCAAATCCAGGGGCTATTTCCAAAACATTGACCTCGGACTGCAAGACAATGAGATCCTCCCACCTCTTAAAGGCTACAAAGCCTATAACCAGCAGTTGGCACAGGCGACCAAGAAGCTTAAGTGGCAAGAGGAGCGAACAAAAAACCCATCCCAGCTCGACAGAAACTTCATGGATGATTTCGATTTTGTGGAAGAAGAGGAGGAGGAGATTCTAACCCGCAAGGAAGAGGAGGCACAGGCGCGTGCAGAGCAGGAGGAGGTGAGTCGGCAGGAGGCGGAGGCGCAGGAAGCACGTGAGGAGGAGCAGAGACTGGCGGACATTGCCTCTGACATGCTGCTGGAGTACATGGGCAGGAAGCAGAAAGCGTCGTCCTACATGAGAGACATGGAGAAGGCGGCTCTTCTGAACAATGTGGCCGAGGATAAGCGCTCGAACGAGGTGGAGGACAGCGATGATGACGATGAAATGGATCCCCAGACCATCGACAAGCTGATCGAGATCTCCAGTAAGCTGCACTTGCCTGCTGATGACGTGGTTGAAATAATCAGTGATGTTCAGGAGAAGAAGAAAAAGAGGAAGGATTTACCCCTGAGCAACACCCCTCGTTTCCGCCCTCTAGCTCCTCTCAAAGCCAAGGCAAGGCCTCAGGCGTATCAATATCCTAAGTCACCTAAGAAATCCTCTTATACAGTCGATCCATATAAGAAATGGTACAAGGAGAAAAACAAAGGCAAGCTCAGCAAGCAGGACTACTGGTTTAAGCCGCAGAAGCAGTTTCTGGCCTATCCCTCATTCCCCTATTATCAGAAGCCATATCGAGCCTATTACCCGGTCTTCTTCCCACCCCCCAAGCCGCGGTTCTATACAAATCCTGCTCTGTCATTTGACTACAACTTTGGGGGCTCCATGGGGTACGGTCTGAAGCCTCCAAACCGTAGGTACAGAGACAGGCCAAAGGCAAGGGACTGGAAATGGGCGCAAGCCCCACAACGCTCCCAGAACGCCTACCCGCAACCTGGCACTGTCATATCTAATTACATTCTTCCCCATCCCCGAACTTACCAGGCTCTCCCCATGCCCAAACCACGCTCTCCTCCAAGCGGGAGAGCACCTTCTTACGTCTACCCACCTGACTATGTGTACGATGAGCCTGAGTCTCCGCAGGAAAGCGACGAAGAACTGGAGAACTTCATTGAGAAGATTTATTACAACCGTAGGTTATTTTAGTCAGTCACGAGTTCAGGATATTCTCAAGCGATGAAACAAGCGATGAAAGAGTGAGGAGAAAAAGCTGGCAGGGAATTTGAGCGACAGGGCTATGAAAAGACAGTTAGGTGTTTCTTCTCCACTCTTGTGTTTTGATACATTCCAAATCTAGAACGGAAGAGACGGTGCTGCTATCAGAACCTCTCTGCGTGCACTCATTTGGTTTCTCTCGCAGTTTACATTTTAATTTGGTGAGAGAATACACAGGTGAATTTGTAAGGTTTCATTCAGGTATGTTTTTGATTCTCTTGCATGTGAAAAACAAAACAAAACAAAAACAAAAACAAGCAGACAAAATGGTCAAATGAAAAAAGAATTCCGGTGCCAAATGCAAGAGACCCATGTTTATACAAAGATTTATTTTCTTTAGGAAACACTTGATTAATTGAAAAGCAAAGCTTGTGGTTGAGATCTTGACACTGCAGGGCACAGTAATAATTGCTATGGCACTAATTACACAAAACAAGAAAATGTCAAATTATTACAGGCTTTTCCTGAAGGTCTGCTGGATTGTTTTGATCAATGTTCCTATTGCCTTAATACTGATCACTGTTTTAGCTCATCCATGTGCATGCAGGTCTTGCACCACTAAAAAAAAGAAAAAAAGAAAATGAATTCTGTCATGCAGGCTGTAAACAATGCTTGAAACGAAATCTTCCATTTTATTCACAGAAATGCAAAATGGTGAATACCTTTGCTAGGTCAGTGCCCTGTCAATCTACTTGGTGGAATACCTGTACACATGTGATTTAATGTGAACTTCACATCTTGCCAACATTTCAAACTAATTTTAAAAAAGCCCCTGTTACTATGGGTTACCTCCAATGTTCAACCACTGAGTACAGGATCTTTGTCTTGAGAGCCAACAGAACGCTGTATAGTATAATGTTTGTTCCTAAAAATAAGTTTTAAAACGTCTGAAGTTTGTGAGGAATACTCTGAGGGTGAACAGTTTGCACGTCTATCTGTATTTGCATCTTTAAAAAAAACACAAAAAAAAAAATCTGCCAAATTTGGGGAAAATTTCCTTGATCAAACTGTGATTATTTTAAAAATTAATAATAAAAAAAGAAAACAAAGAAAGACAACTCTAATTACTATAGCAAGTGTTTTCATCAGTGAACTGTCTTGTGAAAGGAATTTGTTGTTGTCAACTTTCAGATTGTGAGTTGTACAGTGTCAAATAAACAAATGTGTGTGCAATGTGTAAATAACAGCATGTTGATTACTAGTTTTGCTATATGAAGAAAAATAAAAGCAATTATTTTATTAAAGTCAGTTTTTTTAACAAATGTCTTATTGGAACGTCTTTGATCAGATCCTGAGCAGAAATTAATACATTCTGTACCATAGAGGGTGCTGGCTAGGACAACACATGCTGTTTCTTATCTCACCTGTAGCAGAAATAGCATTTGATGTCACAGAGAGTTTGAACCAGCATGCCCAGTACTTCTTTGAATTTTATCTGTATTTTCCACAAGCATGCTGTATCAACAGAACACCGAAAACACAAACTGATTGACTGTAGAAACACATTTCATTCTCCAGTCACTCGCATACCTATATGTGCCTGAGAAGATCTCTAATGAAACAGATAGATATGCAGCTTTGTGAAAACCCTTACAAATCATGACTGCATTACTCGTGTTCCGTAACAAACATGTTCATTTGAACGAGTTCTGATTATTAATATAGAATACGTAGAATGTATTTACCAAACATAAGACCAAAACACGCACATCTTACATGAAAGAAGATGTAAGTGCATCTGAATGCATGCGTCTTTATCTAGCAAAAAACAAACCCGTGTTTTCAACCTCCTGAGAATCATGCTGTTCAATGAGACGCTGCTAGATGAAAGTCATTCGCTAATAAAAAGAACTTAGAATAATAAAAGGAGAGTAATGTGAAGGGAATACATGGAGACACACTGAGACCAAATGAAAGAGAGGGGTGGGGAGAGAGAAAGCTGCAGTGATTAATGAGTCACATGATTGACGGGTGAGTCATCTACTGCCATGCACCACTGCAGAACCTCGAGCACTTATACCCTCTCCCTCTCTTCCACACACACACACACACACACACAGAGGCACAAACACCAGCCCACTCCCCCACACCCTGACTTTGGACACAATGCAGAACTCAATTATGCTCAAAAAACACCTGCATTAGGCAACATACAAATACACCTATTGCCAGGAGGCCTTGCTCTCTAATTCAAACCTCACTTGCATTTTGTTAAGACGCCACTAAGACCTTACGCCGGCCAATAATAGAGGGATTTAACCCCAAACACGCGTTCATTATCCTACTGATGCACTCTAAACGTCTGTGGCTTTCGCTCCAGCTGCCTTTAGTGGTCAATCCCACAGCAAATTAACCACTGCGATGGCAGACGACCGCTTGAAAATTTTCCATTAGTGACCAGAGTGCAGCGGCTATGGGGGACAGCCGTTTATGAGCCTCTGATGTGTTTCTCTCATTTCTTTCTTTCAGCTTTTGTGTCGGAAACGCAGAGGGCCGTGAATGAGCGTAAGTGCGGCGAAGTCTCACGGCGCTGCTGTTGGAGGCTGGTGAGTCATGGCCACTTACATTCTGCCTCAACCTCCATTTTGAAACAGTTTCATTGAAATATGCAAAGAGTCTGTTAAGTTACGCCGGTAATTACTGTAAATGGACGCCTGACTGTTCAAAACCTTCGCACGGCAAATGTTCCGAGTCATTAATGTACACTGCGGCCCCATGTTCTCCATCTGTTGATCGCGCTCATGCAAAAATCAGGCATAAACACAGCCTGATGCACTGATGACAGTGGCGCCAGTACTTCAGAGGTAAAAAGTGCTTGATAATGACTGTGACTCAGACAGCAGCTCTAATGATGCATTCTGACAAGCCGACCGACCGACGCGGCACGGGAAAAAACACTCTCTCCGTGACACGCGCGCTTTAAGGTGCTTCAAAGTGCCTTGAAGCTCTCTGCTGCCTTTGTAGATAGACAACCTCCATTTATGCCCTTCCTGGATTTCAGTGATTAGCCATAATTGAACAGAATCATTTAAATCTCGGAGAGGTTGTTAAAAAAAATGATAAAATAAAAAATTCCTCTTCCCCCGATCCTTTTCTGTATGCCAAACCTTTATGCATGATGATAATTACCATGTAATTACCATTCAATTATACCCTCTGCTCTCGCCGTAAGAGCTGTCAGTGTGTCCGTTAAGAGCTGATTGCCAGTGTCTGCCGTTGTGTCTCACGGGATGTTTTTGCATTTACACCAGTTTCTGGCATCAAACTGCATTTGTCGATTTCAAATGTAGCGTACTGTCTTGCTGTATTGTACGGCGGGCAAACAGCTTTAATATGTCACATACTAGAGGTTTCATATTAAAGACTGTGTGAAATGATTTTCTTTTAGAATCAATTCAAAATGTTCCATTTCACCCGCCGGGGGGAGAATGCTCTTTGACAGCACTGGCAGGGCACACAGGCGTCAAGCTCTCGGCTCCCAGCATGCACCAGCAGTCATGTTTCCATTAAAGAGCTTTGAATTCTCTGACAGTAAAACAAGGGGAATGCCATAACTATCAAGTACAGGTGCATATAACGTCTGATTAATGTGACTAGCTATCTTTTCTGAAGTGTATTGACTTAAACAGAAGTACAGAAAGCACATAGGATTGTGTTTGCGTCACACAAGCTACCCATGATTCTATCTGAAGTGTTGATCACGATCGGCTCTGCAGAAACACCTGCAGAAGTTTAACAGTGAGTGGAAAACAACATCAACATTTCATTCATCTGCCGGTTGGGTTGGTGCCTGCCGCATTTAAAAAAGAAATGGGGGAGGTGAAGAGGGTTGAGGGGCTGATAGAGTCAGAGAGAATGGAGGGAGCGAGTGAAACCGAGAGAATAAAGGTGAAGGTCTGAGTGACTCACCCTCTATAAGTACTTATCCAGCAGCTCTGTAAAGTGGTGGACCACCTTCAGAGTAACAAGCTCATTGCCTGCCTCCTCTAGCACTGAACGCTCTCATATATAGGGGGGTTTCTTCAAATATGGGCACATTTTTGTCCCAGGGGTTAAACGTAATAGATTCCAATGTTTTCTTTTTTGTCACAAAAAAAAAGGATATTTGAAAATATAAATGAATATAAATGGCCCGGACTTTAAGTCTTAAAATACAATATATATATATATATACACAAAAAATTATTTAGTCAGCCACCAATTGCGCAAGTTCTCCCACTTAAAAAGAAGGCCTGTAATTTTAATCATAGGTTCACTTCAACTATGAGAGACAGAATGCAAAAAGAAATCCAGAAAATCATATTGTCTGATTTTTAACAAATGTATTTGCAAATTATGGTGGAAAATAAGTATTTGGTCAATAACAAAAGTTCATCATAATACTTTGTTATATACCCTTTGTTAGCAATGACAGAGGTCAAACATTTTCTGTAAGTCGCTACAAGGTTTTTACACACTGTTGCTGGTACTTTGGGCCATTCCTCCATGTAGATCTCCTCTAGAGCAGTGATGTTTCGCGGCTGTCGCTGGGCAACACAGATTTTTTACTCCCTCCAAAGATTTTTTTATGGGGTTGAGATCAGGAGACTGGCTAGGCCACTCCAGGACCTTAATATGCTTCTTACAAAGTCACTCCTTCATTGCCCGGGGCGGTGTGTTTGGGATCATTGTCATGCTGAAAGACCCAGCCATGTTTCATCTTCAATGCCCTTGCTGATGGAATGAGGTTTTAACTCAAAATCTCATGATACATGGCTCCATTCTTTCTTTCCTTTACACGGATCAGTCGTCCTGGTCCCTTTGCTGAAAAACAGCCCCAAAGCATGATGTTTCCACCACCATGCTTCACAGTAGGTAAACAGATGTTCTTTGGATTCTCCTCCAAACACGCTAAGTTTAGTTTTTACCAAAAAGTTCTATTTTGTTTCATCTGACCATATGACATTCTCCCAATCCTCTTCTGGATCATCGAAATCCTTTCTAGCAAACTTCAGACAGGCCCGGATATGTACTGGCTTAAGCAGGGGGACACATCTGGCACTGCGTAGTGTGTTACTGATGTTACTTTGGTCCCCGCTCTCTGCAGGCCATTCACTAGGTCCACACTTTGTGTTTTTTCACACCAAGCTGCTTACCTATTGCAGATTCAGTCTTCCCAGCCTGGTGCAGGTCTACAAATTTGTTTCTGGTGTTCTTTGACAGCTCTTTGGTCTTGGCCATAGTTGAGTTTGAAATCTGATTGTTTGAGGTTGTGGACAGGTGTCTTTACTACTAATAATGAGTTCAAACAGGTACCATAAATACAGGTAACCAGTGGAGGACAGAAGAGCCTCTTAAATAAGAAGTTACAGGTCTGTGAGAGCCAGAAATCTTGCTTTTTTTTGTAGGTGACCAAATACTTATTTTCCACCATAATTTGCAAATAAATTCTTTAAAAATGTGATTTGCTAGATTTTTTTTCTCATTCTGTCTCTCATTGCTGAAGTGCACCAATGATGAAAACTACAGGCCTCTCTCATCTTTCTAAGAGAGAACTTGCATAATTGGTGGCTGACTCAATACTTTTTTGCCCCACTGTATATATAATGGAAATGACAACACAGAACAAATTGCATTATTCTTCTGTGAGTTATGCATATTCTGACATTGTTAGGAGACAAATGCCTTTAAGAGAGTCTATTTTCTAAAAGCCCACAGGGACAACACTTAAACACACACTCATAGATATTGCTCCACAGGCACTTACACTCACTCTTGGTACTATATTAGGTCCACACGGTGTGTGCAAACAGCCCTCTTGTCTCCAGGGCATAATCCATTTGATGTTTACATCAAGTGCTATTGTGGCAGATGGGGTAAAATGTCCCTCAGGGGTGTTTATCCTCAGCTGGGGAGTCCAGACTGCTGACTGACTGAGGCAGACGAGGCCTGACACCTGAGCTCCACTGCTGTCACTCTTTACAGCAAATCTGCTTGTGAGCCATTGAGATTCATCAAATATTGAATGGCCACAGTTTCCGTTTCGTGAGAAGAAGGGGTTAGAGAGAGAGAGATAGAGAGAGAGAACTATAGAGCAGATAAAACAAAAAGAGGTTGTCCCAAGGAAACGGGAGGTCAGTGAGATGGCAGGGATGGTTAATGACGACCAAGCGGCCCAAGTGGGGTAAGTGAGCTCTCCATGAATACAACACTTAATTGCTGATGTTTTGGCTAGTGTCAGAGTGCATTAAAAGGTCTCGGCTGGGGATACTCAAGCCTCTGAGTGTAATTCGTAGACAGATGGATTAATTGATAACTTCCCGGTGAGGGCTAAAGAGCAGGAATTGAGACAGATAGTCTAGGCACTGTGTGAGGAAAAACACAGGCAGGTGTCAAGGACTTTATTCAAATGTAAAAATAAACAAAAACAACATCTGCCTTTGATATCTACACTCTTTCTTACACAAATACAGAACGAGTCTGAGTGATCCCAGCAACAAGGAACAAAACCCTCAGGACCAACAGGAGCAGGTCAGAGCTGTGCTTTATAAATGGACCAATGCAGTTAAAACACTAATGTCATTTTTATGTAACACATTTATTCTCTATATTATATTAGGTGTGTGTGTGTGTGTGTGTGTGTGTGTGTGTGTGTGTGTGTGTGTGTGTGTGTGTGTGTGTGTGTGTGTGTTTTTGTGTTTTTCGATGATTTTAATTCTATACGGTTTCAATTAAAGGGTGAGTTCACCCAAAAATGAAAATTATTTCATGAATTACTCACCCTCATGTCATTGGACACCCGTAACACCTTCGTTCGTCTTTGGTACACAAATGAAGGTATTTTTGTTGAAAGCTGATGGCTGAGAAAGGCTTCAGAAAGGCCTCTATTGGCATTCAGTACATTTGCACTGACCCACTCACAAGACCCATAAAGGCACTAAAGACTTCCTTACAAAGTCCATCTTACTACAGTGGCTGTACAATAATTTTACAATAATAATTTTATGAGAATAGTTTTTGTGAGCAAAAAAAAATCGAAATAATGACTTTATCCGCCAAGTTATTGTCTTCCGTGTAGGTCTCTGACGTGAACTCACTCGATAGCGGCGCTCCTCCTCTTCCGGGTCATGTATCCGAACGGCAGATCTGCGTCACATTCTCGCGCACGCGTCGAGTTCACATCAATAACTTGGAGGATAAAGTCGTTATTTAGATTTTTGTGCGCATAATAACTATTTTCGTCGCATTGTAAAATTATTGTACAGCCGCTGTAGTGAGATGGACTTTGTAACGAAGTCTTTAGTGCCTTTATGGATCTTGTGAGTGGGTCAGTGCAAATGTACTGAATGCCAATGGAGGCCTTTCTGAAGGCTTTCTCAGCCATCAGCTTTCAACAAAAATATCTTCCTTTGTGTTCCGAAGATGATTGAAGGTCTTACAGGTGTCCAACGACATGAGGGTGAGTAATTCGATTCGATACGATTTTTGGGTGAACTAACCCTTTAAGATAACAAGCCATTAATTTCTATGTAAAGATTTGATGTTGTTGCTTGTTACATGTTGCACTAGAAATTCTTGATTCTGATTGGTCAGATGGAACAGATCACACAGAAAGCCGCCTTGCGTTTAAATCGAGCAGCAGTGTCGGAAATGGTAATTAACTCGAAATTTGACGGCGCGTTTTAAACTTTAACGTTAACTTTTATTGACTAAAACTTTGCAACGCACATGTTTACAATTAAAAAAAAATAAAAAACGCAATGACATGGAAGAGAACACAAGCTCGAGACACGTTAAAAGTTGAACTTATTTTAAAAATAGGGAAGACCGGGTGTATGGTTGTAACACTATTTGCTTCTGCATCTATAACTCGCTAAATTTTTGAGCTATGTGATAAACAACATTTGCTAACTTCAAAAGACACATATTCGAACCATTTCGAATATCCCATCCATTTTAAATTGATGTCAAATGCATTGTGTGCCTTTGTTACAACCAACCTCAATAGGATGTAACACAAGTAAGCAAAAACAGAGGCCACATTATGCAATTTGTTTAATGAAACAATCCAAAAGAACAATCCTAAACAACACTCTCTCTCTCTCTCTCTCTCTCTCTCTCTCTCTCTCTCTCTCTCTCTCTCTCTCTCTCTCTCTCTCTCTCTCTCTCTCTCTCTCTCTCTCTCTCTCTCTCTCTGTCTCTCTGTCTCTGTGTGTGTGACTGAACATAACTCAAATCCACTTTCTGTCTTACTTACTTAGTGTGCATGTCTGTAAATTAGAAGGACAAACTTCTTTAACAATATTAATGCTTAATGAACACTTGACACTTGTACCTGTGTGAAGAACATTTAGGTCTAACAAAAACACTGTCAATGTGTGAGTGATTTTGTCTATCAATGTGCAAATATTCTCAATCAGAGTCACAATGATGACAATTGAATGTTGTTAACCCCGGAGTGCAGGCTTGGTGAAATGGCATGGGCACATTTTACAAATATTTCGTTTGGATTTGAGCTGCTAATTTGCTCCATACAAACAACAGTTGTTTAAGGTCTCATAATCATCACCACTGGCTTTACAGCATTCTTCACAACTAATATGACTGTGACTGACCTGCCCTACTTCAAAACCTCATCAGTCCATTAAAACAACTTTTGTTGTAACACTTTTTAAAGATATTAGCAGGTTAAAATGCACCACATTTTGCCTGAGAAACAGAAATTATTTCTTTAATCTGCAAAAGTATATTTAGCCTACCAAACTAAATCTGGTTTTGGCCAAAACAATTACTTTCTCACCACAAAATAGTTTTTTTCTTCATAAAATCTGAATGTGCCGCTTTGAGCATCATCATAGGTTCTGAGAGGAAGTGGGTAAACACTGAAATGATCATAGGACTTGCTTATCACTGATTGGTGGAATTCGTTGTGTTACTGTTTCAACCACACCCGGTCTCTCCTTTATTTATTAATTTTAACTTGGCGTCTTTTGCGAGACACAGTGCGCATGTTTACATAAAACAAAAACAAAAAATTAAAGGGAAGTTCACCCTTTCTGTCATTAATTACGCACACCCATGTCGTTCCAAACCCTTTGGAACACAAATGAAGATATTTTTGATGAAATTCGAGAATTCTCTGACCTCTCCATAGACAGCAATTTAAAGGGGTACTTCAGCGTTGGAAAGATGAATCTGTATTTAAACTAGGTCATTAATAGAAAGTAGTAGAAATGTGAAATGTGCCTTCTAGACTGAGAAAAGACCGAAAATGTATTTTTGTCTCATGAGGATGAAAGAATACAATTCCCAGAATGCTTTGCTGCCCCGTGAGGCCATTCCCAAAGCCACCGCTGGATTACTGTGACTGAGTTGGAGAAGACACTACAATTAAAAACTGAACGTGTCTGTCCAATATAACGATCGAGTCGCCGCATGAGTCTCACAGCACTAACGCTGCAGGAGTCAGATTACATTTAAGGTCATAAATGAGCTGAATGAGCTCTCCTAATCTGCTCGTGACGAGAGCTGAGGTAATCACGACCACAATCGCGGCATACATTCTCAACGCATGTTCAGTCTGGCGCATTTTCAGTTCATGCCTTTGGAAGCTTAACTTTCATAGAAATTAATTTGAGAAGTTAAAACACTTACATTGCTCAGCACCCGATGAGTTTAAATGAATGCCTGCAGCTGCGAGCTGAATTGTGAGCGTGATCTCCCATCCCCATGTGCGGGTTGAAAACATGTGGAAATGGCTCCCTCTGCTGGCTATAGTTTTTATCCTCTGGCCAAAAATTCCAAAGATGACGCAAATCTTGTCAATTTGCATCATGGGAGGAATTTTTCCAGAAATAAAATGCATAAATCTCTTGTCTCAGGGGGATGTGAAAAATGTGTTAAAAGTAATTAAGGTGTGCAAATTCAAACAAAAATAACTTCCTATGCAGTTTCTGTTGAAAGCAGTGCTTTCCTGTTCTACAGCAGCCGATGCTGTTCACGTGAGCATGACGCAGGAACTGCTCTGCATTTACAACGGAAACTACATAGGAGACTGACACAGGCTAGAATGGAATTGTTAAATATATTACATTACGAAGATGAATTAAGGACTTAAAGGTTAGAGATGACATAAGGGGGAGTAATTAATGACAATTAAAATTTTGGGGTGAACTATCCCTTTAAAAGCAGCGAAAAACGCGAAGAATTCGCATCATGCATGTTCTCATAAAACAATTAAAAAGCAACGCAAAAAGCGAGACAGCAGTGAAAGTGAGAAGGAGCGCATGCTTGTGAGAGATTTTAAATGTTGAACTCGTTTGGTTATTAAAAGGGGGCCTATCATGCAAAATTCACTTTTACATGGTGTTTGAACATAAATGTGTTGGCAATGTGTGTACACAACTACCCTATAATGGTAAAAATCCACCATTCCTCTTTTTTAATCCCCATAAATCATAGGCAGTGTCTCAAAACCATGCTCAGAACATAGCATTTGTGACATCATGTGCTTAGGCCTAGCCCACAACTGCATCCAATTAGCATAGACCCTGTCCTGAGTGAGCTGTACACAGTCCACCATCTCGCCAGAACATTTAAAGGTGAACTATGTAGTATTTTTGCAGTAAAATATCCAAAAACCACTAGGCCGGTGTTATATATTTTGTTCAGTTGAGTACCTACAATATCCCAGAAGTTTCCAACTATTTGTAAATTGTGAGAAAACTGCTATTTTAACTAAGGACAGGGACGTTTCAACATTGCATTTGAGGGAGTCGCCTGTCAATTGCGTCATATCTGCGTTACCCTCGGTTTCGGCTTTTATTTGACAGGAGCGCTTTACTCTTAGCAGTGTGAACAATTGAACGCACAGAGTAAAGTCATAACATCGTTTTGAACACACTTAAATGTATCTAATATGATAAACAGAGCTACATTACCTCAAAATCATAACCGGAAGAGCGGATCTGTGCAGGCGCCCAGCGAATGTCTCCCGTCCCTTCATAATAAAAGTCCCGGTATTTGCGAGGCGGGTATTTGTTTAACAATCGCTCCAGCAACTGTGCTCAGGTCCATAACACTCGGTCCTGCTCTGCTTTAGACTACAGTAACGTTAATAACCGCATGCATGAACGTGATTTCTGCCCGAGTCCTATTTTCCACCGGCTGTGATGAGAAGACCACATCTCCCAAGATGCTGCGCTCACACTTTGCGTCATCAAACTACGATTTGTTTTGAATAGGCGCCCTCTAGTGGACGGAAAGCTCCATAGTGCACCTTTAACAGCAGCATTCAATAAGAAATGTATTCTTATTAAAGCTACTAAAGTGAATTCAATCAAGAACATAGTTATTTTCTTGTTGTTTGATTTTCTGCTTTTGTTGTTGTTTGATTCATATTAACAGCATATTTAGCAGTAAGTGCTGCTGCATATTATGCTACTTTCAAAGTCTTTATGTGAACTTTGTGGGTTTTTGACATAACCTTGTGTGTATTTGACAGTTTAAATGCAATAACACGTAAAAGGGAACTTTGTTTAAAACTCACATGCGCTGTCTGAAATCTAGCTTTCTGTTGGTGTGCTTCAGATACGTGCGCTCAGAAAACCATATATCAGAAGTTTAGACTGAAGATGATGATAGCGATTCTTGGCAGAGTATTCCAAGGTAAAGAGCAGTAAAGGCTCCGCCCTATTCTGGAAAGAGTGGGAGCAGCAGCTTATTTGCATTTAAAGAGAAATGCGCAAAAACAGCATGTTTTCCTTCCACTCAAAATGGCTATTTACAACATGGTATAATAAATGATCTGTGGTGTATTTTGAGCTGACACTTCACAGACACATTCTGGGAACACCTGAGACTTATATTACATATTGTAAAAAGCGGCATAATAGGTCCCCTTTAACTTCGCATCTTAAAACGTCTGAAAAGCAGCAAGTATATGTTTACATGAATTCTGTGTGAGCTGTCCCTAAACTATGCTAATCCTTCTCTTGTATTTCATTATGTGCTGCTTGACAGACCGTTTCATGCGAGGAAGGGAGCTGTTGTGTTAGTGAGAGTGTTACACAGGAGAAATCTGAATCCGGTCAGACCCCAAACATTACACAGGCCTTGGCAGCGACTCCTGTACACACACAGAGTATGTCTAAACCTGTCACTGTTACCCAGCTGATAAATGCTTACAACTGATAATAGCTTACGGACAAGGAACATTTAAAAATGCTGAACAGTTCGTCCTTGAGCAAATAGTCTATTCAGCCCTGAAATGCAAATGATATTTACTCAGGTGGATGATGGGAAACAATGGTTAGTGCAAAAGGCTTAATTTACTTTTGGCTATTTTGGGCAGTTTGTTCTGTGATAAAAATAAAACTATAGAGTGAAACATGACTAAGTGCTCAAAGATCTTGTTGGCACAGGTGAACAAGGCAATATTAAGTAAATTAATAAGTGTGTACTTCCCTATAGGAGTCGCTGTTGAACTCTGTTGGTACTGCTTGAAATCTCAGGAAGACTTCAACATACCTCAGGTACAGTGACAAGCTCATGTTTTTAATATGTGTAGGCTGATATAAAATATAGGGCATGCTGTTAATAGATTAATGATCTAGTTTGTCTGCCTTTTAACACAAGATAGACTCTGGGGTTGGATTTCATTTGACCTGGCATGCATTCAGTATCTTGTTGCAACCATCTCAGCTGCTTGTAAATTATGTAGCTAAAGCTTTGCAAAATATAACGCGTAATTCCCATATCTGTTCACTAGATGGAGCAGTTCAGTAACAGTTTTGTCTTAGCTCCAGGTGGACAGTGAGGAGCTAACGCTGCCCCCCAGTGGTGAGCGCATGAACTACCAGCGAGACCCTAGGCCACATTTTGGAGTAGCCCACTCATCTCGCTCTGTGCCTTTTCCCCTGTGGGACAGTGATAGGCCAAGAGAGATGAAGAGGGGGGAGGAGAAGGAGGAGGAGAAGGAGGAGGCGGTGGATTCTGTCAGCTGTTGTCCTCACTGCCATCTTGGGCTGCCACGTGATACACTGCGCTGGCATGAGGTAAGTAGACACACAGTTGTGTTCAAAATGGAATACTAGTGTACTGCTTACAGCATTGTATACTACAGACTTTAAATAATAAAAAAGTAAATCAACTTATATCTGCAACATAAGAAAAAAAATCATGCTTTGGTAATTCATAATTATTACAAAATATTGTCATTACAATTAACTGAACGGTTGAGGTCACGCGGCATTTTGATTGGTTGACTCCGCAGAATTTTATTTCAACCACCACTTTAGTCTGTTGCAGTGCGTGCAGTAAGAGTTGTTTGCTATTTGAATTGATTGGATTGGTGGATATAACCACAAACTGTACACACACACACACACACACACACACACACACACACACACACACACACACACACACACATACACATACACACACACACACAGAGAGAAGCCTCACTGTGTCAAAATGTTACCTGTCCGAGTCAGATTCCGAATTGCAGCACAATGAACCAACAGCACCACAAATAAAGCTTTCTTTGACAGCGTGCTAAGGTATGTTCTGTTAGACATGTACACATTTATTAATACCTATCGAACGATCTGAAACAATCCAATACTATCACATATAAAAAACATTTTCTACTCACATAAGTGTGTTGCTTCATTCATTCATGTAATCTCATCTCGTCTGCAAATCCAGTCTCTTGTTTACAAACGAATCCATGGTGAAATGAAGGAACAAGCACTCAATGTCTTCCCCATGCGAGCTGATATTCATTAAAAATAAAGTTAATCCATGTATTCATAATTCTGGAATCCGAATGAAGCTTATGCGGTATGTTTATTGCTTAGAAGTTCGATCCGGTTTAGCTCTAGGCCTGTGTCATATCATGAGTCAATTGGCGGGGCTACAGAATCAGGGGTTGTTCTTATTCTCTTGAGGCGATGTTTCACCACACAGTGATGTCAAGATTGATCAATCGTTTGCTGGGCCTGAGGTCAATAAAAGCTTTTCTTTGACTAACAAGGACATTTTTCAGCTCTGAAACGTACAGGATATTCTTATATTACTATGATCTTTATAGTCAAAAGCTCAAGGGAAAGTTGATTTCTCAATTAAGGACCCCTTTAAGCTTAAATGCGGAGGACATAATCCAGCAGGAACTAAAAAGTTGCACACAATCCTACTTCACCGGACTAATTTGCCTAATCTTTAACTTGTATATTATATTAATTTATTTCACACATACTGATATATTTCAATTGTTTATTCAGTTGCTGCCATGTTAAGTTGATTAGATATTGCGTTAATGAGCAGTTAAAGCTATGTGTACCAAGGTGGCCGGTGAGTGTCTAACCACAAACACTTTGTTATTTTTCATTCAGTTTTTTAATAATTTTTAATGTGAATCGGTTATTAAAATAATATGATGTGAAAAATAAATGATATCTTGAAAATGAATGCTCAGTATTGTGTGATAAGAATTGTACATTTTACTGACTTTGCTTGCATTTTTTTTATTTTGTTTGATTTTTGTCTTTTTGTGCAGGTAAAGTGCTTGATGTTTGATGGACAGAGAAACAGTTCATCTCAATAAAAGTCCATTAAATGTTCCTTCGTCTGTTGATGGCTACCTGAAATAAGCTATGAAATCATTCAATATTTTTGTTCAATTTTCTTTTACCTAAATCCTTTTTTCCTATTTATAAGTTTTAGTATTTTTTCAGTAACATATTGTTAGCAATTTAAGGACTGGACTATGTGAAATAATAGAATTGCATTTCAATAATAAAGTATTACTGTTCTGTGAGGTCAAAAACAGCGGTCAACAACCCTGAAATCTAATCTTCTATAAAGAGCATGGGTTTCTTGTCTTTACTCTTCACTGCAGTTCTTATTGTATTATTATAAGCTTGAAATTATGCTAATGCATTATGTGCAATGTTGTCAAATTATATTTGCTAAGGATGAAACAGGAATGTCAAAAAATGTATTGCCCATTTGTTATGAATATGAAAAATATCATTACAAATACATTGTTAAAAGAGTATGCACTGCATACATTAAAATTGTCAACAATGTTCAGAGTCTAAAACAATTTATTTCATACTATTTATTAATACCTGAAACATGTTTTGAGAAAGAATGATTTATCAAGTTTGGCTAAGCTCTGCTTTTTCAGTTAAGTCATCTTTATTTCAAGAGTGGTACACTATATACTGTCTATCAAAAGTATTGGGACACCCCTTCAAATCATTTAGGTGACCCAATCACTTCCATGGCCACATGTTTATCAAATCAAGCACCTAGACATGCAGACGCTTCTACAATCATTTGTGAAAGAATGGCTCGCTCTCAGGAGCTCAGTCAATTCAAGTGTAGTATCGTGATAGGTTGCTACCTGTCCATTTGTGAAATTTCATCTAATTTTGTGAAATGTCATCTGTTAGTTGTATTATAACAAAGTGGGAACAATTGAGAACAACAGCAACTCAGCCACAAAGTGATAGGCCACAAAATCACAGAGTGAGGTGAGCGCATGCTGAGGTGCAGTACGCAGAAGTCACCAACTATCTACAGAGTCAGCAGAGGTAGAAGTAACGAATTACAACTACTCACGTTACTGTAAAAGCTGCAAAGGGTGGGCCAACTCCATATTAAACCCTACCGATTAAGAATGGGATGTCATCAAAGTTCATGTGTCTAAAGTTCATGTTCTCCTAAAACTTTTGGCCATATAGTGTATCATTACAGATGCATTTGAACCTTTGTGTTTGATAGTTGAGCATGGAGAGGTTCATATCCACTGATCTATAAATGTATGTAAATATTAGTGTTCAAATCTCAAGCCCAAACCTCATGTTTCAGGTGTTTTCTGAGGAAGCCAAAACCTGGGTGACTCAAAGTTGCCTCAAGCTAAGAATTCACACTTGGAGAGACGTGTCAACAGGGTTGAGCAACATTCTGAAGCCAGAGACAACGTTGGCTTATGAGGAAAGACATGCAGGAGAGCCAAAAATAAATTAAATTCAAGACAGGACACAACTCCATTTCGCATCAAAACAAGCTTGCAATATATTATGTTACTAGCATTTTAAAACCAAGTATATATCAGTCATTTTGGAAAGATTCATTTAGCAAGTGCTATGCTATGCTAATAATCAAATCATTGTGTTACCAAATGCAATGTAGCATTTATTGAATTAGCTAGTTAAGGTTTTCACTACTAAAAATATTAAAGTTAATAATTTAGCTTACTTAAAATAGCTTACTTAAAAGACTTAGGTTACTCAAATATTTGAAGGTAAAAACAATTAAAATGTATGAGTATGAAATAAAATTCTGCAAGGTCTACTTGCTTAAACTGTACATTTCTTAACTTTAAAATTGCCTAATTTTTTTTATTTTTGTCAACTTATTCAGGTTTACAGTGAGTTGAATGTCGTCTAGCAAAACTTCTGCTTCAGAGATGTTGAACGAATCTGCTTCTCACTCTTCTCTCCAAAATTGCCCACAGTAGTTCCATAATATTCAGGTCGGGTGATTAAGTTGACTAGGGCTGACTATGGCAGATGGCTGGTTTTATGATCATAACACAGGTGCTTCTCAAACGGAAGGCTGCGTTCTACTGAGGCTCTGAAATGGTCTAGTAAGTGTGCCTATCATGTCACACGTGTTCCCACCCCCCACAGTCACGTCACAAAAATACTAGTAAAACTTAATTTTGGAAATATACCTTGTATTACAAATATTTATATTATGGCTTTCAGTGAATGACAGTTGTATTTCTCCCAGTGGCTTACATTATTGGCAGTTATGTGTTAAGTGATTCATTTACAGGAAAACAAAAGATAACATTTATGCTTTCATGTCCGAAAACAATATTTTTGTCTTACATTTCATAATAAACTCAGACGAGCTCAGTACCAACCCGTTTTCTGTCAGTTTATTTTTGTGCATTTAAATGTGTGCAAAGGATTGTGGGTTATTTAAGGCTGTGAAGTATATATCCGGTGCATCCTTCAAAAGGCTGAATGAAGGACGCGAAAAGAAGGCTGCTTTGAGGATCCTTCAAATTGAGATGGCCTTCAGTGACGTTTGATGACATGGCAGTCGAGATACGCAGCCTTCATAGGAAGGAGAAACTGTTTGAGAAACATCTACCATCCGTTTATTTTATTTTATTTTTTTTATTTTTTTTAGCAGTTCAAGCTCTTTCATTGATGTTGGCTTTGTGAAGATTTCTGTGGTCAGTTTTTCTGGAAATGGTTATGATGAATATTGAGGTGTGCTGCAGTTGTTCTGTTTGGTCACGATTCTCTTTGTGTTTGGCGGCCTCTATCATTCACTTTCATTTTCTTTCAATGTCTTTTGTGTACACAGTCATAATCATAAAGACTACTGTTCTTAAAATACACAATACTAGTAAGGTTACAAATGCTCTTGTTACGGCTCTGATGATTTGCCATAGGCTGTAAATACACCCACTGGCCACTTTATTAGGAATTCAACATGCAAATATGTAATCACATGGCAGCAATTAAATGTGCTAGATGTATATTTGTTGACTGTAGTAAAACATAAAAACATAATAATATATTTATTTAGGAACTATGTGTGTTTAGTTCACATTCTTGTTTCTTTTGAAAAACAATTCTACAGCCAAGTTACTACTTTGAAATGCACGTTCCGTGTTTAAATGTCTGCTGTTTTATTCTGTGTGATCCTCCCACTGCCAATGTACCCAATAGTATTTACAGGGTTGACAGAGAATGGTCTGAAAAAAGAGAAAGTGGGGAAAAAGGCCTTATGCCAGAGGTCAGAGGAGAATGCTCAGAATGGTTCAAGCTTATATAGAAAGGCAACAGTAACTCAAATAACTACTCATTACAACTGAGGTCTACATAAGAGCGTCTGTAAACACACAACACGTTGAATCTTGAAGCAGATGGGCAGCAGAAGAACACACTGCCACTCCTGTCAGATATAAACAGGAAACTAAGGCTACAATTTGCACAGTTTCACCAAAATTGGACCGTAGAAGATTGGAAAAATGTGACGTTCAGATAGTAGGGTCAGAATTTGGCATAAACAATATGAAATCATTCTTGTATCCCAGATAGATAGATGGATGGATGGATGGATGGATGGATGGATGGATGGATGGATGGATGGATGGATGGATGGATGGATGGATGGATAGATAGATAGATAGATAGATAGATAGATAGATAGATAGATAGATAGATAGATAGATAGATAGATAGATAGATAGATAGATAGATAGATAGATAGATAGATAGATAGATAGATAGATAGATAGATAGATAGATTCAACAAAATCAAAAACAATTTCTAAATACTTAACTGAATTGTATTTGTTAAGTATTTAGAAATTGTTTTTGATCAATCTTCTCCCCTTTCCTGGTAATTTAAGCTTGATCCCTTTCAGATGTTAAAAAAGCAGAAAGATTTCCTTTCACTTGGAGTGATGAAGCAAAACCTTCAATCATTGTCACCCTGGAGCTCTTATCTCGAGCCCTGTTCCAGTTTCTCAAATGTGTGGCCAAGAGGTGGGGTGCAAAATTGGGAAATTGTCTGCAGCATTTGAGGGACACATGCGCTTCATCGCATTCATGTACAAAGTATCACATCCTGTCTCTACTAAACCAAAATCTACTCTACACATTCAGGGCTTCCAAATGTTTGGAAGTTTCACAATAACAAATGCCTCTCCTTGGACTGACATTAATTTAGTGATCAAATTTAACACTCTTATGAAAAATTATAATAACTCTAAAATTCTAACTATTATTACACTTTTTTTTAAATTACATATTACCCCAAGAACACATAAATATTGTATATAACAGGAAAACCCGCTTATGGTTATTTTAAACACATATTGCATAAAGCAAAATGGTATATCAAATCATTCTGTTATAGCAATATTTCAGAACATAGTTGAGAATCATCTATCTTTATACAAAGTTTGGTATAAAAAATCCTGAAACCTAAACATTTATTTGTGATTTTTTTTTAAATCCCATTTTTGCCTATTCATGTTTTTATTTTTATTATTATTAACAGATTCCTGGGGCCTGTACCATGATGGTAGTTTAACAAACTCAGGGTTAAAGGATTAGTTTCGAGTTGACAAAACCAAACCATTGTATTAAGGCTTTGTTGGTCCCATGATGCTGATCATCAACTTTCTTTGTCAACTCAGGCTTTGATCCTGACTTCAGGAGTTTAGCTGTGACATCAGCAGTGAACAGCCAATCACACGCTGTGGAACTGAGATTCACTTCTCGCGAGACAATCAGTGAGATTAATTTCTCTCTTCTGCAGAATATTGCATGATTGAAAAATATTAAGAATAAAAAATAAAAAAAATACACAGCAAGAAGAAAAGCTGTTTATGAAAGAGGACAACTTTAAGAAAAAATTGTATACGTCAATGCAAGTAAAAGTTATCAAGTTAGTTTAGTTGATATAGAGAAAATAAAACATTTAAGCTCAGTGAGCATCTTTTTTTTATAGGCTATTTTTATTTATTGATTTTAAAACTTTGTCCATATGACTTTATGCAGGTGATGTTATTTATATGACTTATGTATTAATTTTAACAAAGTACCTATTAATGATTGATTAACTAAAATGATAAATGTGTAATTGATTTAAGGTATAATAATTACATAAATTATAAGTAAATCATTCAAAATTAATATTATTATAAATAAGCATTGTTAAAAGCAAGACGCTTTAGTCTTTAAAACCATTTGCTATGTAATGACCTTTAATTTGGAGCAGAAACAGGGGGAGTGGCTTTACTGCATCAGAGGTGTGTCACTTTTCTCACAGCTGATTGGCCCAATTTCAGTTTGAGATCTCTAATCCAGAACATAACCTGCCCTGGAGCAGGTTAGCCGTGGAGCATAAGTTACTATGGCGATGAACACAGCTAAAAGCCAAACCACTTTAATGGTACCTAAAACCCAGGATTGGCACAAACTAAGCTTAAACAAATCAGGCTAGCCAGCTAAACCAGCTTCATGGTACAGGCCCCTGGTGTCCTTTACAACGTTTTTAACATAACAAATTAATAACATATTTTTCCCATTTTGTTTCTTATGCTCTAAATAATGTAATGACATTAAAAATACGTTATTTTAGATTTTTTTTAAGTTTAATATTGCTTTTATGAGTTAGCAATTTTCTTGCTAAATAAATATCAGCATTAAAAATACAATTTCAAAAAGAAACACAGTTTTCAATAAAAAGGGTTGAAATATTAGATTAAATAGTCGTCACGTCACACAATAAGGACTAGGCATTGGACTATGTTGTCAACACTTTCGTAATTAAAATAAAGTTATTCGTTTTAAAAATATTTTATACATTGAATTATGTAAATTCAACATATTCCATTATTGTTACATGGTTTTAATTGTTAGGTCAGTTCAAGATCTCAATATACATTAAATGTATAGGCAATCAATTAGATGCCCTGTTTGCTACAGTACAATCAAATCTCTGATCAAACATTTATTATTATATAAAGTAAAACCGCTATAATGTGGGCGTGGTTGTAAAGTAATACCAATCGTATGGGCTAATACACCTTATTAATATTACATAAGATGAGTAACGCAATAGATTAAGCAAATGTTCCAAACGGACCAATGACTGAGCTTGCTGCATGACCTCTATATTAATATTCATGAGCTCGTCGCCGCCACGCCTCGGAGTGGTCTTCCTGTGATTGTGTTGTCTTCGTGCTATTGGGCAGACGCATCCTGCGCGTCGTCACACAGTTGCCTACAGATTTTCACTTTGCGAGTAAAACGTCTTCAAATCATGTCGTCTTTGTATAAACCGTTCTCTGTTTCGGAGGGACCCTGCAAAGATGCTATACTGAGACAAGGATGCACGTCGCAACAGCATCCCGCTGCGCTGACCCGGATTCCCTCCGCTGGCAGGGGGTCGACGCGCACTTTTACCCCAATTCCCAACATTTATCCAGGCCAGAGGAATCTAGCGGCCGCTGCAATCGAAGGGAGAAAAATCACCCATCTGTGGAAGGCTATTCTTGCAGGTACATGCGTATTTGTGTTTGTGTTAGAAGCACACAAGCGCTAATGTTTTGGTGAATCAAGCTAGTCCCCATTATGCGCGAGCCCACAACAACAGTCATGCGTGACACGCTGGCACGTCCCCTTTCACAACACGTACAGTCTGCCATTAAAACTCACTGTCAGTCCATGACCTGCATGTCTTTGCTGGGTCAACCAAATAGTAGCTTCCAGAAATGTAATTTGTTGACTCTGCTAATAGCAGTTTATACAGCTTTGGGCACTTAAAACAGTGTGCTTTATTAAATATAAAATTCAATATAACTACTTAACCATATTCCAACAAAACTGGTTTGGTTGGGTGCAATGTTGCAAACAACTGTGTTTTAAACAACCAACTAAAACAAAATGAACTTTTATAATAAAACGGATTTGTCCTTGATGCGAGTTAAACAGCTGTAGCTTAAACGAATCACACAGATTGCTGCTTGCAATTTAGACACTCCTTTTTTACTTATGATATTGTTTTTAAACAGGTGGCATTGCAGGAGGCATTGAGATCTGCATCACATTCCCAACGGAGTACGTGAAGACCCAACTACAGTTAGATGAAAGAGCAAACCCTCCCCGATACCGAGGCATAGGTGAGGGCAATGGCATGATTTGAAAAATCACCAATATCTGATTCCTAAATGCATGCTATATAACACCGTTTATGTTTCTTTTTGTATTCCTAATGTTTAAACAAAATGTCATATCTGGATTTTCGGTGTTGTGACTAATCCAATAATTAACCTGCAAGCTCATGTTCATCTGCCTCCACTTTTGAGTGCAACAACCACATCTCAACATCCAACCCACCCTACATTTTTCCTAAGATGTATCCCACAATACAGAAGAAAAGATCTGTTGCTACATTCATTTAATTGAGACTCTGTTTTGCATGCTTCTGTTGAGAGCAACAATGCGGGGGACAATAGGATATGGCTAGCATTGTATGTGTTTGTGTGTTGGTTGGATTCCAGGTGTCGTTCTTTTAGCCGCCGGAGGTTGTTGGCGTGGTCTTGAGCGTTTCCTCTATAGATCAGCCCTGCATTTATGTCTGCTGTCTGCTGTCTGCTGTCTGCTCCAGGAGTTAGTTTGTATGCTGAAATCTATCACATCTTTATACCTAATTTTGTGTCCACCCTTGTTAAACTGCGTAGGGTATGTGAGAGGGAGGCATTCTGGTAATGACATGTCCATCCCATCTGAGGTGAATGAATTTTAGGAAGGAGGAAAGTTGTTCGCTTTTGGTCAATTTGAATAGATGTTTATTTGACATTTTATCCTTCTAGATAATAAACCTGAGGCATCTTGTATAGAAGGCATCTTGATGCCTGTAGGTAGTCAAGCATTCAGCGGCATGCAACAGGACGCTCGGAACACATGGTTCATACACTCTTACTTCAGTGTAGGCAGATAGATGCTTATTCCGCCATACAAAATATGCCAGATGTCCAAAAATAGAGGCCAGTTTCCCCAACCTGTTTTAAAATCTCATCGTCTAGGGTGGTATTATGGGTGATGGTAGGCCTCGATATTCTCACGGTAAAGTTTGAAATAACTTTGCAGCGATATACTGTTAAGTGAACCTTCCAACAGTGCCCACACAGCTGAGAATGGCTTCTTCAAGCATCTTGGAGACGTTGCCGCAGGTCTTCTGGATTAAGTCTGTCTCAGTTTTTTTCATGTAACCACAAAACTACTTGATAATGGGGAGATCTGATCTCTGTTGGAGCATACCGACTCCTTGTGCATACAAAAATCTCACTGGATCGTGGGTGTCAGAACCATTGTATGTGGGTGGGGCAAGGCCCACCTACTTTTTAAGACCAATGATATTGGACCCACTCATTTTAAAGGGGTCACAAATTGAGAAATCAGCTTTCCCTTGAGCTTTTGATATATAAAAGGTCATGGTAATATAAGAATATAATGTAAGTTTCAGAGCTGAAAACTTCCTTGTTAGTCAAAGAAAAGCTTTTAGACACCAGGCCCAGCAAACGATCGATTTCAGAATGTGCCTCATCTTGACGTCATCGTGTGGCGAAACACGCCTCTATAGAATAATAAGCACGCCAAATTCAGTAACCCAACCCACCGACTCATGGAGTTGTTTGGATCGCGCTAGCCAGAAGCAATAAACATGCAGAAGATGGCAATGTATTGTGCTATTCCTAGTTGTGGAAGAACACAGTCGCTGCATAATCTCCCTTCAAATTCTAAAATTAGGAATGTGTGGTGGTTAAACTTAATTTTTAATGAAGTTTCAGCTCACGCACACTGTAAAAAAATATTTAGAAATTTTTTTACCTGGTTGCCTTAATTTTGAGTTCATTGAAATTAAAATTGAGTTAATACAATTAATTTTTTTTTTGAGATTCGACAACCTTTATTAAAATATTATTTAAAGATTTTGTTAGCATATTGGGTAATTGTGTGCATTTTATTTCTGATGACGCAGTGAAACTAACACCAAATAGTGCTATTTTCATGATTTATCATTTTTTTTATGTGGTTCAGACACAATTATATTTTGAGTTTCTATTTATTAAACACATTTCCTTCATTGTATCAACTCAAATTTTTAAAGCAACCAGGTTACTTACTTTAAGTTAAACCAACAAAAACCAATACATTTTTTTTTACAGTGCAGGGAAGACACGTATGCGCATTCGCTTCATTTCATCGCGGAATCATTTGTAAACAAGTCTCAGGCCGTGCTGGATTTGCAGACATATTGAGATTAAAACACAATGCTGTTCCTTCTATATTAGATCCGACAGGAATGGTGCAACACACTTATGTGAGTAAAACATTTTTTTTTTAATATGTGATAGTGCCGCTAGACAGCAGCAAATCTAATCTAATCCCTAACGGCAGCAAATCTAATCTGCCATGAGTATCGTCTAGCTAGCAACTCTCAATACCTTCTGAGCTATAAAAAAACAAACTCTGGTCAGGCCAATCACATCGTGTATAGGGTCGGTGGGCGGGGCTAATGATGACGGCAGGGTTGTGGTTGCGTGCTACTAGTAAACACAGAAGCTGGCGGATGGCGGTCTTTCGAATCAACTTTGGCTGTGACTCTGGAAGACTTGGAGTTAAGCTTTTCTCTGAGAAAAGAATAAAGAATGGCAATGAAGTCATTCTTAAAAAGGGAAGATGTGTTCGGAGTTTTGCTGACCCGATACAGTGAAAGTTTATCTGTCGCTTCACCTTCGTTGCTCTGGTTGGTTGTAGCGCTATCCAATTGCGTGCAGAGGGAGTTTCTCCCGCCCCTCGGATTGAGCCCTGTCAATGGAGAGTTTCCAGACCAAACATCTTGATGTGGGTCTGGCTTGTCAGGCTAATATTTTCTTTATTTTTATTAAAAATAAATGCCTTTCCGATCTGAGATGTTATGGTAAAAGAGAGTAGAGCGAGTTTGGCAAAAGGTGGATTCGAACCTCGGGTTGATTTGCGTCAACTTTCTACCATGTGTCTTACCCCTACACCTTTGCGACTGTAAATAATTCGGTGTCTTCTTTCATTTTGTCTGGCCCAACCAGACGTTTCGTAAACAGAGCGGGCTATTTGCACTTAATGTAAATGGCATCTACTCCAGTAAAAAAAAATCTGGGGGAGGACCCACCCGAAACCCATGCACTGGATTATTATAATTAGTGGCAAAAATAGTGTTTTGGAGTGTAAACTGATATTTCCAACTAACACACTACAGCAATAGATATAAATAAACGGCTTTAAACCATTTTCTTTTTGTTGGGGAAAATATTAATGTGCCTTTTGCAACGTACTGTATATCGGCCTTAACTGAATGTGTAAATAAAATTGTGTAACCTGTATTATTGTGCAGGCGACTGTGTTAAGCTGACAGTGCAGGATCATGGGTTGAGGGGTCTGTATAGAGGGCTTAGTTCACTGCTTTACGGATCCATCCCGAAATCTGCAGTACGGTAAGAAAAATTGGTCTTTTACGTGTTTTAGTATGAATAGTGTATCTTTTGCTTATGCTTTTTTGTTTGACATTATGGCAGGTTTGGAACATTCGAGGTTCTTAGTAACCCGATGAGGGACGCCACAGGTCGGCTTGACAATAAAGGAAGTTTACTGTGTGGGCTTGGAGCGGGAATTACAGAGGCGGTGTTGGTGGTCTGTCCAATGGAGACAGTCAAGGTGGGACGGTAACCTGTAATTTTGGTTATACATTAGGGCTGGAACGACGCATCAACATAATCGATTATTTTGATTACATACTATCTATGTTCATCCTTAATCCCCTATCATGTTTTACACGAAACAAAACTCTAGAGCAAAAACTGGCCTGTATGTCTGTGCCATAATATGGTTGTGTTTCTTACAGCGTATTGTTTTTTACAAGCCTGAAGGCCATTACATATTCCGCAAGAAAAAAGTTTCTCGCTCCCAGGGCAGCCATGTTTTAGGAGTTCTCGCAGCTTGTTCTCATCATCTGAGCAGAACTTTTTTCTTATGGGTGTCCGAGAACTATTGTGTGATTGGTTATCATTTCAGAAGTGTTGTACCTGTTTTTATCCTTTGTATGGAGCTGAGTATGTACCAAGCTTGATAACCCCCTTTTCTGACCCCTGCCCATTTTCAGGACTGAATGAACTGAACCGCCCTGGACAACTAGTTGTCTGCCACGTCATACTGTATATTCTGACAGCCACAGTGAACTGTATAATGACGGATTTAGTTTACTCACAGAGACGGAGAAATTATTTGCATTCCTCTGTTCATACATTCTGTCTTGCAGTCATAGATTCTGAATTGTATCTTACTCAAAATATCTCCTGTTTGTGTTATTTTCAGGTGAAGTTCATTCATGACCAGTGCTCTCTGAGGCCACGCTACCGAGGATTCTTCCACGGTGTACGAGAAATCATCAGAGATCAAGGTACTAATAGGAGACCTCTACAGATGTATTTATATATAGGAGTTGTGGGAGCGAAACCTGGTCTCTCTGATCAATGAGCGTGACAGGAATGCCATGTGTTTAGGGTTGTCTGGGTATTTAGTTTCTAATAAGGCAGTTGAAATGCAATTTAAAGTTACACAGGATTCAAATCTCCAGTTAAACATCACAAGATGAAGTTTAGCTTAGTTTAGAGCTTTATTTATCCCCTTGGGGAAATTAGTTTAGGCTCTCATGGTGCTTCACATTTAACACTTAACACATATACATTCAAACATGGAAAACACAAAACAGAACCTAAAAAAAGTGTATATATATATAATGTTTGTGCACCATTCTCAGTACTTGCTGTTCATAGTACAATGTGCTTCGTTAGGGAAGGGAATGATATATTTTCAAGGTTTAATGGAGGATGGTACATATTTTCATTGCACTTTTGAGTGTTCTCATATTTAGGTATTCTGGTCAGATGTTGTTTGAGAAATTAATAAGATTTTCCTTAGACCTGGATTCACTAGTCTGTATTTTATGGATTATTCTATATAACAACTGGAGCTCTTCCAAGATCCAGCTGCTCAAAATCATATTGTTTACTGCCAGACGCTGCATACTGTTGCAGTGGATTTCTGAGATAACACCAAGAAAAACACAATGTACTAAGAGTGTATTGGACATTATGCCATTGGAAGCTCTGAGTTTTTTCCTTAAAAACAGGGCATTTCAGTAAGGGGTATTATAATGCAGTCAGGCATATTAGCTCAAGAACAGTGTATAGAGAGCTTCAGGGAATGGGTATTCTATTCATGGTCGAGCAGCTGGTTTGGTTGCCAGGAGAACGGTACTTGCCTGACAGCATTATCAAATGTAACGTTTGGTGGAGGGAGAATTATGGTGTGGGGTTGTTTTTCAGGGGTTGGGCTTGGCCAAGTGGCAAGCTCCCCCAGTTTTTTTTAAAGCCAATATGAAAGTGACTTAAACTGCAATTCATCGACTGGCCGCACAGGCTCCAAAAGGGAGTAGAATCACATTGAGCTCCAAGTTAAAATGCCCAACTTTACAGCAGAAAGAAACATGTTTACAGCCTGGTTTAAATTGTGGTTTTGGTCTATTGTGCAAATTTTGCCCTTCATGATAACTAAGGGGGTTTAAAAAAAAAAAAAGAACTAATTTGTTTAAATTATATTAAGCCTTAAAGGACAACTCCGGCGAATTTTTAAGTTTATCTTGATCGTTATATCTTTGTGAGTATAGTCTATAGAAAAAAAAACGAACTGGATTGGTGCTTGCAACACAGAGTTATTACAGTTAATGCCCAGAGCCCCCCCTCAGCTAAAATGGCAGCTTTGGGGGCATACACATAAAGGGTGTCTTTGTGCCTCTTAACAGACACAAAATGCAATTAAAATGTCTGTCCAACATGAACAGGGCCCTTATATGACAACAAGATGCGTTTTAGCCACTTAGCCATTGTTTAAATTCACCTGTTTTAAAAGGCTAGCTGTGTCTCGCGCTGAAGTCCAGTGGGAACTCCGTTGTAGCCGGAAAAATAGTCCAGTCGAGAAGAGCATCGTGTTTATGAAGAGGCTCTGCTCATCGGCTCATCAGTCCTCAGTATTGAACGTGTCTGAGAGAAACTGTTTTAAATTCTGTACTGCTGATCCTGAGGACCGTTGCTCGTTCAGTTACTCGCGCATGCTCCGTATCAGCGGTTCATCAGATCTCTCAGTAAAACATGTCTCTGTTCAGTGAACGGTTGGAGTTACAACATATAATTCAAGACATTAGTTTACTTATATTCGGAGGGACTGTCACTCATGTCAGAAAGTGAGTAACTAAAGTAACTTGTGGGATCAGCGCTGATTTGAGACGCGAACCGTTTAGAACGATTCAGTCTGATTTGGTGAACTGGTTCGCCCGGTTCACTAAAAAGAACTGGTTCAAAAGAACCGGTTAAAAAGAATGATTCGTTCGTGACCAGACATCACCAGAGTGATGATCCGATCGGGCTCACGAGTGAAGAAGAAATTGTTCGCGTTTGCCTTTCCGAATTGTGAAAATTTGCAGCGAACACTTGACTAACTAACACAGACACAACACAGCCGGGCCGGTTGAAGAAAAATGCTATTCCGTGGTTAAAGAAAGGTACAGCCACTGTGGAGGTAATGTAAACTTTATTTATCCTTCCATTTGGGCACACTCAGCTTGAGGAAAGATGTGCAATAATTTAAAATAATCTTGCTTTACACACATGACGCTCTTCCCAACTGGACTACCTTTTTCCCACGGTCCCCACGGGATTTCAGCCCTAGACACAGCTAGCCATCTAAACAGGTGAATTTAAACAATGGCTAAGTGGCTAAATGCATCTCGTTGTCATGTAAGAGCCCTGTTCATGTTGGATCGACGTTTTAGCTGAGGGGGGGCTCTGGGCATTAACTGTAATAACTCCGTGTTGCAAGCACCAATCCGGTTCGTTTTTTTCTCTAAAGACTGTGCTCACAAAGATATAACGATCATGATAAACTTAAAAATTCACCGGAGTTGTCCTTAAAGTTCTGCATAATTAAGGTTGTGGTCACTTGAGTGACAGGTGGATTGTCGTTTATCTTCTGTCTGTTAGCTATTACGTAACCTTAGCTCTAGCTTCTCACCTTCTACCTTCGTTGTGGGATGCCTCTTTGCTCATTTTCAGTTATCTGCGAGTGATGCGCTGGCAAGATGGCAATGGCCGACTTTACGCTTAAAAAATGCTCTTCGGAATTCTACGGGTGACTTCACGGACACTACATTCATTTTTTTTTACAGTCTATGGGCGTGGCACAAGTTTCAGCAATGTTTCAGCATACCAAGACAGTTTGGACAATTTCATGCTCCCAAATTTGTGGGAACATTTTGGTGTAGAGGAACTCGACCGACCTGCACAGAGTCCTGACCTCAAGCCGATAAAACACCTCTGGGAGGTATTAGAGCAGAGACTGTGAGCCAGGCCTTCTTGTCGTACATCAGTGCCTGACCTCACAAATGCGCTTCTAGAAAAATGGTCAAAAATTCCTATAAACACACTCCTAAACCGTTGGAAAGAAAAATAATGCATAAAACGTAAAATAAGACTAATAGTTTTTTTGGAAATAAAGTATATAGATTTCTAATAGCATATTCTATATAAAATAAAAATAATAGTTAAAAAATATATTCAAATAATATATTCTGTGGTTGTAGGTGTTCGAGGGACATATCAAGGACTGACTGCTACACTTCTGAAGCAGGGTAGCAACCAGGCGATACGCTTTTATGTTATGAACTTGTTGCGAAACTGGTACAAAGGTGAGGATGAGATTTAATAGTAATACTCTGAAATTAATCTCAGTATGGCCGTTTAACAAAGCTGATCATGGATTTATCTTCAGGTGATGACCCAGGTCGTGACATGCACCCGCTGGTTACGGCGATTTTTGGAGCGACAGCTGGGGCAGCGAGTGTTTTTGGGAATACGCCCCTTGACGTGGTGAAGACTCGAATGCAGGTTAGCAGAAGTTGATGATTTTCAAATAATTAATTTTAAGAAAACTTCTTTTAAATCCCACTTGTTAATATTTTTTAATCAATTTGCTTTAGGGCTTGGAGGCTCATCGCTACAAGAGCACCATGGATTGCGCATTCCAAATTTTGAAAAACGAAGGCCCTCAAGCGTATGCAATGCCTCATAAATATTATTTCCTTTTTAACTTCCTTTTATTTACCTCTTTCTTACACTTTTCTTGCTTTGAATCACAGGTTCTACAAAGGCACAGTCCCACGATTGGGCCGCGTGTGTCTGGACGTGGCCATTGTCTTTGTTCTCTATGAGGAAGTCGTGAAGCTGCTGAACAACGTCTGGAGAACGGACTGAAGATGGACCAGGGTGCAGAATTGATCGTGACAGACTGAACTATCCAAACACAGTGGGCCATGTCAGTCAAGTTTAAAGATCCAGACTTGAACCATGACCTCTGGCCCAGAGGATTTAAACAATCCATCTGTGTCTGAATAGTTGAAGCCAGGACCTTGAGCCATGAGACGCAACCTGTAGCATATATTTATTGATGGATGAAAAGCATATCAAGTTGCGCACTTCGGTAAAATCATGCAAGTGTCCTCTCACCACCACCATGCTTTTCTAGAGGTTGTCTTAAGACAATTTACTCATGTGGCATGAAAAAGAAATAGCACAATCAAGTATGCACAAATATCACTGTAATGCACTTATTCTTTTGCTCTAGTTTACATGTGCAGTTACATGCAAACTGGTTTAAATGTGCTTTTGTAAGATCTTGTATCTTGATGACCCTGCTTTTGTAAGATCTTGATGTTATCATGCATCTCAAAACTGGTAGAGGCTAAGACATTCCTGCTTGATATTAAGTTTGCATGCTTGAATGGCATCAGGTCCGGGTTGTTCAAGCTCAATTACCGAGTCAATATAACTCGTTTTTGTGTTTTTTATCAAATGTAAATAGCAGCTTTTTTTATTTGCCCAATTTGTTCATAAGCTTTTTTTGGCCATTAACAAGCATTTCCTCACAAAGGTTGCCTGTGCTGTACTAGTTATGCTACTTTTGTGTTTGTGTCTGATATATAAGCAGTGCTTAAACAGATTCTGAATGTCACACAGATTCAATAAACCAAATGGGTTCCGTTTCCTGTCCCTGTGTGACCTTATTGAATAGCTGGCTCTGAACAATCAATCCAAACTCTTTGAATTCTATCTCATGGCTTTTAACGTCGTAAATGTGTTGTGCGATAACAACAAACTGCTTTTGATGCTCTACAGTTGTTAATTCAAGATAAGAAAGCCACACAAACACACAACATGGACCCCATAAAAATCCTTTTACTGCTTGTTTAATGAGAAAACGTCTTCTGACGTAGTGCGGTCCGCTGTGACGACACTGGTTATCTTTCGGTGCTGGAACAGACCCAGTTAATACTGCCTGTATCACAGCATTAGGGATTAAGTTAATTACAAAGAATGTGTGAGAAAGATTACACAGATTAAACTTGGTCAGATCACTCGCACTTCCATAGGGCAATTGCTCATTTGAGTGGGGTATCATGTGTTTTATCTTCCTTCTATCAGGACAACATCAGAGAGCATTATATGTCAGCTATTGTGATGCTGTCGAAGCAGTTTCGTAGGACAAATAGGCTAAGGATTAATGTTCCGACACTGCTGTTCACTGTCCTGTGGGGTGATGCTTCGAGACACCTGATTGGCTGTTGCATGCGGAGCCCCTGCTGCTGGTTTCTCCAGGTTACTTCCTCCATCTAAAGGAGAGAAGACGATAAGACATGCCTGGTGTTCCTACCAGGTGGCGTGCCACACTGCATTCTGAACAGAAATAAATAATCTTTGCAGGATATAGGGGTCACTTACATCCTTAAACACTTGTCTTTACCACCGCTGGCCACTCTCTGTCCATCAGGACTCCAGTCAACTGCAAAAACCTGAGCAATAAAAGAAAACATTAGTTTGTCCATCTACAACTTGCTGCTCTGACACAAGGGTGGTTGCCAAGGCATTGCTATGCTGTTAAAGTATAAAACGTTTTTGGCATGTTATGTGGTTGCTAGGGTGTACTGGGTAGTTGCTAGGTGATTGCTTAGAAATCTAAGTCATCTCTAGTTGTGGGAAATTACTCTAAACTACTTTATTATGATATGGGATTTAAAAAGGAAGCTTAAAATAAAAGCCTTATTTACTATAAAAATTAACGTTTCCAATGATTTTATAATAAAATAAATCCACCCACTTTTGTGCAAATCACAATTTTAAAATTCCCTACTGTTTTCAGGTTTTAAACAACTCAGAATACAGATATTTCTTTTTAAAACTAGTTTTGAAAAAAAAAAAAACTGTTCAGTTTTGTTACGTAAACTAAAACTATTAAAAACATTGAGCAATTTAAATAAAGCTGATTAAAATTTAAATGGTTTTGCCTTGGGAACTAAAAGTAATAACATTTCTAAAACTAAATTAGAGCTATAAAGAAATCTATAAAAAATATAAAAAAAACATAAAAATGACAAACTTACTAAAACTGACATTAAAATAAATGTTAATATATAAAAAATAAAATAAAAGCTGAAAATATAAAAATATAAGCGTATATAATATATGCTCTATAAATATTATTATAAATATATCATTATTAGTAAAATGACCCTGGGTGTGTGTAAGGCTAACCTCTGAAATAAATCCAGTCACTTCCTTACCTCATCAGCGTGGCCAGGCAGATCAGCGTTCAGTTTGCCCGTCTTAATGTCCCACACCTTCAGAGTGCTGTCACTGCTGCCACTGACCAACAGACGGCTGTCTGCAGACCACGCCACCTGGTACACTGGCCCGACATGACCACGAAGGGAGGTCAGGTACCTGGAAAACATAAAAATAAAAAAAAGATCTTAAAGTCCTTTAATACACTTTCACAGTGTTGGAGAAAACATATCAACATATTTGACTGCATGTTATACTTCAAGATACTGGCTGTGCTGTTGCCATGTGCAAACAAGCAAAATATGCCGTGATTTGCTGACGTGATTTGAGTGCCTCCAAGTGTACACTACTGGAAGTACACTTGGGTCTGCATCACTATGATTCCATTTACAAAGGTTGCTTTTGAAATCACATTTCTGTACTATAAAGCAGGAGAAAAACAGTATCTGAAGAGTAGCATGTCATTCAAATGTACCTACTCAGAAAAACTATAATTTCAGATGCAGCAACAGACTGTCTTGAATAGAATACAAGCTTATGGCATACTACTGTAAAATAATATGTGAAACAATAGTTGATACGCAACAATAAGCATTTCAAACAGTAACACCCATTGTTAAATGTCTAATTTATCAATTGGCAATCAGCTTTCATTACAGGAAATACTATAATTTAACTTTGTATTAAAAAAACTTTACTTTTGAAAGTGCATTGCATTGCGGTATATCCAATGACACATTTCTGTCTAATTTAGTATGTCATCTGGGTATTCTTGCCATATAGAATATTTGCATTCTATGCACATACTTTACATACTACTACTGTACACCGATTATCTCTTCATCACGGCACCTGTTGGTGGGTGGGATATATCAGGCAGCAAGTGAACATTTTGGCCTCAGAGTTGATGTGTTAGAAGCAGGAAAAATGGGCAAGTGTAAGGATTTGAGTGAATTTGACAAGGGCCAAATTGTGATGGCTAGACGACTGGCTCAGGGCATCTTCAAAACTCTTGAGCATCTTGTGCAGCGTTCCCAGTCTGCGGTGGTCCGTATCCATGAAAAATGGTCCAAGGAAGGAACAGTGGGGCACATTGATGCACGTGGGGAGCAAAGGCTGGCCCTTGTTGTCCGATCAAACAGACGAGCTACTGTAGCTCATATATCTCAAGTTAATGCTGGTTCTGATAGAAAGGTGTCAGATACACAGTGCACCGCAGTTTGTTGCGTATGGGGCTACATAGCCACAGACCAGTAAGGGTGCCAATGCTGACCCCTGTCCACTACCGAAAGTGCCAACAGTGTGCACAAGAGCATCAGAACTGGACCACAGAGCAATGGAAGAAGGTGGCCTGGTCTGATGAATCATGTTGTCTTTTACATCACTTGGATGGCCACGCATGGAGGCCCCACCTCGCAACCTACAGGACTTAAAGGATCTGCTGCTAACATCTTGGTGCCAGACAACAGCACACCTTCAGGGGACTAGTGGAGTCCATGCCTCGACAGGTCAGGGCTGTTTTGACAGCAAAAAGGGGACCAACACAATATCAGGTCATAATGGTATGCCTGATTGGTGTATATACTAATACTGCAGGTAGGTATAACATAAAAAATATGGAAGTATGCTAATCTAAAAATAGGCAAAATCTCAAATCAATCAGGGATCCATGACCACCCTACTTACTTTCCTGTTTTTCCATCCCAGATCTTTATAGACTTGTCAAAGGAAGCACTGGCGATCAGTCGTGTGTCCGGGGAGAAGAGCACCTCATTGACCAGCGCTTGGTGACCCGTCAAACGGGCCACTGGCTTCTTCTCCTCTGCTGGGTTCCATAAGAACATTGTGAAGTCATCTGATCCTGACACCAGCCTCTCATGACCTTCTCCCTTTAGAAGACCAAATGTTCAGTTTTTTATCTCTCATAAAAATCGATACTGTATATAGACTGGCCTCACTCACTCTGACGTTGTTGTAGCGCTTCAAAGCTCTTTCCTTGATTTCGTCCACTGAGGAAAATTGATTTATATTAATAAAATTACCCGTATTACTTACACTTCTATTCCAAAGTTTAGGGTCAGTATGTTAATAAAATAAAAATAAAATAAAAAAATAAATTATTCAGCAAGGACACATTCAATTCATCAAAAGTGACAGTAAAGTAATTTATAAATGTGACAAATAAATTATTTTCTATTAAACAATTCTAAAAAAAAATTATATCAGTTTCCACACACAAAACAAAAAAAACTGTTTCTGGAATACCAAATTAGCATATTATAATGATTTCATGGGACACCGAATAAATCACATTTTAAAATATACTAAAATAGAAAAAGTTATTTCAATTGTAATAATATTTCACAACATTACTGTTTTACTGTATTTTTGATCAAATGAATGCAGCCTTGTTGTACATCTTTCATAAACATAAAAAAAAAAAAAATTATACCAACTCCAAACTTTTGAACAGTAGTGTACATTAATAAAACCATTGCAGGATTGTGCTGAAACCTACATGATCCAGAAAGATCCTGAGGGTTTATGGTTGCGGTAGCTGGCTCGAACGCTCCTGTGCGCAGAACGTAGTCGGTGCTGAGGGCCAATGTGTTGACCCAGTGAGCGTGACCTTGCAACGTACGACACTGAACCCCCTACGGCATGGATGAGAGCAGATATTCAATAGCATAACTCAGTAAAACTCCTCACATTAGTAAACATGGTTTCAAGTTATATTTGATGCATTATGAATGGACAAATCTTACATCTTTGGCTCTCCAGACTTTAATGGTTCTGTCCTGAGATGAGGTGTACAGGAGACCATCACCTCCCCATTTTACACACGTCACAGACTGTGTGTGGCCGGTCATGATCTTATCACAGCGCCCCAAAACCGTATCCCATATCCGAATAGAACAGTCTTTACTGGTGCTAGCCAAATACCGACACTCTGGGTTTCTGTGATGGAGTGAAATTTGCTGTTAAATTATTATTTTATTTTATTATAAAATATTCTGAATTATAATTGAATTAAACAATACTTAAATAATAATATTTTTATTATTATAATAAAATGAAATACAAAAAACAAAAATAAGTTAATAAATTATTTTAATTTATAACAAATTTGAATAAATTCACTGTAGAGCTAACGAAGTTAACAAATTTAATGCAAATTAACAAATATAAAACATAAATATAAAACATAGATTACAAGAATAAGAAGTGCTTTATATTAAATTTATATTTATTTTAAAGGCACAACATGTAATGTTTTATTTGTTTAAATTATATAAATATTTATTTGCAGAATTCTGAAGGTAGATGACAATGTATTAGTGTTGTACTTTCTATTACACATACCTTTGACAAATACTTTCTTTGTTTTTAGAGTTCTGTCTAATAATTTAACAGTAAATGAAGACAGAGAATGGGAGCTCAGATGTGCTTTTAAACGTCCCGTATGATGTTAAAATAAAAGTTCTGCTTCAGACACATCAACCAAGCGATGCCAATAATTGAATAATATATTGGCCATGGCAATATATATCAGTCTACCACTTTCAAAACTCACAGGTGGAGAGGTTCCCAGCACAGCCAGGTAATCCACTTTGTATGTCCCGTTAAGGTCTTTCCAATCTGACTTCCTGTGATCGGATCCCACAAGAAGATCTGCAAAGTACACAGCAGATACAAAACAATATTTTAATATTTTAATCCCAAAACACTGGAATTTCAGTGACTTATAATGAACATGACAAGCTTACCTGACTGTTTTTGCACCCTGATGCTAATTTCTTGCCATCTGGAGACCAGGCAATGGATAAAACCCAGTGTGTGTGGCCTTATAAAACATGATGGACAGAATGTCAGATGATTGGTTTAACTTACAGATGAACTGTATTTAATAACATGTAATGGCTATGTGATAAACTGACCCCTAGCGGTGTGGTGTGGTGTTTCTGTGTTCAGATCCCAGAACCTCACTGTCGTGTCCCCAGATCCACTAGCGAGATATCTGAAAAATAACCCCAAAATGAAAACAAAAAGATTTATCTGGATGCATACGCTCTGATGTTATATATCTATCTTTCTTTATATAAATTAGGATGTAATGTTTCCGTTTAATCCACTTACTTTCCAGTAGGGCTGAATGCTACAGAGATGACAGCCTCTGTGTGGCCCTCCAAAGAGCTGGTGCATCGAGCCACGGCCCGCACACGGAATACGGCCTGCGGCTGGTACACAACTGGCAGCACCTGCTCAGTCTCCAGGCCCAACGTCTGCACACAAGTGCCCAGGGATGACACCACCTCTGCATCTTTTACAAAGAACAGGAATGGCACAGGATCTTCCTGTAGACCGACAAAAAGATAGGGGTTATGAAATGATAAAACCTGTCAGATAATTTGCACTAAACCAAGTAGTTTACAGTACAGTTATACACTACAATTAAAAATTCAGTGCAATGTTTTAAAATAAAATAAAAATAATAATACTTTTATCAGCACGACTGTTTGAAATAAGAGAAAGTCACAAAGTTTACAAGTTTACAAAGTAAAAGGAATTCACATGTTTAAAAAAAATAAGGTCAAGAGCTAATATAAAAAAATAGATGTATATCTGTCAAACTTTTGGAATAATTTAGAGATGGAATTAAAACAGTGTAATCATTCTGCAAATTTAAGAAAGTGTTTAAAAACAAGGTAATACGTAATTATATTATTGTATAAATAATTGGTGTATGTAATACATAATTTATTGTAATAATATCTTAAATGTATATATGATCTTTGTAATTATCAATATGGGAAATATTTATAGTAACACTATTGTATGTCTAATCCATTAGAAAGAAAAGAAAAAAAAGAAAAGAAAAAGAGGGTTTTTTTTTTTTATTGACACTCATTAGAGAAATATTATAAAGGCTAGGTATAATAACCAATGGCTTCTGCCTATACCTTTTTCTGTTATGTATATTATTTGTTATATTTTATTTATATATTTTTTGTTTGTGTTTTTGTTTTGTTTTATTAATTGTGGATAATGTTATGCAAAGGCCGAAATAAAGAAATAAAGAAATAAAAAATAAAATAAATATTATATTGCTACAAAAGCGACACTAAGAGGGTCCTAAAAAATTATTATGGTTACCACAAAAATATTAAGCAGCAAAACTGTTCTCAACATTGATAATAATAATAAATGTTACTTGACTTGAGCATCAAATCAGCACATTAGAATGATTTCTTAAGGATGATGTGACACTGAAGACTGGAGATATGATGCTGAAAATTCAGCTTCGCCATGACAGAAATAAATGACATTTTAAAATAGAAGTTATTTAAAATTGTAATAAAATAGTACTGTTATTATTGTAATCACATAAATGCAGCTTTAGTGAGCATAAGAGACTTCTTTCAAAGACATAAAATTGTCATATCTCTAATAAAATGCTTTAGATTTTGTATTAAAAGTGTGTTTAGAAAGATCTAGTCCATCATTCCTACCTTCTGTAACAGTGCGTTGCAGACCAGCTGCAGTTTATCTGGGCTGATGTCCAGCGGCACATCGAAGGGGGATCCGAGCACCTCACCGCTCTCATCCTGGAGCTGGATCAACACGCGCTCCACGTCCACGCTCATCTTTCCTTTTAAACGCCAAACACATTGAATTAAACACTATAAGTTTTAAAGCACGTGACGTGAGGCCCGAACGTGTTAAACAGGCTGTTTTGAACAAATACCTGTCAGGAAAAGTATTATAAATTAGAGACATGAACAGGAATTCCAAATATATACTGAATAAGAGAGTTTCCATATAGTACAACACAGAAATACCTGTCGTTATTGATAGCTGCTCACTTCACGCATGCAGCGAACAGTATTTTGGACGCGCACAAATCGCGTGCCGTGACATCATCACAGCGCGCCTAGTGTGACTTTACTGAAGTCGGAAAAGCAGGCGCTCAGCCGTCACGAGAATGGGTGGCAAAAATAAACAGAGAACTAAAGGAAATGTTCGAGTAAGACAAATTAAATTTTTTCGATTTCTAATATTTCCTAACTACAAGTCATCTCGTTGAAATGATTTAAAGTCAGTGAATAACAAGACAGTGTTGTGAACTATTACAGCATGGTAAACTGTAGCTTGCTACAACAAGTCGCTATTATGTACTTGATTTAACTTATTGTATTAAAAAAAAATGTTTATGAAACATTAGATAAGGCATTATACTGTCTTTTATGTAAAGCCTGTATTGTTGTAGTCCTGACGTCACGTGTTTGTATCAGACAAAGTCATTGTAGTCTGGCACAATATCCATAGACTGTAAAAGAATAGAAAGACAATATCTAAAAGCCCTGACAAAAGTAAAAAGCTCGGTTTCTGCTGTACTCAGTCGATAAACTCTAGCTCTTTTTGTTCACTATTTATAAAGCACATTTAAAACAGTGCTGTGCAGGAGCACAGATACAAAAAATAACAATTAAAATGCATACAGAGAGCAACACTGATGTGTTAAAGCTACGGAGAACAGGCACATTTTCAAAAGAGTGATAAAGAAGGTGCTACTCTAATCTGATTAGCTGACTATATACCATAGGGCCATAATCCTCAAGATATGAAACAGTCATGAATGTTTAATGACAGCCCTGTGTTATCTCTCTTTCAGCCATCCAGCAGTGGCAGAGCTGCTGATCTGTTGGCCAGGGAGAGTGGCGTCGTACCTGGGTTTGTGGGATTCGGTGTCTCGACTTCCAATGATCCAGGATATGTACCTGCAGTACAGGGGGCTGAGGAGATAGACAATCTAGTTGATGCAGACTTTCGTATGGTTCTACGGAAATTGTCCAAGAGAGATACAGTAACAAAATTGAAGGTATGGCTTGTTATGATTGATTTAAGCACCATTTCCCAGTACAGTGTTACAAATAAATATTGCCTAATGCCTAGAGAGCAGATACAGTGCCTTGCGAAAGTATTCGGCCTCCTTGAACTGTGCAACCTTTTGCCACATTTCAGGCTTCAAACATAAAGATATAAAACTATAATTTGAGAATCGACAACAAGTGGGTCACAATCATGAAGTGGAACGAGATTTATTGGATATTTCCAAACAATTTAACAAATCAAAAACTGAAAAATTGGGCGTGCAAAATTATTCGGCCTCCTTAAGTTAATACTTTGTAGCGCCACCTTTTGCTGTGATTACAGCTGTAAATCGCTTGGGGTATGTCTCTATCAGTTTTGCTCATCATGAGACTGAAATTTTTGCCCATTCCTCCTTGCAGAACAGCTTGAGCTCAGTGAGGTTGGATGGAAAGCGTTTGTGAACAGCAGTTTTCAGTTCTTTCCACAGATTCTCGATTGGATTCAGGTCTGGACATTGACTTGACCATTCTAACACCTGGATATGTTGATTTTTGAACCATTCCATTGTAGATTTTGCTTTATGTTTTGGATCATTGTCTCGTTGGAAGACAAATCTCCGTCCTAGTCTCAGGTCTTTTGCAGACTCCATCAGGTTTTCTTCCAGAATGGTCCTGTATTTGGCTCCATCCATCTTCCCATCAATTTTAACTATCTTCCCTGTCCCTGCTGAAGAAAAGCAAGTCCAAACCATGATGCTACCACACCACCATGTTTGACAGTGGGGGTGGTGTGTTCAGGGTTCAAAAAGCTCAATTTTGGTTTCATCTGACCAGAGCACCTTCTTCCACATGTTTGGTGTGTCTCCCAGGTGGCTTGTGGCAAACTTTAAACAACACTTTTTATGGATATCTTTAAGAAATGGCTTTTTTCTTGCCACTCTTCCATAAAGGCCAGATTTGTGCAGTATACGACTGACTGTTGTCCTATGGACAGAGTCTCCCACCTCAGCTGTAGATCTCTGCAGTTCATCCAGAGTGATCATGGGCCTCTTGGCTGCATCTCTGATCAGTCTTCTCCTTGTATGAGCTGAAAGTTTAGAGGGACGGCCAGGTCTTGGTAGATTTGCAGTGGTCTGATACTCCTTCCATTTCAATATTAATTGCTTGCACGTTGCTCCTTGGGATGTTTTAAGCTTGGGAAATCTTTTTGTATCCAAATCCGGCTTTAAACTTCTCCACAACAGTATCTCGGAGCTGCCTGGTGTGTTCCTTGTTCTTCATGATGCTCTCTGCACTTTAAACAGACCTCTGAGACTATCACAGTGCAGGTGCATTTATACGGAGGCTTGATTACACACAGGTGGATTCTATGTATCATCATTAGTCATTTAGGTCAACATTGGATCATTCAGAGATCCTCACTGAACTTCTGGAGAGAGTTTGCTGCACTGAAAGTAAAGGGGCCGAATCATTTTGCACGCCCGATTTTTCAGTTTTTGATTTGTTAAAAAAGTGAAATATCCAATACGTTTCATTCCACTTCATGATTGTGTTCCACTTGTTGTAGATACTTCACAAAAAATTACAGTTTTATATCTTTATGTTTGAAGCCTGAAATGTGGCAAAAGGTCGCAAAGTTCAAGGGGGCTGAATACTTTCGCATGGCACTGTATTTGGTAAATTTTTGATCCGTGATGAATTGAGCATTGTCAGGGTCAGGATCTCCACACATATTTTCATAGCCTGTTACCACTCATGTCCTGGTATTGGCACTTTTAGCACACTTTTTTATCAATTTTTGTTTTTTTGTTTTTTGATCACTTTTACTCTGCCAAACTAAAACAATGCATGCACTGAGACAAAAATGCATTTGCCCACATATCAAAATGTAGGAAAGAAGTTGAATAAGCCCTATTTTTAAAAACGGTGGAGTGTTCTTTTAAAATAGGGCCCAATATTTTTTTGCTTGCTCTTCTGAGTGTATTCTTTAAAAAGAGACCATAGGTCTGTATTCCAAACCATTCATGAATTATGATTCTTTAAGTTTAGATCTATGCTCAAAAAGGAGGGTCAATTAAAGTCCTCATGAAATCAACTCTTGTAATGTCTCTCAGCCCTCTCTTTCTACAGTCTTTCAGATCTCCTTCTTTCACACTGCCTCTTCTTCCCCATCATGAGTGGACATGCCCCCTACTGCTGATTGGCTATAAACGCAATGTGGAGCTTGGTCCGACCCACTTTCAAAAGCGTTTTTCAGTAATCGCTTTTACTGCACCTTTAGCGCGTTAAATGTTGAAGATTGTAAATGCAACCTGGGACAAGGCTGAGACATGCAACATCAATGTTTGTCTTTTCTTTTTGCTTCTTTTCTATAAGAAAATCTAATCTCTTTTCAGTTCTGATGCATTTCTTTCTAAGGTTGAATACTATTTTATTTTTTCTGTTAAATAATGTCTTTTTTATGTGATACTGTCTGTTAAGTGTCAGCATTTCTCTGTGCTTAACATGTGGTACTGATGTAGATGTCTATAGATATACATGTTTTATTTCTTGCTTTTTGCTTTTACTTATTTACTGGGAACAATTAAAGTTTAAATTTAAGACTTCTCCAAACACTCTGAAATCACTTCATATATTGGACATTTTTATTCTTGACATCATGTAATTGCATGAGGGAATACAATGGACATATCCTGTATATTGTAAATGTAATTAATATAATCATAATAAATGTATACTTTCCAAACCTGGATAATCCAACCTGGTTACATGTCCTCATGTAGTGAAGGAAAGAAAGCCAAAGCACATTATTGTCCAATATCAATTTATATAAGACAGTTCATTTTACTGACTCAGAAACTGAATGGCTCATAAATGCTGGTAAATGTCTATTTCAGGCAGTACAGGAGTTTGGAGCAATGTGTCAGGAGCGACAGCCTGATGTTGTAAAAGGTGTCCTCCCATACTGGCCTCGGATATACTGCCGAATATCAGTGGTAAGAAAATAATAAAACCTGTCATTTATTTGTATATTTATATATATAAAAAATAAATTGTAAGTAATTTTTTGTATTGGTGTAAATAGCAATACTAATTATAAAACTGATAAATTATTTTATATATAATAAAAAATGTTAATATGTTTTGCATAAAATTAAAAGCATGCTTGTCTTGACTTTTGGACCGTACTGTATTTAGAGGCAGCTGTTTTTTTTCCCTCTTTGCTAAACATATGTATTTGTTATTATATAATTTTATCAGGACCATGATCGCCGTGTACGAGAGGCCACACAGCAGGCCTTTGAGCAGCTGGTTTTAAAAGTTAAGAGGAATCTGGCCCCCTACCTGAAGAGCATCATGGGTCACTGGCTCATCTCTCAGTGTGACACATACTCTCCTGCTGCCTCAGCCGCCAGCGCTGCTTTCCAGGCCGCATTTCCCCTGAATAAACAACCAGAGGCCATCAGCTTCTGTAAAGATGAAGTCCTGAATGTAAGTCAGAGCTCATGTTGGGAAATTACACTTGGCATTGAGATGCGTTTTGGTCGATTGGACCAAAGGGGGCAACAATAAATACCGGTCTAAATGTGATCTAAAAGGTTTTGAGCTTGTCTACTTTCGGCCATTTCCAGAGGTAGATGAAAATGCATTGGAACGGATTGCTTTCGTAGTGTAAATGCTCATGTGGTCAAATGTGTTCGTACACACGCAAAAGGATGCCTATTCTCCACTTACTGACTTAATGAGTAAATATTATTGGAAGTGCGCTAGCAAGACGGAATTTAAACTTTGGCTAGAGACCCAAGTTTGCCTTGAAGATAAAAAACATACTAAGTACAATGTTCTCTCGCCATTCCTGATTTCTAACACGCACTCACCGCGTTCAGCATGGCCTTGCTGTAAGAGCAGAAACTAAACTTTTTCTGCTTATGTTTTTCTGTTTTCTCTGGTCATGTTCATATATAAATTGAACATGTTTCAATTTATATATGAACTTATTTTGTCCATTAGATGGAAAGATCTGAAAAAGTCCAAATGTTTACATATAGTCCATAGTGAGACAATATGCAAATTTATTGATGCTTGTTATCATTGCTTAGCTAACGTTTTTACATATATCCTCTGTGATTTTCAGGTTCTCCAAGACAATTTGCTGAAAGAAACGGCTAACACTCTCAGTGACCCTCAGTAAGTTTTTTATATGTACTGAAATAACCTTAGAGACATTGTTTTTTTTCTTGGTCATTTTATTATATTCTAAAATAGTTGCTGTTTGTGCCAACATATAAACTAAAACTATTAATAATAATAGTTTTAGTTTATATGTTGCATATATAATTTAGTTATGTTTAAATATGTAATTTCAGTGATTTTTCTGTTTAAAAAAAATATATTATTATTATTTTTTTATTTATTGTCAAGGAGTGTACCAGAGGAGGAGCGAGAGGCTAAGTACATCCGTCTGTTGACCAGCTCTCTGCTGGCCCTGAAGAGACTTCTGAGTGTTTTACCCGAGCCGGACAGAGGGCTGCTGAATGAGCGGCTGACCCAACTCATTTCACAGGGCAAATTCTGGAAGTACAGCAAACACAAGAGCCCACAAGTGAGCTGCATGTTCAGTTTGTGTAAAAACTTAAAGCTACACTGTGTACATTTTTTAGTTTATTCTTAGCTAAAAACACTTAGTTCTTTCAAAAATATTTGTGCTCATTAATGTATATTTACTTCTTTCAAGTAGTAAAGTATTTTCGTAAGTTTATAATATGCCATTGAAAATACATACGGGTGAGGGGTTTGAATGCCGGTCGCCATGTTGCCCCTCCATCTTATGTTAATCTTGGACTAAATAGGCCACTGTAGGAGTTAAAACGAAATCGGAATTGAGAGGAACAGAAACTAATATTCACTGGATGGCCATATACCTTTACACGCTAGAGGGGGGAAAATATCACACAGTGTAGCTTTAAAGGGTTAGTTTATCCAAAAATGACATTTCATGTCACTCCAATCCCGTAAGACCAGAAGATATTTTTAATGAAATACGAGAGCTCTCGGACACCTCCATAGACAGCAATTTACTTAACACTTTCAAGGCCCAGAAAGCTAGAAATCGTTAAAATAGTCCAGGTGACTCCAGTGGTTCAACCTTAATTTATGAAGCGACGGGACGAGATGAATGAAGCGACGAGAATACTTTTTATGTGCAAAAAACAAACAAAAATAACAACTTTATTCAAAAATTTCTTCTCATCTGTGTTAGTCTTCTACCATTCTCTCAATGGTTATTAAAACAATGTCATCATTAAAATATTGATAGATATACCAAAGAATTTCTGTGAACAATTGCCAGTATGTTAGCTGTTTGTTAGTAGTTTTATTTATGATTCACATCAGGTGTTTTAATAGTATTCATAGTTGTCTTTTGTTTGTTCTAGGTTCGAGGGGCATACTTTGAGCTCATTGCCTCCATGTGTGAGAAAACACCCCAGCTGATCCAGGCAGAAGCAGCCCGAGCATGTTCTGCTGTGCTGTTGTCAATTGACGACACAGACCCGGTGGTGCTGCCCCCTCTGTGGGAGGCAGTCCTTCATATTCTGTCTTGTGTTGATGTGAGACTAATATATTAAAAAATATTATAAACATTTCTATTCAATATTTTGGGTTAGTAAGATTTAAAAATATATATTTTATTAAAGAAATTCTTAAAGAATTTTATAAAAAATTACGTTAAAGACATTTTTACAAAAGATTTATATTTCAAATAAATGCTGTTTTTTGAACTGTCTATTTATCAAAGAACCTTAAAATATATATATCCAAAAACATTAAGCAGTACAACCTTCAGCATTTGATAATAATAATTGTTAATAAATGATAAAAAAATAATGTATAATATGATTATAAAGACAAATCTCACATTTTACAGCTCTATAATAGACCACATTCTATCTAAAATGATTGTTAAAGTGTTAGTTCACCCAAAAATGAAATGAATGTCATTAATGACTCACCCTAATGTCGTTCCACACCTGTAAGACCTCCGTTCATCTTCAGAACACAGTTTAAGATATTTTATATTTAGTCCGAGAGCGTATCTAAGTGTATGCACACTATACTGTCCATGTACAGAAAGGGAATAAAAACATCATCAAAGTAGTCCATATGTGACATCAGTTAGTTAATTAGAATCTCTTGAACCATCGAAAATACATTTTGGTCAAAAATAACAAAAACGATGACTATATTCAGCATTGTCTTCTCTCTTCCACGTTTGTGTTCAATCCTCAAATAAAGATTCAAATGGTTGTGAATCAGCGAATTGATTCATGATTCAGATCTCGTGCCAAACTGCTGAAATCACATGACACTGGCGATCCAAATCATTGATCGATTCACTGATTCATGACAGTTTGAAACTTTATTTGAGGATTTAACACAAACGCGTAAGAGAAGACAATGCCGAATAAAGTCATAGTTTTTGTTATTTTTGGACCAAAATGTATTTTCGATGCTTCAAGAGATTCTAACTAACCAACTGATGTCACATATGGACGACTTTGATGATGTGTTTATTCCGTTTCTGGACATGGACAGTATAGTGTGCATACACTTGGATACGCTCTCGGACTAAATATAAAATATCTTAAACTGTGTTCCGAAGATGAACGGAGGTCTTACAGGTGTGGAACAACATTAGTGTGAGTCATTAATGACATCAATTTTATTTTTGGGTGAATTAACCCTTTAATCTTTTGCATTGTAATAGAAATGTTATTGCACCGTTATCTGTTGTCTATTGTCATTGGAAATTCAAATTCACTGTCATCATGTGAAATCTGAGCAGAACTGCTGGACGCATGTCAGTGCCAGGAAAGGCGTGATGCCGAAGCTCTGGGTTCTTCTTAATGAAGGAGGTCGAGGTCTTGCAACATCGCTGCATCCAAACCTGCTGCCATTTATAAGCAAACTGCCAGCAGAGGTCACACAGCCCGACCTGGAGTTCTCTAGGACATTCCTCACATCCGTCATTCAGGGGTAAAGAATGTCATTTTCTTTTTTGCATAGTCATTCATTCATGTAATCATGTAATTGCAGCCTGTTTATGTTATCTATCCTCCCATGACCCTTAGAATTAAAGGCACAATATGTAAGATTTTTGGATTAAAATATCCAAAAACCACTAGAACAGTGTTATATATTTTCACAGAGTACTGTATTATAACATAACTTTCATCACACTCAAATGTATCTAATATGATAAAAAAAGGGCTGCTTTAACACACATACACATGACTGGAAATGGCTGAAGTGTTTGTCTGCGGCATAATAAAAACTCCACGAAATCCAGGCATCATCAAGCTACGCCTTTGTTTTGAATAAGTCAGCTCTAGCGGCAAACAATTCCATGTTGTGGCTTTAAACAGGATGGTGTAGTTTTATGAATGCATAATGTTTTAATTAAGAATACATGCCATGAATTATTGAGCTTTATATTATCTTTTCGCTCAGTTTTTATTTATGCTGGTATGTTTGGTCCAGGTTGTCAAGTGAGCGCGCCACGTCCAGTCCCTCAGAGAGTGCAGCCATCATTTTTGCCACGATGGAATGTCTGCGGTTTATCATACTGCAGAATGCCGGAGTCGAGCAGGAGCAGAGAAGCATCCAGAACATGCTGATCTCAGAACAGGTCTGTGGGTCACAAGGAAAAGATCTCAGTAAACATACTGATGCCTCATGCATTTATCTCTCTCTCTCCACAGCTTCTGCCACTGATTGACAAAGCTCTGGGAAACCCATCGCTGCAGACGGGCCCTCTGTTCTCTCAGGTCTCGGATATGCTGCTTTCGTGGGAAAAGCGGGCAGCTGGAAAAGAGGCTTCCACTTTTCAAAGACTGCTGTCAGACTTCTGGGAGGGTCTGGGTCGTTTGTGCACAACTTGCGTGGACCACGAGGAGGCCGAGCAAACCGCCCTTGAGGGCATTGCATTGCTCCTGCAGATTATGCATAACCCGAACAGTGCCAGTAAACAGACCAAGAAGAAGAAAACAGTGAAAATTCGTTTCACAGACCAGGAAGAAAAAAGCCAAGGGGAGGAACCTCCGAGGGAAATTCCAGCGGTGGAGGAACAAGACCGTCCCTTGAGAAATGGACACCTGCTGGATTTGGTGTGCCAGCTGGCTGAGCTCAACATGGCATATGTGAGTGAACGAGAGTCGGAAAGGCACCTGCGGTTTTTGTCTCAGCTGCTCGGGGCGTTCCCGAGCCCTCAGGTGTTCCAGGTGCTGCTGAGTCCGGAGGAAATGAAGCCTGAAATAGGGTCGGAGCTCACGCCACTTGCCGAGAACGCAGCTGTCCGCTTCCTCTTGCAGAAAGTGTCTTTATGGTTAAAACAGGACGGCAGGAAGGACACTGACTTCCTGGTGGACATGGTTTTCAGTTCTCTGCAGTGCGTCAGCTCCAGTGCTGACAAGACCTTGATCCTCAACCACATCAGTGTAAGAGACCCGCATATTTGGGAGGGATTGGGATTCTACAGGGATAATATAATATAATATTAATTTTTATACTAAGGGCTTAACAAATATGGCTTTTTTTCTGTTTAACCAAACTTAACATACATTTTTTTGGTAATGCATGTTTATATTTGCTAGAGATAACTTATACGTTACCATTAAAAAGTTTGGGGTCAGTAAGATAAAAAAATTAATTAATACTTTTTTTTCAGTAGGAATTCAATAAATTGACCAAAGGTGACAGTAAAGTTTTTAAGTATAAAATATACTTTCTATTAATCAAAGAATTCAGACTGTTTTCTACAGTTATTTTAATAAAAATTATATAATAATATTCAAATAAATGCAGACTTGATGAGCATATGAGACTTCTTTCAAAACAAAAAAATGTTACTGACCCGAGTATTTTTTTAATTAAACGTTAACCTTTTTCTTTACATGCCTACCAAGAGACTTTTTCTCTAATTTACATACATGTAACATCAATAATCAATTATTGTCTCTTTATAACAGAGGGATTTAAATTGGAACGTGACTCTTCAACTTATTGAAAAGGTAACTGTTTTTATTAAAGGGGCTTTTCAATTAGGTTACATTTAGCTTTACATTTAACAGTGTTTTTTATTAAAAAGACGTACTAAATATTCTCTTGACTTTCATGACACCAGGCATGTGCAGATCCTGTCCGTTTGGAGGTGTGTATTAGCTGGCTGAGGGGTCCCGTGTTAGGGGAGAGGTTGGTGGATCTGGCTGGAGAGCTGTGTGTGATGGGTCTGCATGGGTCCCCTTCTTCATCATCCCATCATGCACACGGCTGGCCTCTCATCAGCCTCGCTTTGTCACAGCAGCACAATAATGGTAAGTCTTTATATTGAACAGTTGTGTCTGTTTCATTATATTTAAATGACTTAACGGGTAGAATAATTTTGTTTCACCCTTTCTTCTCTCTGCAGAGCCTCTTATTGGTAAGGTGTATGTCGAGAAGATCATTGACAAGCTTCACGCCACCCTGTCAGAAGCAAAGGGCATGTCTGACGCCGGAAACATGGAGCCCCTGGTTACTTTCATCTCTGATGTGGCTGCCACCTTCTTTTCTTCAGTTAAGGGCTGCCTGCTGCTGGCATCTGCAGAGGAGCTGCTTATGACTGTTTTCCAGCTTTGTGCACAAGACCAAACCATCACTCGCCTCTCAGGTGAAGACGCCACACACACAAAAAAACAAATGCTTTAACAGTTTCTAAATATTTGAATGAATTCTAAACACCTGTGACTATTGTACAAAATGGTCTCCTTATTTGTGCATATTTATTATGCATAATGCATGTTGGGTGTTTTTTGGCAGATGCTCTTCTCCTGAAGCTTCAGCACGCCTACTCAGCTGGCATTCAATCATTGATCAGTCACCTGGGTGCTGGGGTCACAAAGGGCACCCTTCTCCACAACATTGCTCTCTGGGTTAAAAGTCAGTTGCTCTCCACACCATTGACTGTCAAAAGGTTTGGCTTTTTCTAACCATCTTTAAATAAATGTCCTGTGTCCAAATTCGGTTGCTTTTTGGTTTATAAATAGTTTGGATGATTGAATGAATTGTGTGACAGCTTGTTAAAATCTCTCCTGTTATTGATGTCAGTCTGCAGGTTTTGGTGCAGGCTGTAGAGAGTCTAGCTCAGACCATCGCCTCGGCCCAGAAGACCAGCTGTCTCCTGTCTCAGTTTATCTGCTGTCTTGCTCCTACCGAAGAGGAGTGGAGCTGCATTAGACGGGCCCTGCCCCCTCAGGTCCTCATCCAATTACAAATGACATTCACACATTTTGAGAGGAAATAATTGAAGTATATAAAGTACTTCTTCTACATACTATTTCTTTGTCATTGTTTTTATGTAATTGTCTTCATGTATCTCTGCAGTGGGTTAGACACCCTCTGCTGTGTGGTCGCCTCCGAGTCACTGGTGAAAAACTCTGCATGGACACGTGGAAGTTCAGGGCTTCTAACCGGCTTCCCACACACCTGTGTGTAAGTGCGTTACTGGGCAGAGTCATCCTCACGGCAACTTCACCTGACGACCAGCAGGTGGAGGCAGACTTCTCCGAAATTCCAGATCTCAAACACATAGGTGAGACTCATTTATTTGTTTAGCACAGGGATGGGCAACGGTGGTCAGCGGTGGTGTGCCACAGTCCGGAAGAGTTTAGCTCCAACCCTAATCAGATCTGAACAATCTGAACAAGCGAATTAGTATCTTCAGGATTACTAAAGGCACAATATGTATGTTTTTCCATGCCTAATATCGTCTTATATACCTAGTGTCTCATAGTGGCAGCTGAGCAAATGCAAAGTAGCATTATAACACAACTTTCAAGAAGCTTTAATGCGCTACCACACATGCTCATAACCGGAAAAAGGAAGTAGTCGTCTGCTGCGTTATGAAGACTCCACAAAATCAAGGTGTTAGAACCTTGTACAGGCCTCAAATCTAGACCCTGGCCCGGCCCTGGCCCAAGGCGCTGAGGCTCTAGCCCGGCCCGTGTCCGACAGCATATCAAAATTCTCGGCACGTAAATTAGATTTTTTTTCATTGTTGCAGCCATTAAAAAAGTTCAGTTTTGTTTTTAATGTCAAAGTAGTTATATTTCATTTAGTTTTTTTATTAAGTTAATTTAGAAAAATGTTCAGAGGATTTTTTTGTTTGTTAAATTAAAGGTTTAATTTTTTCAAGTGACGACCAAGCGACCAGCGGCCGACAGAGAGTTAACCGCATGTTTAATCAATTTAGCCTCTCAAATCAACTCTTTGACTTGTCTTGCCTATAATAAAATCCATAGATATAAAACACTTTAAGCAAAACAATGTTAGTTAATTTAGCCTACTAGTACCACCACAGTAAAAGGCATTTTTGACGAGCTGAGGCAGGCTGATACTGCTCGTGGCTCTCGCACACAAAATGAGCTAAACAATCTAAAAATAAAATAAAATAAAAAAAAACAACATGCAGGTTGTCTTATACCTTACACCTACGCAAAATGAATATAAATCCGATCTTCAATTCCCGCGGTATATGCTCATTTAACGGAGTTCACAGCAACAAAGGCAAACGATTCAAGATGCATTTTATTTTCAGCAGCTCATTTCAAATCCAAAGATCGCATGAAAAAGAGCGACCTAAGCACTGGTGAGATCATTAAGTCTCATCCATTTTTATTGAAGATGGTTGTGCTTTTGAGCATCTAAGACTTATTTTAAGTTTCATTTAGGGCCATTTGCGTTGGCTTGCTTTGCTCCTTTGCAGCGATGCGTGTTGCAGCACCATCATATCTATCTGACTACAATTCTACAAACCAATTCTATCTGAATTGGTTTGTTTAGTAATTAATCAAATAAATATAAAATGAAGCCTAAAAAAAGACCTGAAGCACGGCCCGCGTTTTAGGTATGACGTGAAAATTGGCCTGAAGCCAGGCCCTAGGGGCGTAAAAAAGTCAGGGCCCTTCAGGCTCGGGCATAAATGCAGGGCTTTACAAGGTGTCGTCAACCCTTTTGTTTTAAATAAGTGACCTCTATGGGTGAAAAATTACATATTGTGGCTTAAGGCTACAGGCAGGTGAGTTTTTTTTTGTAATCAGGGTTGGAAGTAATCTTTCTTTCTTTCTTGATAAAATAATAATTTAGGCCACTTTACAGCAAAAATATTTTTGGACTGGAAAAATAATGAGCATTTGTTTTTTTTTTGTTTTTTTTTGTGCTTGTTTTTACAAATATTAGTTTTATGTAGTTTCAGAGATATTCTATGGACTTCAGTGGTGTGAAGAAATGGAGCTCTCACCCCTCATGGTGTCTGAATATCATAAACTGCTGCAGTCCTGGAGTTTAGAGCAGAGAATCCACAACAACAGCCTGACCAAAACTACTCTTATAGACACACTTTTCACAAGGTAAATGTGTATTGTTTTTCTTTCAGAAATGCCAAAGTTCATTAGTAATGACCTAGAATTTGTATAAATGTTTAATTTGTTTTTAATAAGCCTAATTTATTGACCTTTTTATATATTTTTTTTTATCACAGGTCACAAGAAGAGGGCTCTCTCTGGTCACTATCTTTGGCAAAATATATGCAGAACAGCAAAGTGGACCCAAGTGACATCATAGGCTTATATGGCAGTGTAGAAAGGTTGGCAATTTTCTTTGTTTTTGAAAGAAGTCCTTATACTCACCAAGCCTGCATTTATTTGATAAAAAAATAAAATAAAAATAGTAATATTGCAAAGTAGTATTACAATATAAAATAAGTTTTAAAATGTAAATTATGGCAAAGCTAAATTTCCAGCATCATGACTCCAGTCTTCAGTGTCACACAAAGATTTTAAATTATGAATGTTGAAAGTTTAATATTTTTTTGCAAACCGTGATGCATTGTTTTCAGGTTTCTTTGATAGAACGTTCAAAAGAACAGCATTTTAGTTAAAATAGAAATCTTTGTAACTTTAAAAAATGTCTTTTTCTGTTACATTTTGGTCAATATAATGCATCCTTGGTGAATAAAAGTAATAATTTTATTTAAAAAAACTATTAACTTTTAAACGGTAGTGTCTGTAACTGGTTCAATTCTCATAGAACTGGCCTCTTAGACAGTTCTGGTAGTTTCTCCCGTCTGCTGCTGGATCAGTAGTGTGTTAAACAGCACACACTGATGTGAGAAGGACCTGGAGTAACCTCAGCCTGTCAGCTTTTTCATATACACATGATTACAGCTGGCCATCAGCACAGTGTTCTGATGAGAGATGTCAGCCTAACCAGTGAGGTGGTTGTGACGTTTCTGCTAATTCTGTGGCTTGTTTGTGTGTCAGTTTCTTTCCCCTCTCAGAACACAGTGTGAGTACGGTGCAGGCGCTGTGTCCATTTCTAGCCAGTGAAGAGAGAGAATCCCTCATCGCCTTGTGTGTTGCAGAGCTCCTTAACTGGCAGGACAGAGAGCAGGACTCCATCGATAGTGAGATTCAAATCATATCCACACAACACATGATGAGTCACATAGGCTGAGGAAGACCAATCTCACTCACTTAACTGATGTGAAAGAATAATGTTGTGTGCGTAGGTGTGCGAGGCTGTCTGGCCGTGCTGCTCTGCTGTCTACAGGCCGGCACAGATGTGGAGGATGAGATCTTGTTGGCTGTCGTAGCCACTATTGCCGAATGGAGGAACAGTAGAGAGGAGTGGTTCCTCTTCAACAGGTGAGATGCCTCTGCTATATGTGTATCTCTGTAATGAGGTAGACCGCAATTGCAGTCGTATTTATTATGTCAGGGCTGTGGGCGTGATGCTTGTGGGGGTGCAGGATTCAAAACTCAGTCCCTTTCTGCTCTTCTCTCCATATCTTTTTTTTATTTGCCCATTTTATTGAATCTTTCTGGGAGAGAAAAAAATGTAAAAGTTTCTTTATTTATTATGTTCCTTGAGGTTCACTTAAAATGTTAATGAAGTTTTTTGCACACAACAACAAAACTATACGCTACTATATGGTGTAAAACTATTTGTTGATGTCTTGCTCTGGAGAAAGGCATAGGTAAATGTATTAAAAAAATTAAGCAATAATAAAAAATAACAGTTATTATCACTATTTAAGATGTATCAATGTGATACATAATGAAATGATGCATAACAATGTTGCTCACAATGCTTTCAGAAAAATATCATTATTATTGAAAACCTTAAAATCAATAAACTTTTTCCTATCAATTGTTGAATTAATCTTTTTAAATAAAGAATACAATATTTGCATAATGCATGAATATGCATTAATAAGTAATAAAAAATCTGTCATAATTTTAGATCAAAAATGTAACGCAACTTGAAATAATACATAACACAATATATAAACATTTTATTCAGTTCTTAAAAAAAGTAGCTGAAAAACAGAAAAATAACTTCTATTTTTTTTAAATGAAGATTACAAAATATAAAATTAAAAATGCATAGTAAAATATATATTTTTAATAATTATAATTTTATATTTATATATATATATATATATATATATATATATATATATATATAATAAAATTATAATAATAATTATTATTATACACTGTACACACACATTATGTAAACACAAACGTTGATTTTGGATGTACGATTAATCGTTTGACAGTCTAATTATTTTAAAACCATTAATTAAGATAATCCCTAATCTATTCTCTTTTCTTTGTGTCCATTTGCAGTGACCTTGGAACGGTTTCCGCTGCAGGGCTCTCATTGGCAGTAGAAATGATGCGCTTCCTGTGCTGGATGGTGGATCATTCTCCCACAGTCTTGGGAAACACTCATTGGGATCTCCTGCTCTGCTCAATGCTGGCATGGCTTGAGGTGATATTTTTGTCTTCATTCACACCGTTTATATGCAGTATACAGACTCAGAGTGACACACTCCCTGTCCTGTCCTGGCCTTTCTACCCCAGTGCACAATCAAATCTGCATTTTGAACAGATTTTATTTTAACACCAGGTGTAAATGAGATCTGAAATGCTTTACACATATGGCTGATCTTATAAATAATCATGACTACTCTGAGAACCGTGCTGCATACAGATGACAACATAAACAAATGTCGTCTGTCTTTGTTTAACAGACCACCAGTGAGAACTGCGCTGTATTCTGGAATCCTTGGGTACAGCTGTTTGTGTGTGCAAACTGTGAGCTGATTGTGAGGCTGAGTGAGTTTTTCACATCACCCCCTGCTGGTCTGGAGCAACTTCTCCCAGAGCTGACCTCAGAATGGAAGGAATTCTTTTTGGAGGGAATTCACAACCTTCTACTCCCACTGCTTATTAAGATCCCCAGTGAGTTGCCTTAACAATGACCTTTATGTTAACCAAAAGTTGTATCTGTTGTCATTAGTGGATGCAAAATGAATGAAACATTTTTTATGAATTAATATCAACAAAGGTTAAGAAAAACTGTAAATATTTTGCTCAAAAAACATTGCTCATTGTTAGTTCATATTAGTTAATGGATTAATTAATGTTAACAGTGTAATATTTTATCAACATGGCCAATACTTGTGTGTATGTATATATAGATAGATTGTACAATCAAAGACAAAACATCATACGGGTAACACACATGACACTAAAACAATGCAGTAAATATTACCTAAATAACACAAAACACCCTAGAGGGTTAGGAATGTCCTTATGTTTTTCATCATAAATTGAACGGTTTAATCATAGTTTTTGCTTGCAAACCCATAAATTTAACAGTATTTTGTATATGGTAAACTAGCTTATCTTTTTGGTAGAATTATTAGTTTATTTTTATATAAACAGTGTAATTAAAACACATTTAGACTTTTGATATATTATATTAAGGAAACATGATGTCTTTTGGTTAACAGACTGCTTGAAATGTCAAACTTTTGTCTCAGTGGATTTTACAGAGCCGGATGACCCTTTGTTCCCCCTGCCGGTGTTGAGGGTGATAGGGGAGGCCCTTACCTACATCCCTGTGGAGCTGCTCACACAGAATAAACTCCCTCCTCGGTTTGTAGCCGACCAGAGGAGCAGTCTGCCAGAGCCCCTCCAGACCCTGCTGAATACCCTCTCGCCCCTACTGCTCTTCAAAGCCCGCCCGTTACAGCTTGCTGTCTACCACATCCTGCACAAGTACAGACTCTATTACCTTCTTTAACTCTTACGTTACACCAGCTTAGCGGTTAAATGGGTCGTATTATAGAAGACTTACTGTTTTAAGTTCAACATAATACGTAGATGTATTCTAAACGGTCTTTTACATAATCAGCAAACATGAGCACATTAATATATGAACTTTATAATATATGACCTATAAAAGTCTTAAAGGTACAGTAGCTAAAACAACCTGTTTGCCACTAAAGGGTCGGCGAGAGGGCAGAAAATGGGCATGTTAAACTAAATAAATATAACATTTTGGCACACGAAAACTTGTTTAACATTATAATTGGATTTAGGAGAAAAATAATATGCTAAGTGTAGAACACTGCATTAAGGAGTCAGTGTGTGTCTTACCACCTAGACATTATCTTTGTTTTTTGCCTGTTCTGCAGCGTCTGCAGAAAAGCTATAATGGACTTTCCTGTAAGTTGCTTTGGTTAGAAAGTGTCTGTCGAGAACATAATTGTAAATGTAATTGAAATGAATACTCCAAGGGACGGCCAGTTTTTGCGTAGCCTTAAGGTCATATTGTACGGAAGAAGTTTAATCCACAATGCGTTCCGCTTTGGCTTTAATTAAATATGATTCATTGAGAGTACAAGCCTCTGGGAGAGAAACAGTTTTATATTCCACGGGGTTAGCTGAGATCTCCTCTGTACTGTTGCTGTAATGCTATGTCCATTACAAGCCTTTGGATGAGCCTCAGCGATGACGTCAAGTCGTCTCGGGAGAAATGTGAGTGATGTGTTTGTGTCTTACAGGGTGATGCCTTTGTTGCCAGAAAGTGACAGCGAGAGTGCCAGCGCTAAATCTGAGGACGAAGATGGAGAAGAACCATGCTTGTAAGACGCACGCACACACACACACACGCATGTTGGGTTTTCATCTTTTATGGGGACTTTCCATAGACATAAGGATTTTTATACTGTACAAACTGTATATTCTTCCCCTAACCCTAAACCTACCCATCAAAGAAAACTTTCTGCATGTTTACACACACACACAAAAAAAACCCACATCATTGTATATGATTTTTAAGCTTTTTGCCTCATAGGAACCAAAACATTTCCCCACAAAGACTAAGATTTTGGTTGACTGACTTGTGTGCACTTCCCACAGGTCTCCTCCTGCAGCGTTGATGAGCATCCTTTCTGCCACTGAAGAGCTACTGGAGAATATTCTAGGTGGTGTGCAAGTGGGCGAGTTTGCAGTGGTGCAGGCCCTCAGTATGGAACACTGCTGCATTCTGGGATATCTTCTGTCCTGGAAACTCCTTTTTACATTCTTCAAGGCTTCTTCATCTCATGTGAGTAAATTATCAGTTATAATGCTCTGGAAAGCTGTGACTCATTGCCTCATCCTTTCTCATACACTTCTAACAGAGACATTCTAGAGGTTAAATGGCCTCTCAGACATGTCCATTTGTTGTGATCGAGCCATAATGTCACAACTTTCATCTTGCCAGCCCTTTCTGATACAGAGTAAATGTGAACAATGCCCACAGTACTTGTTTTGTAATGCAAGCAAGATGACATGTCTTTTGCGAAAATGTCAATCTTTGTGTTTCAGCTTCGAGCTCAGTACTCTCTGCACTTGAAAAAGTCTCGTTCTCTTCATAAACTTCTGCTCCACCTGTTCCGTCTGATGCCAGAGAACCCATCAGTGCCTGGACAGCCAGCAGAACCCTCAAGCAAAGAACCCAAAACCTTCTTCACTGAGAGTTTGTCTCTCTCCCCCCAGAGTAAGTTGCAGATCATTAATAACTGTACTTCCCATAACCAAAATTATTTATTGTAAACAGAAATGAATGTTTTTAAAATGTTATAAATGTATTTTATTTATTTAGTATTATAACTAGGCACAATTATTTTATTGTTTGTATTATTTATATACTATTATAGTATTTATTAATATTTTCAATTATCTTTTATTTTTATTTTAAAGTTTTAGTACATTTTTTATGTGGTTTTGCATTTTTAGTCTCTATTTTTTATATTTTTTTGTCATTTTAGTATTTAAACGTTACACTTTTAATGTTTACGTTTTTTTAAAGTTTGTTTTTCATCTGATCTTTATTTTATTCATTTTTTTTATTTATTTAATTTTTGATAGTTTTAGTCAACAATACCAACACTGCCTGCTTCCTTGTGACCCAATCAGAACAGACCTGCGGCCTATCTTTTGACAGCCAATGATTTATAACATTCATGCATTTCTCTTCTTCTGAGATCTCTATTCTCTTACATCTGAGATCATCTCACTAAGTGTGTGTGTTGTAGAAATGGAAGGTCTGCAGTTTGAGGTTCCCCATCTGGCGTGCTCCGTGTACTATGGTGCGCTGAAGGACTTGCCCGCAATGGTGCGTCTGTGGTGGAACAGCCAAGAGAAACGCGTCTTTAGCACGGTGGATAAATTCACCAGCAAGTACGTCAGTGGCGTTTTGTCTGCGCAGGAGATTGCCTCTGTGCAGTCCAGCACCCTGACTTTTGAGAACATGATGGTGAGTTTAGTTAAGGAGAAGGACATGTTCTTTGCTTTTTTGCATTGTGATTTAATGTGTTTTGTATTCACAGGTGAAAGCGCGTTCTGCCACCCGGGAGGTGATCGCTACTTATTCTGTTGATGATATCTTCATAGAGCTGGTGATTCAGCTGCCTCAGAATTATCCCCTTGGGTCTATCTTAGTGGAGAGTGGGCGAAGAGTGGGCGTGGCCGTTCAGCAGTGGCGCAATTGGATGCTTCAGCTCAGCACGTACCTTACACACCAGGTACAGGAAGGATAAATGTTCTAAATCTAAACCTTTTAATACAATTTTTATAACATTTTAGTTTAATCAAAAATAAACATTTATAGACTAACATTGAAAAGTTTGGTCAGAAAAGTTTTTTTTTCCAAGGTTGCATTTAATTGATCAAAAAATATAGTAAAAACTGTAATATTGCGAAATATTATTAGATTTTTAAAATACTGTTTTCTATTTTCATACATTTTAAAATTTAATTTATTCCTGTGATGGCAAATCTGAATTTTCAGCTTCATTACTCCAGTCTTCAGTGTCACTTGATCCTTCAGAAATCATTCTAATGTGCTTATTTACTTCTCAATAAACATTTCTTTCTCAATGTTGAAAACGGTTATGCTGCTTAACATGTTTGTGGAATTTTTGCACATTTTTGTAAACAGTATTCTTTGAAAAGAAACAACAGCATTTATTTGAAATGTAATTTAAATACAGTTCTTGATCAATTTAATGCATCTGTAATTAATAAATATTATTTAATTTATAAAATAGAGAAATACATTTGTACATGGTATATAAAATATTTTTGTGAAATTTAAGATTTAATATTCCTACATGAATTTAAATATTCCTTCATGAAAAATTAAACTTTTAGTTTACTAATTTTACAACTTGGTTCTGAAAACCTTTTTCTTTTTGTGAGATTTAGTAGACTTCTAGACTTTTTGTCTAGAAGTGTCCAAATACTTTTTGAAGCCACTGTAAATGGTGTGTTATCATTTTAGGTTGGAATTGGCCCAGTTGAACTGGTGTTTTAGAGTAACAGTGATTTTTGCTTAATACATGAATAATAACTAAAACTGCCCAAACTAATTTAGATGATGTGTTGTGTTTGGTAGAATGGCAGTATTCTGGAGGGTCTGTCGCTGTGGAAGAACAATGTCGACAAGCGTTTTGAGGGGGTGGAGGACTGTATGATCTGCTTCTCTGTCATTCATGGATCCAATTACTCGCTGCCAAAGAAAGCTTGCCGTACCTGCAAAAAGAAGTTCCACTCTGCCTGTCTGGTGAGTGACGCATACACTATCTCTTGCTTTTCCATTGTAGTTATTTTTTTAGATTATTGTTATTATTATTTTTAAACACTGATAGCAGTAAGTGTAGGTTTGAGAATTTAATGTGATTTTTTACAAATACACAGCACTCCTTTGCAGTTTGGAAAAGTATGGAATTTGATCTGAATAATTTCTTGATAAGTTTGGGGAACAATTGTGCTTCAGACTAATGGTCCTATTTAGTTTTCTGAAATATATATCTAAAATATAGAATTTCTTAAAATAATTTTCACACAAGCAGAAAACATTTCAGCCAGCGCTGCCAAAAGATCTAGACTGCTAGACTGGAGAGACGGTCTACTGTGATTGGTTATGTTGTAATGTTAGGCAGCAATGTCAATTTAGTTTTCTAGTTCCCTAGAAGATGAGTATGTTGCTGTAGGGGTCTAAGGTTTACAGTTAATAAAACTGACAATGAATAACAGTGCACTGTTTAGCATTGCAGTTTTAATGCTGTTTTGTCTGGGTTTGATTTGTATTTGTATTAGCTACAGTAGACAGTAGTTTCTGGCTATTATCTAGCAACAAAATAGCATACTTAAAAAAATCAGACTCAGAATGTTAGAAGTTGGATTTATCAGATATTAAATATGATCTGAATTTGTTTTTTACAGAGAAGTCTGGAAATTTGAGTTTGGAAAATGTGTAGGAACCCTATATACAGATTTTAACCCTGTATTCACTATCTGTAATATCTGCAGGTTAAAGTCAACATGAAACACATTTTACTTCTGTAATCTGATGTATTTCTGAGTCAAACAGGATATTCAACTGTATTCAGAAAGTAAATGGGTAGTGTGACTGCATCCTTTTCATACCAGAGGTTTAAACTCTATAGAAGGTCACCAATGCACTTGAAATGTAATCATTTCCCCTCCGCAGTGAAGTTCTCAATCTGTCTCTATTTATTACTCCGTTTTTGTGGATATTTCAGAATCAGCAATATGTGCAGCCTTGAATGTTTTCTAGCGCTTCTCGTTCCTCACTGACCAGTTGTTTCCATTTTCTTTCATTCCACAGTATAAATGGTTCACATCTAGCAACAAATCCACATGTCCTCTGTGCAGAGAGACGTTCTTCTAAGCTCTGTCTCCATGGACACAAATAATAGGTGAATGACGTCGTTGGCGAACAGCTGACTCAGAAAAAGTGTTCTGTTCATTTGTTTGTACATATGATTTTTGCGCAGCTGCAAATTACTGTGGCCTTTTAGTTTCTGACTCTGAAGACGTACCCAACAACATCCATCACAAACAACGAAATGAATGAGCAAATAAACAGTGGGATTTCCAGAAAACAAACTGCCGGACTGAATTAAAGATAGCTGAACAGGGCATTAATGGCTGAATAATTCATGGATTTAATGGAATATAGTTCACTCAAAAGTTGACATTTTGTCTTTATTTACTCATCCTCCTGTCATGCCAAACCTGTATTCTGTGGAACACAGAATTTTGAAGAATCTTGACACTTTTCTCCACAACAATCTGTCAAGCTCCATAAAAGAACAAATTTAGTCAGTGTGAATTGTGATGTATTTAAAAGTCATATGCTAGCTTTGTGAAAAGAATGGTCCAAAATGTAGGTTGTTATACCCTGATATAATATATTTGGAATGACCTAGGTAAATAATCACAAAATATATATTTTTTTGTATGTGAACTATCTCTTTAAATTCAATTCAAGTGTCCAAGGTGGGCAGATGGTTTGTCACACATCTGGTTACATAAATTGGCCAGTCATATTTAGATATCTGTTGAAATTAAACAGCTCATAGCTTCTGCTAATGTGAAAAATAATGGATTTTAATCCGGCAAATGTGGGACCATATGGATGACCTGTGTAAAAAGAATGGACAAAGTTTTGGCTTTTAAACTGGGCTTGATTATATTTTGTATAATGACGCATAATGCTGTATGCAGCAGACATTTCTGTTTGCTTTGATCTTTAGTTGTCATGGATTGTGTAACATGACATCCAATCTGCGGTCCTGAAATACAGATGTTTATCATACTTTCAGCCTCACTGTTGATCATAAGTCATTTTACGTAATCTGCTCCTGTCAGTCACTCTGTCACATTATCTGTGCCTGTGTCTGTTCCCCAGAGTCATGGTAAATTATCTATCGAAGCTCTTGGGTTAGCTGCAGTTTGCATTTACGCAGGGAAGGCATGCATTGAAGAATAATTTCTGAGGCAAAAAAGGTTGGTGATCAAAGCACATCTAAATACATCTGTTGCTCAGCTATTAATTTTTAATAGAGGTTCCCACTGAAGAGCCCACGTGTGTTGCATGATGCAGAACACTGCCTGAAACAAATATGAACAAACCCATGTGTCTCCTCTAGCCATGTTTAAATTTTAACTTGTTCATGTTATTGCAGCTTTTGTAAGTGTATGACAAGCGGGACAGAGAATGCCTTTGATCTTCAATCCCATAGGGTAGTTGATTTCCTTTACACAACCAGTGTGACCAAGCAGTTTATACATTATGTTGTCAAACCACCACATGGCACCACTTTTTACTGGCATATTTTTCATTACAGTTTTGTTATAACACTCTTATAACAGACTGTAATTGCATTGCAATAATCAATATATGGATATATAGATTATTGCAATGTAATTACAGTGTTATATGTGTGTATGTATATATATGTATATATCCATGTACTTAATAACACAAGTAGTCCCATCAATGTCTTAAATGCAAAGCCTGCACTAGCTGCTATCAGTCATCCTCATTCTGTATTGTTGCTCTGTACGCCGTGACTGAGGCTTTTCTCCTGAGAGAGGATGGAGCAGAGGTCCCCCAAAACCAGAAAGAAAAGATCATTTTCTGTTGCATGAGGGGGAAGCTGATGCTTCTGGGTGCAGAGAGGAAGGATTTAGAGCTCTCGGGGAGATTTAGCTGCCTTATCTATGATAAAAATCAATAGCGGTAAAGACTACAATGAGCACTAGGGAGACAGGATTGTCGGTAGGCTCAGGATATATTGCGTGAAGAAACGCATACTTTTTTGTCCCTCTTCTGCGCTAATAGGACTGCCTTAATGGTTAACGATGTGTCAGAGAGAAGTCAGCTGAAAAAGGTGGAATGAGAGGAAGAAGAGAAAAGGTCAACGTTCTAGAATTTGCGGGGAAAGTTTCGCAGAGTTCACACTTATAACGAGCACTGTCACAACAGCCTCTCCTGATTTCCTCTCACAAAAGCCTTTTATTGGATTTATTAGGCCCAGGATGCCAATAGCAATTTCTGTGTTACTGTAAAGCGTTAACGCCTTAGCTGCTAGTTCTTGGAAACGGGAACAATTAGACGGCAGCTGCTGGCGCCAAAATGGCAGTGGTTCTCAGTTCTCAGGTCTGTATCGTTGGCATTTGAGTCATTTATTGTTGTAATGGAGGCTTTGATTCCATTACACGCTTGTTTGGAAGTCATTAGGTAATTAAACATGACAGATGATACGGTGTGGTGTTTTAGGATTATGATACTTTGAAAACTGGCCCATCATTGTTCATAAGCTTCAAGTGTTGAACTCACCGTTGATGTTTCCACAAGGCAGCTATGGATTAATGTGAACCACTAGGTGGCAGCATTGGATGGTGTCAATGTAAGGTTGCCTGGGATTTGTTGCTGTAAAAAAATGTTTTTTTATTCAATTCGCTCAGTGTCAAGAGAGGGTTATTGCTTTAAAAATGATCAAACCAAAGCCATTTGCGAAATTTACTTTATTGCATCCTCAATGCCAGATTATAGACTTATTGTGAGATGGATGGATGGATGGATGGATGGATGGATGGATGGATGGATGGATGGATGGATGGATGGATAGATAGATAGATAGATAGATAGATAGATAGATAGATAGATAGATAGATAGATAGATAGATAGATAGATAGATAGATAGATAGATAGATAGATAGATAGATAGATAGATAGATAGATAGATAGATAGATAGATAGATAGATAGATAGATAGATTATAGTGTGAGCGTGATAGTGTGAATATATATATATATATATATATATATATATATATATATATTGTTCCTTAGTGTTGCACAATGGATCTACAAACTTTGTTATCAGAAAACACCCTCTTTCTTACAGGATATTCTTATAATCTTAATGCAATCAGTACTCTTCCTGCCTTTTCATAAAGTGTGTGTGTTACAGAAAGCGTAGGCAGGGCCAGAGCTGCATGTTCAATTTTCAGCATAATGCTGCTGCTAGAGCTACTGCGCAGGGCCTAGTTAATATTCAGTCCATCCTGACCCATTTGAGGACTGCTGGTACTTCCAGAGTTGTCACGCCTCAGTTCAGTGCTGTAGGCTTCTTTTCAGCTCTCTAAATAGCAGCATGTCACTGCTGCTCTGCCAGCACAATGAAACCAGGCCAGCACTCCTCCGCCTTCTTTCCACTTTCATTATTGCCATTAAAGTAGCCAATTTGCATGGCCAGTGGTTTGGCTGACCCCTAGTGGAGACCAGCTATGCTCTTCTTGCTTCCAAAAAAAAATTTTTTTTTTGACTAGTTCCACACTTGGCTATCTTAGAAAATGCACTTGTTTGACGATAAGGTCACTTTTCCACTCACAGATTTTTTTCTCCTACCCACTGGCAGTGTAGGATTCATCCAATCTCATCTAGGAGCTTGGCTATTGACTGGTCAAGAATTAGCCAGTTGGAAGACTTTCAGTTTGCACTAAACTCAGTTATTGATTTCTACTGCATAAAAAAACATTAAAAAATAAAAATCTGCTAATGCAGCCAAGTCAGGATTATTTAATGATGAAGAAAATGCTTTCAACATTTCATGCAGTCAAGTCACATGTCTCTAGCTCTTGAAATTGGCTTGACCAGCCATGTTATACGTTGCACGGTAATGCACATATTAGGTTTTGCCACATTCACGCCATGCCGTAATTACTGTAGATACTAAATGACAATCTGGGACATTCTGAACAGCTGTTCATGTCTTATACAACTAATTATACATTAGTTATAACAGCACTATTAACACCAGAATAAACTACAGTACTGCAATAATGTACACCTATCAGACTTTACATTATGAAGTGAATAACACTGATTATTTCTTCATCATCATGGCATCTGTTAGCTGGTTGGATATATTTGGCAGCAAGTGAACATTTTGTCCCCAAAGTTGATGTGTTAGAAACAGGAATAATAGGCAAGTAAGTGAGTGTGTTTGACAAGGGCCAAATTGTGATGGCTAAACGACTGGGTCAGAGTAGCTCCAAAACTGCACCTCTTGTGGGGCATTCCTGGTCTACAGTGGTCCGTATCTACAGGGTCATGGGTGACCAAAGCTCATTGATGCACGTGGGGAGCGAAGGCTGGCCCATGTGGTTCGATCAAACAGATGAGCTACTGTAGCTCAGATTGCTCAAGAAGTTAATGCTGGTTCTGATAGAAGGGTGTCAGAATATACAATGCATCGCAGTATGTTGCGTCTGGGCCTACATAGTCGCAGACCAGTGAGGGTGCCCGGTGGAGGCAGTGTGATGCTTTGGGCAATGTTCTCCTTGGAAACCTTGGGTCTAGGGCTGGGCGATATGGAGCAAAAAATATATCTCGATATATTTTGCTATATCTCGATATACGATATATATCTCGATATCTTTACAGGAAAAATAACCCCCTAAAAACTACAGCAAAAACAAATATGCGAAATACCACAAATTCTTTTTTTTATTATTGAAGTGCAAAGAGGTAGTCAGTTCATGTAGGAACAAATTGCTTTTGCAACATTAAAAAAAACTCCCTGATTACATAAATAATAATAATTTAACTGTAAAAGAAAATAAATAATATTTCCTTTTCATTTATTTCATGCTTTCAAAAGATGAATCAAAGACTCCCTTTTTTACACTTAAAGTAAACAGTAAGCATTTTGCAGAAAGATGGGGGCATGACTGAGATATAAATAAACTGATTTTGTATCAAAGTTCAAACAGTGATGTTTGTCATGAGTTTGACAAAATTCAAACTCATCATGCAGGCTACACATGAGCTGAATTTCACTTCTTTTCCAGTTACAGAAGGAAATATGAATGTCAGAAGGTAGGCTATATGATAATATGATACAGTACAACTGACAGAAGAGCACTGTGTCTCAGGACACCCGGGATGTCGCGTTTTTCCCTCTTGGTTAAAACATGAATAGACCCATTCATCATAATCCCGTGATAAAGCTGACAAAATAATAATAGTAATGATATTGCAATACTTTATAAATGTTTTCAAATGATTTGCGATCATTTTGACATTTTAACCGAAAACCATGCGATCAGTTAGACACAAATCATAAACTGACATGATTGCGACCGCGTCTCGCACCAATAGTGTCAATCACCTGACTGTGGGTGAAACTTGCGCTTTGAACTATGATGAACATTAATATTTCTTTATGAATTTTAGCAAGCAGTTGTGTTAGAATGAAAACATGGTCTCTAAACTGAGTCCCGAACAACGCGCGCGCTTGTCAACATGATAACTAATCCTCACCTGGTTGTGGAAGCAGCCGTGTTCAATGAGACAACACGCGAGGGGAGGGGGAACAAAAGCAAGAGGCGGGAGGCGCGCGAGCGGGAGCGAGCACAACACAGAGAAGGCAAACAAGCAGAGTGGCGGAATCAGAATTAAAAATAAACAATATATCGATATATACGATATGTCCAAATCCATATCGAGTTGAAAAAATATCTCGATATATTTTAAATATCGAGATATCGCCCACCCCTACTTGGGTCCTTCCAGCCATGTGGATGTTACTTGGAAACATACCACCTAAGCATTGTTGCAGCCCATTTACACCATTTCATGGAAAGGGTATTCCCTGGTGGCTGTGGCTTCTTTCAGCAGGGTAATGTTGGCTTGGCCTCCAGCATCCGTTGGTCCAATCCATGGAGGTCACAGCTCAACTTACAGGACTTGAAGGATCTGCTGCTAACATCTTGGTGCCAGACACCTTCAGGGGTCTACTGGAGTCCATGCCTTGATGTGTCAGGGCTGTTTTGGCAGCCAAACAGGGACCAATACAATTCTAGGTCATAATGTTATGCCTGATCGGTGTAAATGTCTTATTATTTATAAGCTTATAGTTATAATAGTTATTCAACTCTGCTACTTTAAACTGTATTACATGTCTTTATTTTCATGTATATGTGTTCATATTCAGACTCTTGCATAAGAGTCTGAATATGAGTCTGAAACTCTTTCATCATTTCATGATTCGGATCGCGTGTCAAACTGCTGAAATCACATGACATTGGTGATCCGAATCTTGAATCAGTATGCTGAGTCATGACCGTTTTAATCTTTATTTGAGGTTTAAAAAACGTGGAAGAGAAGACAATGCTGAATAAAGTCGTAGTTTTTGCTTTTTTTGGACCAAAATGTATTTTCGATGCTTCAAGAGATTCTAATTAACCAACTGATGTCACATATGGACTACTCTGATGATGTTTTTATTCCCTTTCTGGACATGGACAGTATAGTGTGCATACACTTAGATACGCTCTCGGACTAAATATAAAATATCTTAAACTGTGTTCCGAAGATGAACGGAGGTCTTACGGGTGTGCAACGAAATCAGGCTGAGTCATTAATGACATCAATTTCATTCTTGGGTGAACTAACCCTTTAAGACAATTATTAAACAAAAATATTACCAAATTACTAACATTTTACTGCCAAAGCCACTACCATTCTAAGCATTTCCACATGGTGTTACATCAATCAGGTGATACAATTTAGAAAATTAAGAGTTGTACAGGGTTCGTACAGTCATGAAAAACCTGGAAAAGTCATGGAAATTTATTGGTAAAAATGTAAATGAACCCTGGTAGTAATAACAAGTTTGAGGATGCCAGTGCTTTTAATAAGAATCTCATAATTATGGTAATTTTGTCTGCGTGAACCCTTTGTTCGATTTATACAGCTCTGGAAAAAATTAAGAGACTTAATTTTTTCCAGAGCTGTGCGTATTCAGCTTTGCCTGCAGTGTTTGCAATTGACACTTCTAACCATTCAGTTTGTTGACGTGTGCTATTTTGTGTCTAAATGATCAGACAATGGCTTCTTGTACATTTTGCAAAACTTTTAAAACTGAGTGGAGCTTAAAAGCATGTTCCGTTTTATCTGAAACAGATGGACGTGAATCTTGCAATGTTTTATTGCACTGCTTGTTGTACATATGTTGTCTGATGAGTGACACTTAAAAAAGTTAAAGCTAACTAGTGTTTGAAAATTGAAAACATACCACCTACCTACACAATAACTGACCCTAAACCTAACCTGTCGTGTTAACAAAAGCAAACATGAGCTAAAATGCATTTGCTGAAGCAACAATGTAATTTCAGCTTGCTTCTACAAGTCTTTGAGCTCTTTTATTGTGTCTCACGGGACTCATACCTGAGAGCTCTGCATCGAGAGTGCAACACTGTAACAGAAAATGAACAAGCTTATGTTAGTTGTGGTAAAAGAGGTTATAACAGTTTTGTACAAGGAAAAGTAATCTTTATAATGCAATGCTCTACCTTTGAAATCATAAGCTGTGTGAAAAGCGTTTCACTACTTCTAAGTGTTAATTTCAGCTGGAAACTGCAGCAAATTGTATGTGTGTAGTAAGTACACAAAAATTAGGTATAGGCACGTTTTCTCAACGTTGCCTTTCTTTCTGATTGGAGGACGGGAAGAACCGGGTGTAGAGGCTGCGATGCGTACCCAGATGGCTTCTCGCTGTGGCTGTGGGCCGTCTCCCATGTGCCACACTCTTTAATCTCCCTCAGCTGTGAAGCCGGGATATCTAAATTAGAGAGGAGAGGAGAGAGGAGCTGCCATTCTCCATGCTTCAGGTTGTTTATTTGCCGTGACTGGGCTGCAGAGGTAGAACAAATGGAGAGCCCAGGGAGAAGCTTAGGACTGCGTCTCAGCTAAGAGCCTTTTAAGAGAGGGGCCATTAACGCCAGTCCTCGGCTACACCAGCTCGAACGGCCCGCCATGTAAAGGAATGGCCATGGCTGGCAGAGGATAGGCTGTAACAATGCATCTGAGGCAAATGCATCATTACTTACCCTAGCGGATTTGTAAACAGAAAACCGGTCCCATACCGACCACGGTCCCCTCATTCAAATATCTATTCATTACGAGCGAAACATTGGTGCCGCTCGCCGTTCAGTGGGAGAGGACGACCTCTGCCCGTATCATCCGTTGTTTGCGCCGAGCCGGGCTGTTGTTTACGGAAAGCGTAGTCTGTTTACGGAAGTATGCTAATGAGGTCATAGCCTCTAGGTCTTGAGATCAGAGAGGCTCAGCGTGGAGCAGGAGCCCGAGGCGTCCGCCTCACGGGGAGCTGAAGGGAGAGAGTGTCTTACATGACAGTAATGCTGAAAACAATTTTTATAAGGCCCTGTTTATGACATGCTCGGTGGCAGAATGTCTGTTTGCTGTCGAGACAGTTGGAGTACGTATCTTATAAGATGCTACAATCAAAGTCAGCAAGACTGTTGGGGTAAAGGAATGCTTTTTTTTTCTTTTTTTTAAATGAGAAATATTAGGGTAATGGAAGTAACTTTGTTTTTGTTCTATACCATTAAGCAAATCCTAATTGCCAATTACCTTGATTTATAATCTAAACTGCTCCTCAAGAGTTCATTTAATGGCACATTGGTAATTGAACATGGTAATTGCTTTCTTAAAAAAAGAATGAGGTGTCTTTTTGGTTTGGCACATTTTTTTGTTGGTGTTAAACACCCAGAAATAGAAAATCATTGTAGACTCTGGTGAATTCCTTTATTAATAAGGTTGTTTCACACTGATTAATCTTTTTCAGAGCAAACTGAAATCCCTTGAAACACCAAACTTGTAAAGAACATCTGTGAATTTCAGATGAATGATTCTATTGTCATCATTAAATTCACAAAAGAAAACTAACCTAAAAATATACTCATGTATGATGATGGTTTGAAGTTGGTTTTATATTTCTATATACATGTCTCTCTTCAAGGGTAGAACTAGTGGGGAAAAATGTATTAAGGCTTTGCAGTTTTTACGACTTGAAAGTGGATGTCTCTCTTATAGATTCTAACAAGGTCACAGTTGTCAACAAGTGGCAAGGCCGTAGAGTGATATACTGTGGCCTAAAGCAAACGACATTTCTCATCCTATTGGAATGCGTAGTGTATGAGCGGCCCAGGAAATCTGGACGCCCATCACTGGGTCGAGATCCAAGGTGCTCCGAGCTCTGTCACAGGCCAACTCATTCTGCTGATATATGACTGGCTCAAATACAACCTTCAAGCTGTAAGGTATCCAACTATTTCTCTTTCAATGCCTCTTTTTATCACTTTTTTTAGTGAATAGTCTAGGTTTAAAAATACATTTGGGTAAAGTTGCCATACTTTTCCCTGTCTAAACGATAAGAATACAAATTGAAGTCTCCACTGATCCCACCATATATATATATATATATATATATATATATATATATATATATATATATATATATATATATACAGTCTTGTTCAAAATAATAGCAGTACAATGTGACTAACCAGAATAATCAAGGTTTTTAGTATATTTTTTTATTGCTACGTGGCAAACAAGTTACCAGTAGGTACAGTAGATTCTCAGAAAACAAATGAGACCCAGCATTCATGATATGCACGCTCTTAAGGCTGTGCAATTGGGCAATTAGTTGAAAGGGGTGTGTTCAAAAAAATAGCAGTGTGGCATTCAATCACTGAGGTCATCAATTTTGTGAAGAAACAGGTGTGAATCAGGTGGCCCCTATTTAAGGATGAAGCCAACACTTGTTGAACATGCATTTGAAAGCTGAGGAAAATGGGTCGTTCAAGACATTGTTCAGAAGAACAGCGTACTTTGATTAAAAAGTTGATTAGAGAGGGGAAAACCTATAAAGAGGTGCAAAAAATGATAGGCTGTTCAGCTAAAATGATCTCCAATGCCTTAAAATGGAGAGCAAAACCAGAGAGACGTGGAAGAAAACGGAAGACAACCATCAAAATGGATAGAAGAATAACCAGAATGGCAAAGGCTCAGCCAATGATCACCTCCAGGATGATCAAAGACAGTCTGGAGTTACCTGTAAGTACTGTGACAGTTAGAAGACGTCTGTGTGAAGCTAATCTATTTTCAAGAATCCCCCGCAAAGTCCCTCTGTTAAAAAAAAAGGCATGTGCAGAAGAGGTTACAATTTGCCAAAGAACACATCAACTGGCCTAAAGAGAAATGGAGGAACATTTTGTGGACTGATGAGAGTAAAATTGTTATTTTTGGGTCCAAGGGCCACAGGCAGTTTGTGAGATGACCCCCAAACTCTGAATTCAAGCCACAGTACACAGTGAAGACAGTGAAGCATGGAGGTGCAAGCATCATGATATGGGCATGTTTCTCCTACTATGGTGTTGGGCCTATTTATCGCATACCAGGGATCATGGATCAGTTTGCATATGTTAAAATACTTGAAGAGGTCATGTTGCCCTATGCTGAAGAGGACATGCCCTTGAAATGGTTGTTTCAACAAGACAATGACCCAAAACACACTAGTAAACGGGCAAAGTCTTGGTTCCAAACCAACAAAATTAATGTTATGGAGTGGCCAGCCCAATCTCCAGACCTTAATCCAATTGAGAACTTGTGGGGTGATATCAAAAATGCTGTTTCTGAAGCAAAACCAAGAAATGTGAATGAATTGTGGAATGTTGTTAAAGAATCATGGAGTGGAATAACAGCTGAGAGGTGCCACAAGTTGGTTGACTCCATGCCACACAGATGTCAAGCAGTTTTAAAAAACTGTGGTCATACAACTAAATATTAGTTTAGTGATTCACAGGATTGCTAAATCCCAGAAAAAAAAATGTTTGTACAAAATAGTTTTGAGTTTGTACAGTCAAAGGTAGACACTGCTATTTTTTTGAACACACCCCTTTCAACTAATTGCCCAATTGCACAGCCTTAAGAGCGTGCATATCATGAATGCTGGGTCTCATTTGTTTTCTGACAATCTACTGAACCTACTGGTAACTTGTTTGCCACGTAGCAATAAAAAATATACTAAAAACCTTGATTATTCTGGTTAGTCACATTGTACTGCTATTATTTTGAACAAGACTGTATATATATATATATATATATATATATATATATATATATATATATATATATATATATATATATATATATATATATATATAAAGCTTGACAACAGTTCTTCTAACCCTAATTGATGCAGTAGCTTCATCAATTAGGTTTAGAATTAGGGTGTAGTGTTTCATTTCTTAACCATGTAGGGAGACGTATCATGGCCATATTTCATGACAATGTTAAGATTCATCAGGCTGTGAAAGAATGGTTGGGAGGGAGCATGAAGAATCATTTTCACATATGAATTGGCAGTCCAGACTGAGTTTGAGTCGAGACCTTAAAATCAATGAAAGTCTTTGGGATGTGCTGCAGTAGACTTTACAGAGTGCTTGACTCATTCATTGTTAATACAAGATCTTTACTAAAAATGTACACAAATCTTGATCATCACTGAAAAAACATCAATGCATTTATTTACATCAAGAGTTGGAACATCGTCTTTGGGTCGAGATCTTGAATTGACAATGCAAGATTTAAGCACTATGTAAAGCATTTGTCTATTTATGTCCAAAAAGCGACCTTTTTTTTTTTTGGCCGGGCAGTGTATACATATTTGATATTTGGTATACTCTTGTTTATATGTAACTTGCCATTTAAATGTGATGACATGTATTTATTGAGGTTGTGCAATTAGTAAAAAGTCCATGGAGGACCTGCATACTTTGGCTCACACCTGAATATGGAATCTCAACAGTTGTTTCCTTGCCCAGGTATGTCCCTCTCCCCAGGTCCTAATTAGTTTTAACGGAAAGCCATTATGCCATGGCAGTGTGGAGTCCGTGGACACACCTGCAGGTGGTTGGAATCGCATACTAATTGAAAAACAGTAATTAAAACCCCAGGTAGCTGGCCTCTGTGTTCACCGAGAAAGCCAGAGTGACACAAAGTTGTGAAGTTGGCAGGAAGAGTGTCACAAGTCCTTTCTTGAAAAAGAAACCTCTGCGCGAAAGCCTTACTTTTATAGGCAGTCTGATATTACTTTGTGTAATTGCCCCCAGCTCAGGAAACCCGGCTGTTTTCAGAGAAAGGGATCAGATGGAGGACGAAGCGGTAACTTCGAGATTGATAGAAGCCAGACAGGCACTGGACTCTACCGAATGAGAAAGTGTCAGTCTGCCACTTTATTGGTAGTCATTATTGAAAAGGGAGTTGCTCTTCTGCATTGATTTACAGTTGACACCAGCACATCAGCTCTAGTCACTTCCTGTCTAGCGGGGTATCAGCTGCTATGTGAATTCATGGCTTTGCAGTTAATGTTTCACATCTCTCGTGGCTGAAGTGATGAGTTCTGGACCATCTGATCACATAGTGCTGTCTTCAGTTGTGTGATGTCAATGGCAGACACGGTTCTCACATGGCTGTGCTGTCAAGCATCTAACGTGTCAAAACCTCAGGGACTGGGCCCTAAATTCACAGCCCATATGGTGTGAACGAAGTAAATAATTTGCTCAGTGGAGTGAAAAAGTATCATCAGAGCAATCTGTTGTTATTAAAGCGAGAGCGCAGGGCTGAACAGGTATTGTCGCCTTTCAAAACAGTTTGGAGCTATTGAACAAAACATGATGTGCTTATTCCACATCTGACATCTAATTGCTAGAGCTAGAGGGTGAACTGAAACAATGAACAACACATTGTGAAGTGATGCGATGATTGGTTCTCTAAGATCTTTCATTGGTGGCCAGACCAATCTCAGCCAATCGAATTTGCTCCTTTAACTCTTAGGCTGCGCTTAAAGGCATAGTTCGCCCAAAAAATAAAATTTGATGTTCATCTGCTTACCCCCAGGGCATCCAAGATGTAGGTGTCTTTGTTTTTTCAGAACACAAATTAAGATTTTTAACTCCAACCGTTGTGGTCTGTCAGTCGTATAATGCATGTCAATGGCAACATTTTAGAGTATGAGACCTATGAGAGTAAAAATACATACACATACAAATCCATATTAAACCCTACGGCTCGTAACAACACATTGATGTCTTAAGAAAGTGAGAAACCGAACAGTATTTATATAAAACTTTTTTTTTTTTTACCTCAAATGCGATCTATGTACAACAGCCTTAACTGCGCACCATCACTGCTGGGCGTCTTATAACGTAGGCCATAAGAGAGAATTCTATTAGGACCACAATAGTCTGACAATTAGCATGCCGTTTAGATTGGCGGTATGGTTTTATTCTGGGCAAGATCTCCCCACTCATCCATGCAGCCTATAAGAGCAACGAATGCAGCCATAGCCACCCCAAAAAAGCCAATATCTTCCAACCACAAGCTGACAGTGAAAAATCTGAATGCCAATTTTTTTGTGGCGTATAACCTGGCTATGGTTTTATTTCAGGCCCTGATGCTGGAAAGAGTAAGACAGGCAAGAATAGGACATTTTGGAAAGGAGCAGCATGTCCCTCTGAAATAGCAGAGACTTTGGGGCATTGTGCCCCTTGCTGAAGGAGAGTGGTGTGCTCCTCTGTTACAAGCAACTGAGAGGAGCAGCATGCCCCTTTAAATGCAATTACCCAAATGGGCTTAAGGCTACAAGTATGTTGCCAATACCCGAGAAAGCTTAAGCAACAAGCATGTTGTTTATAATAACCGGGACAGTGCACCCAAAAATGAATATTCTGTCATTTTTTACTCACACCCTCACGTCGTTCCAAACCCATAACACCTTTGCTCAACCTCAGAACACAAATGAAGATGTTTTGAAAATAAAATCAGAGTCAGTTCTACTGTCCATTCATCGACAGCTACACATCTACCCCCTTTGACGCAAAAGTTATTGCACGTCAAGTGAATATGGTTTACCAAAACTGATGTGTGAGTTGAATGTGTATGTCAATAAAAGCCTAAATTCAGTCTGTACATCATATAAAGCAATAGATTCTTTAAATATGGATTAGTTTTGCGATCTCTTTATGAACTTTTTGAATCGTCAGAGTGGTAGTTGTGTAGCAGCCAATGGAGGGACAGAAATTTCATCAAAAAGATATTCATTTGTGTTCAACAGATGAACGAAAGTCTTATGGTTTTGGAACGACATGAGGGTAATAAAAGAAAATTGATGAAAACTTTTTAAGCAACAAGCATGTCAGTATTGTTTGAAAAATATATGAATTATGCATAATTTCACATAGGCCTGCCATTTTATTTTCGAAGTAGTGTTTTGTGAATATTTCTAGAGCCAAAAATAAAATATTTACCTGAAATACCTGATACAACTTTTTAATTTTTAATTTTTGACTTATTATTATTATTATTATTATTATTATTATTATTCATTAATTTATTATAATAAGAGTAACTTGGTTACATGTTAATAATCTTTATTTACAAAATGAAGTTACAAAATTAAAGTTACAACAGAATATTTACAAAATGGCCAACATTTAAATTTACGCTAAATACCAGATGCAACTTTTTAATATTTTATTCTTTGTATGATGTTTATTATTATTATTATTATTATTATTATTATTATTATTATTATTATTATTATTGGTAGTAGTAGTAGTAGTAGTAGTAGTAGTAACTCACCAGACACAAGTTGTTAATCTTTTATTTTTGACACCAAAATGCTAAAAATAAAAGATTTGCCTGAAATACCTGATACAACTTTTTAATCTTCTCTTTTTTTTCACTGACAGACACAGTCATTTATTTTTGTAGCAAAACAAGTCCAGTTTTTTTTGTCCTGCCCCTGTGGTGATCTCATTTATCTATGAGTGAAAGATGTTTTTAATAAAAGTCCTACCGGTTTCCTGAACTCTCCTGCACCGTTTCCCGGTTCCCGTTCCGCGAAGCCCTCCGAGCTGTACTGCTACCGTTGACAGGTGATTTACGGAGACCGTTTCCAGAAAGCGGGATTAAGTAAGGACACATATTCAGCTGCCGGACACAGATAGCAGCCTCTGCTGTGTTTATGGATTCCGCTTAAGCAGTGGCTCAGGAATAGTCTGAGACTCTCAGCTTCACAAGTGCACAAACACAGCACTGAAGTGTAAGCCATCATGTCCTGCTGTGTTACACAGAAATAAAAGGCCTCTGTGCACCACAGATTACAGAATTCAGAACGAGCCGAGAAGTGTTATGGAAAGGGATGAGACGTGTAAGTAGTTTAACGATTCTAGTTTCAATTCTGATTCCTAACAAATCTAGTTTGCTAATGATTACATTTCATGATTCTTTTAGAACTTTTGGGAAATAATACATTGTTAATCTTTTATTTTTGGCACCAGAATATTACCAAAATACTCCTTACTGTGTAAAAAGTGTATGTGAAATTATGCATTGAACAATAGTACACATTTCAGTATTAACAAAAGAGCTTCTCGAAAAAGAATGATTATGGTTCAGATTCATATTAACAACTCTAGTTCATTATTTTTTCCATTAATGATACTTTTAGTGCTTTTGAAGAATAAATATTGTAGCACAGGTCATCATAATTGTAGCAGAAATATAAAAAGTATGTTACATCTCATAAAACAACCACAAGTAGCACAGTTTGTCACTTAAACAGGCAGGTGATCGATAATATCTCACACAGAGTATGCAAAATCCAACCCCTAACAAGAAAACTTTTCACACAAACATTTTCTTTCTTTGCCCAAAAATTGTAGGAACATAACACTTATTGCTTAAAGGGTTAGTTCACCCAAAAATGAAAATTCTGTCAATAATTACTTACCCTAATGTCTTCGACACCCGTAAGACCTCCGTTCATCTTCGGAACACAGTTTCAGATATTTTATATTTAGACCGAGCGCTTTCTGCTCCGCCATTGCATGTATGTACGGTATACTGTCCCTTTCCAGAAAGGTAAAAAAAAATCATCAAAGTAGTCCATGTGTGACATCAATTAATTAATTAGAATCTCTTGAAGCATCAAAAATACATTTTGGTCCTAAAATAACAAAAACTACGACTTTATTCAGCATTGTCTTCTCTTCCGTGTTTATTTTTAATCGGCGAACAAAGTTTCTAACGGTTATGATTCAGCATATTGATTCAGAATTCGGATCGTGTGTCAAACGGCCAAACTGCTGAAGTCACATGACATTGGCGATCCAAATTCTGAATCGGCTTATGGGCTGCACCACTCATTAGCTGATTTGGCATAATTTCACAGATGAATCACAGAAATTACTATTAAAGCAAACTTTAGTACTTTTTATTGTTCTGAAGTATGATGGCAAGTACATAAAAAGTCACTAGGTCTCATGCCATTTAGATGAAGGGACCCCCCCCCCCCTTTCCTTAAGCCCAGACCCTAACAGCCTAGAAGGGTTATTTATTTACCTACTGTACTTGGAAATAAAATAAAAATAATTATTAATTATTACCAATAATGTAACAAATTATTTGAATAACAAATTTAATAACTTTATTTTAAAGTTTTTTTCCCCCCCTTTATAACTGTAGAAGCAGCTGAACGTATTCTGCCAATACAGACTCGTTTTTTTTGCACTGAGCGATTTTGACACAGGCTTGTTAGATTTTATGTCCAGTCTGTTATTACTGTCAATCATAGCAATTTCAGGAGGGACTCTGAAGAATTTAGCGGATTTACTCGCATAATTAAATGGCTGTCAGTAGCTGGTCGTCTGCATGTCAAACAAAAGTTTTCTTTAAATTCTGAATTAATTATATGATTTATAGTGTTTATAGTGTGCCGGAGCTCACAAAACCTTAAACTACACACCGCACAATGAATCTCATTTACATCATACCTAAGCTTTGAATTTTTATGATGAGTGAATTTGCTGGTGTGTAGTAACACATACTCTTGTTTTTGAAGGACATATGTTGTTTTTGATAAAACATTTTTATATTTATACATGGATTCATTTTTATATATATGTGTGTGTGTGTGTGTGTGTGTGTGTGTGTGTGTGTGTGTGTGTGTGTGAGCCTGTTTATGTGGTTTATGAGGACACAAATTTGTATAACTACATGGGTATTACACTGGTATTACACTATAAATGTGGTTTATGAGGACATATCAAATGTCCTCATAATTCAAATGGCCTTGAAAACATACTAAATGATGTTTTTTTGAGAAAGTAAAAATGCAGAATGTTTCCTGTGATGGGTAGGTTTAGGGGCAGGGGCAGTGTAAGGGGATAGAAAATACGGTTTGTACAGTATAAAAACCATTACGCCTATGGAGAGTCCCTGTAAACCACATAGACCAACGTGTGTGTGTGTGTGTGTGTGTGTGTGTGTGTGTGTGTGTGTGTGTGTGTGTATATATGTATGTATAAGTGTCGAATCTCAGTTTCAGATGATTTCATTACCCGAGACAAGAAGGATCATTTTGATATCAGTTAACATCAGCATCACCTATCAACAGTCTTCATTCCTGTTTGACAGAATTGGCAACATTTTGAACCTTCTGTTCTTGTTCGGGTCAATAAGTTTTGATTATTTGACTACTTTTTGAAAAATAATCGATTCAGATGGTTGGCTGGCAGGTGGTCTCTTGACTAAACATCTTACTACTTTGATTGTTCCATATGCCAGGTGGTACTTGTGCCTGTACCCAGAGCATTCATACTAATTTGGCTCAGAATTTGGAGTGGGTAATGGTTAGACCCTTGCGGGGCGACTGCGAATGCGCGTGCGCAGACCAGCATCCGCATCTGATGTACTGTTCTCCCGACACATTCAAATGTGATTAACCGTATTATGATGAATCCACATCCATATCCATAACAAGCTAGGGTGTGAAAACACCATTTCCCAGATTTTCTAAGCTGCTCTGTAATTTTGATTTCCTGAGGCCGTTGGAATAAATTTAGAATGCACATGGGGTTAAACCGCAGGTGTCATGAGCCTTAAAACATTTTCACTTAACCACTTTACAAAAAGCCATATCCTTTTTCAGAGGTCTGAAGGACTGGGAAGTCAAACAGAAAGACATTGGCTTGAAGGAGCAAACGGCCCAGTTCTCGGTGGTTCTGTCACCCGAGCAGTAAATGTGGACCCCGCTCCGCCTGGGGGGCCTTTAGCCGAATCTGTGCCTACATGGACCGGGGTGGCCACGCTTCTCCCCTTAGCCACTGTGGAAAATGCACATTTTAATTGAGTCCCTGCTGAGTCTCGGGAAGGATATTCAGACTCTTGCTTTAACAGATGGCGCACTATTTTTACCCCCACCTGCTGTTACACTCGGTGGGGAGAAAGGCTGCTGCTTAATGGTCTCCCATGGGCTTCCTTTCTCTGACACGCTCCATGGCAGGTTTGAGCACACCTGGAGGGAGAGGCTTCAGTAGCTACACAGCCCGCTCAGTAACCCAGAAAAGAGAACATGAATCTCAGAGTGTGCTTTAATTGTTCGAGAAAATTGTCGCCAGTCAGCGGAAGACCTTGTTATTGTACTTGTCGTGGCGGCGACGGGCGACCGTGGGCCCCATTGAAGGGGGACAGGGTTGAGAACGGACTTTATGAAAGCTGAGCGGTGCATGTTCAGAGTGCTGTGCTGAAACTTACTCGACAGCTTAGCTTCAAGAAGTGGATTAGATTTGTGCAATTTCTCCTGATTTTGATTCCTTCGAACTCTTTCGTCTCCTTTTAAAGCTTTTAAAGTGATGATTATGTAAGAAAAGTCTAATGCTGCTTCCATCAGCTTTCATCAGATTTTACCCATATAGGTTTTTTAAAATATGTGCACAGCTTGGATGCCAAAAAAGTGACAAAAGTGGCATTTTTATGATTCATTTCTATTCATTCACACTGCATGCACAAGCACTGTGTAAGTGAAGAGCAGTAGGACTGTAAGAACAGGCTCACTTTATACTGAACTTCACTGCTATCATTTTAAAGAAAATATCATTAAATATAAAATGGGAGTTGCTTTGAGAAGTTATATAAACTTGATTATTATGAAATTAAAATGGATTTATAAAAAATTTTTTTTTTGTTAAATTCTAATTATTTTTGGTTATGTATGAGTATATCTAATAATTTAAATCATACATACCGTTTTTCAAAATTGAAACCTGATCAAGTACCTCCAGGCCTGAAGGTCCTGTCTGTGTAATAACTGTCTGTGTGTGTCGTATACATGGATATTTATAAGTGCTTGGCAATTCTCCTATTAGAACCCTTTATTATTATATGCACCTCATTTATATTGTTCTAATTTCTCTAACAACGTCTTTGGCATGCGTTGGGATCCTTCATTTATGCTGCAGCAGCAGGCTCTATACGATCGTCATTATTGCTATGTTTACAGAAAGAAAGACATCTCCATCTTCAGTCCTTTTTAATACATTAAGGTGTAAGCAACAGATGAGGAGATTTGTGACATTTGTTTTTTTCAATCTTTGCAAGGGATCCAAGAGCCCAATTTTGTCTTCTAGTCCTGGATAGATCAATACAATGCATCAAGAACATCCATCACCATTCAGGAAGTTCGGTGGCACTTGAAATTAATAAAGCAGTGGCAATAAATCAGAGACATGGGGTTGATGTGAATGTGATGGCATAAAAAAAAAATGGCTCGATGGAGACCATCAGCATAACAATCAAACTGTAAAAGTTTCAGGGCTTTTCAATTATGAACTTTGCTGCTAGAATACGCTTACCTATGACTTTCAGAAACCACCGTCAGCTGATGTTTGATGGGGCACTTTAGGTAAAATAGTTTAGACTTTGATTGGATCAGATGTAATGAAACAAAATTGATTGGTCCATGAAGAGATTTATCTTTGGAACCAAATTACTGAGGTTAAACAAGAGCTGTTTACAGATTATCTGGGTCTAGGACCCCCATTCATGATCTTAATAGGACATCTTCTATAAATATTTACAAAGGCCATTGGGAGGTTATTACCAAAACATTACTTTTAGATGACTTCAATGCCCTTTTGAAAATCCCTCTTGATATGGATCTAATGGACATTTGTTGGTCAGTGCACACTATAGCACAGCAGGATTGATTCAATGGATCTTTGTTTAGCTGGACAAGAGCTACAGCATTATGCTGGAAAAGAATTATAAATCACATCATACTGTATATTTTATTTCATCACTTGTTACCAATGAACAAAATATTCTTACAGGGCTGCATATGGCAGCCGAACGACTGACACTGAGATGAATGGGAATGCTAATGGATGGCTTTCTCCAGGTATTATAGACCTCTTTGGATTGATGTGGGCAGCCAAGCATTTTTTAAAAGTTTCCAGATGACCACTTCCACGGGAGATCTTTTATTCTCCATTCCTGCTCCAAATGCATCATTTGGAGGATCATCCTGGCTGCCCATTTTGCTGGACAGGCTTCATACTTCGCGCAGCACAACAGACGTCAATGGCAAATTATTTTAACTAAGCAGCCAACTTATTTTGCATTCCAGACCTCGTCAAGCGGCATGCTTCAGTCAATAAAACTTAATATCGGAGACATTTCCTTCAATCTCATCTCTCCTCTTCCTCCATCTTCCTCCCTTTGTTGAACGGATCACACAGTCATTAATCAGGCAGTATCAACAGAAGCTCAGTGAAGTTTGCTGAGGCTAAATTTGGACCATCCATCACCCTGCTGAGTTGTCTTATAATAAAAGGCTGCATACATTTTTCTTGTGTTCGCTGTGGCAGGCCCTGATAGGATCTCTTTGTAGAGTTTGGTCCACCCCTGATTCATTAGCTTGCAGAGTGGTAGCGACAGAATAAACGCCTGCTGGATGTAGATGCTATCAGAGCGTGATAGATACCCCTGCCTCTGAAATTAGGCAGGTGGACACAGAGAATTTAGAATGGAGCGGATCTCAATTGTGTGCCAGTCATTCTAATTTAGATAACTGTTACAGACACTTGAGAAGAGGAAATATGACAAAACCTACAAAAGATGTGGTGCACCATTATGGTTTCTTCTTTAGAATCTGCTGTATTTACTTGTTAAGTCTGATGTCATGAATCAGCGCTTCTGGGTCCAAATACTCTATCAGATGCCAAAAGCCAACAACAAACTTGTGCTCTATACATTCACGGTGTGCTGTAATTCCTTGTCTCCATCCCAAAATCTCAGATGGCCAGACAGTGATTCATCTTTTATGAATCAATAGAATATTGAGGCTTATGCCCAGAAACAGTATTACTTACGTCACAACTTAACAATGTGGTTTCTCTATTTAGGTGTGTTGCAGCATTATGCTTTCTTAGTACAATCTATAAATGTGGTGCAACATTCTCTAGAATCTCCTGACTTTTATTATGCACTCGTGATTCCCATACCTTCACTAATCTTTCTTTAAATAATTTAAAAGACTCTTTTAAATAAAAGAACATGTTTGATTGAAAAGAGCCTTTCAGACCATAGATGGCAGTAACTTACCACGAGCCTGTGCTGACCTGCAAAAAAGGAGACATTCCCTAATGGTTTGTGCAAAAAAAATCTATGTTATGTCAAATTAGTCCCTTATTTCTTTAAAATTGCAGTCCCAACCCACCATGCTTTGCACTAAGGATTCAAAGAGCCGTCATTTAGTGCAATGTAATTACATTCAAGAGGGAAAAGGGTCTTTCCACATGCAAATGACTTGATCCGTGCAGAATATGTTGGAAATTTATATGTTTGGTATTTTTAATGCAATGACATCTATACATTTTAAGTATCATTTAAGTGTCAAATCTTCTTGGCCTTTTAAACACAACTAATAAACATAATTCAGCAATGTGTGAAAGAAATGCATTACATATCTTCAGGGTTAATTCCATGTGCTACTGTAGCAACTATAAACTTGTGTTTTAAGAACACAAAAATAACAGAATCATTTACACCAGCCCAATCTAACACACATGGGTGTCTGAAATGAACTAACATGCTTTTTATACAAAACCATTAGTTCCCATTGAGGAAGCAGCAAGCGCATGATGAATTAGGAAGAACTAGAGAATAGTTTAAATATAGAGATGAGGGGATGGAAGTTCTTCATCTTGTTGACACCACGAATAAGAAATGGAAAATCAAGAGGGAGGATCGATCAAACTGTGCGCTTGTAATTCCAGCCGCCCTCTCATCAGTACATGGCTTGGAAAGGAATACTAGTTCACCACTTTCTGAACACTGCCTTGTATACACTGTACCAACTATTTAAAAAAATAGAGATTTTTGTTACCATTGTTGATATGACATATCAACTGATAATAACATTTCAAACCTCACATGAAGTTATTTTAGAAATAGACATGTTTTTAATTTATTTATGTTGCATCATTGTTATTTAGCATTTTTCAAAATTTTATTTTAAATAGCTTTAGCTTTTGGCAGATAAAATAATGAGTGGGAAAAAGTATGGGACTAGAATGTCCAATCGAGTACATTGCATTGTGGGATATTATGCAGTGCGTTGTATATAGCAAATACTAAGTTATCCAGGTATTTGCATTCTGAATATGCTATTCTGAACATGGCCAACGTCAAGGGAAATGGAAAGTACAGAGTGCAACAGCCGGGTTTTAGAGGTTAAAAATCCTATTTATATTTCCCAGAAGGGAACAATAAATAACTTATAAACCTTTAAGAGAGACTTACTGTGAGCTACAAGACTACTATTTGCTTGTATATGTGTTTTTTTTAAAGTCTTCAGCCTGCATTGTTTCAACTTCTGCAACAAACTCCTCTCAACTTCTTTTTCAGCAATTGTGTTTAACATGGTGAAAACTGTTACCCATGATTCTGCAAAAAAACTTTTTTCACACCAATCATTAAAACAAGCAAATGCGCTAAAATCCCCTTTTAGCCCCGCCCACTGCTGTGAAGCAGTGCAAATGACTTATTAGTTTCCCTATGCTCTCAAACTACATAAACATTTTTATAAATAAGAAAAAGAGAGAAAACAAGTCAAAGGATAATGTGTGCTGGGAAAGACAGCCAAAATTAGGCATTTTAAATTTTTCCCCTGAGATGGCAATGACTTCCCAAATGTGAATTCATGGGGAAAACTATGGCTGCATTTACACTGCAGGTCTTGATGCACAATTCCAATTTGGTGACTATATACGATTTTTTTTACGACCCGCTTACATCATCTTTTCAAAAGCGACCCGTATCCGATATTTGCATTTACACTGTACACTGGGAAAACAGCCCAAGACGCTCTTAACCGGTGAAGGGAAGTAAAACAGCGCGATATGCAATAGATGCAGACAAAATGATTGCACAATGTTTTGCTGTCTGCACTGTTCCACACATCTTTAAAGTCGGCAAAACATTTCTCTCTTAAGGCCTCAAAACTATGTTAAAGTAGCCCAATTCCACATGAAAACCGCAAACTTGGCAACACTGGATCGCAGTTTGTGTCCACCTGAGTTGATGTCATTCGCCTCCGTCCTTTTTTCAATGACGTACGACTCGCATTTACTGGGGGATATCTGATTTGACCGCTTACATGGCAGATGCTAATGGATGCATCCGAATCATATCGGATTTATTACCACATATGAGTGAGGCCTGAATCCTATCTGAGGATATCGGAATTCATGCGTTTTTTTACTGCTTACATGTTCACGTCATATCCGATTAGTGCCACATGAGAGGAAAAAATCGGAATTGGGTCACTTGAACCATGCAGCGTAAATGGGGCCTGAGATACCCATGATTCTGCAAAAAACAAAACATTGCAAGTTGCACTAAATATACTGTATTGCCAAAAGAATTGGGACACCCCTCCAAATCATTGAATTCAGGTGTTTCAATCACCAAAGTCACCTGAATATGTCAGTTCGTGAGATTTCTTTACTAGTAAATATTCCACATTCAACTGTTAGTGGCATTATAACAAGGTTGAAGCAATTGGGAACAACAGCAACTCAGCCATGAAGTGATAGGCCATGTAAAAATTATGCTGAGGTGTACAATGTGCAGAAGTCGACAACTTTCTGCAGAGTCAATAGCTACAGACCTTACAGACAGTCCTTCAGATTTGCTCAAGAACAGTGTATAGAGAGCTCCATGGAATGGGTTTTAATGGCAGAACAGCTGCATTCAGGCCTTACATCACCAAGGCATCGGATGCAGTGGTGTAAAGCACGCTGTCACTGGACTCTAGAGCAGTGGAGACGGTTCTCTAGTCTAGAGGGATGAATCATGCTTCTCTATCTAGCAGTTTGGGGTCTGGGTTTGGTGGTTGTCTGGAGAACGGTACGTGCCTGACTGAATTGTGCCATGTGTAAAGTTTGGTGGAGGGGGGGTTATGGTGCTGGTTGTTTTTCAGGGGTTGGGCTTGGCCTCTTAGTTCTAGTGAAAGGAACTCTTAATGTTAACAATAACAATATGAAAAATATCATGCACCCAACATTGTGGAAACAGTCTGGGGATGGCCCCCTCCTGTTCCAACGTGACTGCTCTATAGTGCACAAGGCAAGTTTTAGAAAGACATGGATGAGTGAGTTTGGTGTGGAGGAGTCCTGACCTCAACCTCACAGATCACCTTTGGTATGAACTAGAACGGAGACTGTGAGCCAGGCCTTCACGTCCAGTGCCTTACCTCCCAAATACGCTTCTAGAAGAATGGTCAAAAATTCCCATAAACACACTCCTAAACCTTGTGGAAAGACTTCCCAGAAGAGTTGAAGCTGTTATAGCTGCAAAGGGTGGGCCAACTCCATATTAAACCCTACGAATTAAGAGTGGGATGTAATGTGCAAGTAAAAGCAGGCATCCCAAAAGCCATTAGGATACCTTGTTTTAACCTTTTTTACAATGACCTTTGTCCAATTTTCAAACACTTTTTTTCTTCAAATCAAAGTTTAATGTTGTTTAACCTCGCAGCTGGTTTGTTTGTTTAATGGCTTGTAATGCTTCAATGAAGACTTTCCCTAATGGAAAAATATTTTGTGAACCAAGGCCGGTTAAAAAGTGTACAGGCAATAATCAAGCATTTGTGGGATAGGGTATTGTGTGCAGTGTGCTCTCTGTTTTGGCAATATATTTTAATATTTTGGCTATTGTAATGGTACATTCAGGCATTCAGTGCTTACGGAAAATGTACACACTGTGCACAGTAAACACTTTCCGCAGAAACAGTACCTATTATGTTAGTGTGTAAGTGTACTATTTTAGTCAATTGAAAATTAAAGAGGAAGAGGTTTGAAAGAAAAAGCGAGAAAACAAGTCAAAGGATAATGTGTGCTGGGAAGGACAGCCAAAATGAGGCATTTCACATTTTTCCCCTGGGAGGGCAATGACTTCCCAAACGTGTGCCGAGGTTTCTGGCAAGCTTGCGTGTTTTGCAGTGCAATGACAGAGAACCAAACTGTAAAAAAGTAACGGCTAGACAGACATGAAAGACCGCGAATACAGGACGTGACGGAGCTGTTCCATCAGCAGCTGTTTACTAAATAACAAAGTGACTTTGCTTGTTTCCCTTAAGGCGAAAAACTAGTTTGATCAATGCTGAATCAACAGCAGTTATTGGCGTATTATCAATGTGAATAAAACGGGCTGAAATTGCTTTCGATTGAACACCGGTGGTAGGGAAGGTTAACAAGCATTAAAGCACCTCCCTGGTAATTTGATTGAATAAACCCCTGCATGCTAAACCAACCAGACAGAAAGAGTCTCCAACTCGCATCTTGAATAAGGCAGCACGAGACAGTTGAGGGAGTTTGGCGCTGAAGGTCACGTCTGGGTTGGGAGTGTCCTACTGAGAGCGGGCTGACACACCTCGGCCTCTGCCAATACTTCCTGCAGGGGGTCTTGTTTCAGGAAGTGATATTCGTCAGGTAAGGGTGTGAGGTGATAAGAAAGGGTGACAAGCCGCCCATATTCATACAGATACCATCTGCTCAAGTCTGACATGCCATACATAAAAATGTAAAATAAGACACTGGCTCCCTAGACAAGCCCAAGGTGAATGAGGTAGACATACGCTCGATGGAGTTGAACTGTTTTAATATTAATGGTTACATCTCTTGCGTCCTTTAGAGGGTAATGAGTGCAACTTCCAAAATGGTGTCAGTCAGATGTGAGGATAAAGAGTGTTCTGAAATAAAAATAAATAAATAAACATTTTCATTGTTTTTTGTTAGAGCCACAAATGGCTCTATTGAGACTAATAAAGGAATGAAATAAATAAAAACTTAGTTGTTCCAAATCCATTAGATTTTTTTATTTTATAAAAAAAAGCCTTGAACAGTATATTTTAGAATTATTTATATGTATTACTATTTTGAATTTTTATTTCTTTTGTTATTTAATTTCTTTTTAGATTTATTTTATTTTTATTCATTTTAGTACTTAATATTTATTTATCTAATATCTGTGTTTTGTTTTGGCTTAATTTCAGTAACTGAAAAAGATTTGAACAGTTTTAGTTAACAATAACAAAACTGTGTGAAACACAAAAGGAGGATTTTGTGCTTGTGACCAGTCGCTGCTTTCTCATCCAATGTGAACACCAAACACCATAAAAGTATAAAATGTCATACAAGTGATAAAAAAGGTTTTTGTAAGTTGTACCATAGATTCAAGATCAGTCCAGAATTTTAAACTAGTGCAAAATGATAACTGAATCAGTTAGTTAAATCAGATGAAAGGATTTGTTCGCTAATGAAATTGATTCAGTTCAATCGATTCATCTGTATCAAAGCACAATTTGTTCATGAATCACTAGGCTATACTTCTTTTATGAGCTCTTGTGAATGTGTCAAAGAGAACAATTTACCGTATATTTATCTTTGTTATGGAAGCTTATTTCTGTCATGGATTCAAAATATAAAAAAGATAATTGCGGTTATTTTTTACCCCTCAATTTTTTTACATTTTCCACATAATTCCACAGTTGTCGCAATTACCCAGCATTTTTAGACACCTGACCACACTCATGCAGAATTCTGAGGTGGAAAAAAGGTAAGAATTGTGAGATATGAAAAGAAGGAAATAACCTTCTATTGTGTGTCACATAATGTATGACTTCAGATGACTTGGAATACATGAGTCTCATGGACCACTTTTATAATAGGCTATACTTTTATGCTGCTTTTTGGTGCTTTTGGAGCTTGACAGCCCCAGCCCTCATACACTTCATTTATACTGAAAAGAGTCGCCGGGATATTCTTCAAAATACAACTCTCCATGAAAGAAAGTCCAACGGGTTTGCAACGACTCAACGAGGGTGAGTAAATGATGACAGAATTGTCATATTTGTGTGAAGTATCCCTTTAAATTGTGTTTGTGTGAGAGAAAATATCTCCACCATGCAGCCTGACACAGGGACGGCACAGTGATGGTTCTTTTTTTAGCGGAGGATGAATATGTATGACATCATCTCTCTGAATGTATACTCCCAATGTGTCTGTGCATATGGCTGTGTATGTCTGAGCAGCCTGCTAACAAGAAACTGTCCATCTCTTTTGTTTATGTGTATGGTGCTTGTTGTTGCTTCAAGCTCAGGCCCAGGTGAGGGGAAAATTCTGGCAGACACACGACTGCATTAACATACAGTGCAAAAGCAGGCATACTTTCCACGAGAGACACACTACATTCTCCATCCTGCTGCTGTAGCAAAACACATGCAGGCCACGAGAAAAAGAACAGAAAAGGCTGCAAACCCTTTCTGTACACTTGAGAGTATTGGCTTTCATGCATGTTCAAATCTGCATTCGGATTTCATTGTTGTTTAGTGCATATAAATGTGTTCGATCAAAAGCTGTTCTCACATGCTATGGCAGACGCATGCCTAGACTACGAAATCAATCTATATTGAAAGATGCTTTGTGCTACTTGGCACACCATATTTAATTTCAGGTAAAAAAAAAGAACAAAGATGTGTTCAAAAGCCTCAGAGAACAGTGTGGGATGATTGATAGCTTCAGTCACTGAACAGGGTGGTGGAAGTCTTTTGTGGTTATAGGGAGGTGACTTCGCTGGGGTCAACTGGTGAACTGGAGCGATATAAGATCTCTATCAACATTGTGCCCTTAAATGAGACACTTTCCAACAGATTTCTCCTAGGTGAGCACTCCCTGTATAGTTCTATAAGTTGCTTTGGGTAAATGAGAAGTTACAATAACAACCCAGCAAGCAATTGCTGTCATTGCACCATCGCAGTTAACTATAGACCCGGGTAACCCACTTATAGCCAAAATAACCTGAACATGCAGTTCTGTTTATTAACCGCTAGAGCGCAAAAAGTTACGAACTACAGCTTTAATAAAACCCTAGGAAAGATATGAGGTAACACTTTATTTTGATGGCCCCCTTTAGACAACTTGTTGACTGTTGCACCTGTATGTCAACTAACTAATAAATGTCAAATAACTGTCTGCTTAATATCTGAGAACACTTTTATTCACACATTCTACTGACTAGGTAACTTTGAAGGGGGACCATCCAAATGAAGTGTAACCAGATAAGATCTTATGAAGTCATCAGATGCAAAAGCCTTTAAGCACTACAACCGTCGAAAATGAGAACGATGTTGAATGAATGCACTCCACACAGTATATGTTTATCAAATGCTTCCGCCTCAAACATGATAAATCCCAGTGCCAGCCCATTTATAAATACCGGCAAGAAACCTCTAAATGCCACTTTCCTTTGTCAGCAAAAGCCTCTAAGTTCACAGAACCAATCCGAAGACGTGCATAGAATGATTTCAAGATGAATGATGGTGTACGTATATGAGCCGGCTTTCAATTTTCGAGCTGCAGCTTTTATCCTCTTTAAAGAGTTTTTTTAAACTAAACAAGATGGAGAAGTATGATGAAATCCAGATAGCATATATCCGGGCCTCATCTTGGCCAACTAGGGCACATACGGCTCAGTTCTGTCAGCGGCAAAAGTTATACAGGCCGCATCTGGCCAACATACATTAAGCCAGTTTTAGTGTGAGTTGTGGCTTGTTGTGTGTATTTGCCGCTCCTAGAAATGGACTGTATGTGCCATTGTTGGCCCAAATGAGGCCCAGATATGTATGCTCTCTGTGTTTGATAAAAAAACCTATAAAACAGTAATTTAGTTATTTATTATTACAATTGAAAATAACTGTTTTCTGTTTTAATATATTTTAGAATGTAATTCATTCCTGTGATGGCAAAACTTAATTAAATTTTTACACACTTGAACTCCTGCTAACAATCCAATTCATGATTCCACAGGAAGTCTCATGCTATCGGTGGCTCCTGTATTCCAGTCCTCTAGAAGATTGTGGGTGTCTTAAACCCCTTTAAAAGGTTTCTTGTCATGGACGGCATTCCCATCAATCCAAAGTACCGGTGGAGAAGGTCACATGTCCAGTGAATGATTGATGGGAAAGGTGAAACTCTCATAACTCAGACAGTATATCATTCAGTTCTCTCACTTCTGACACAAAATGCATTAAACTCTGCCTCCATATTCAACAGCATGAAGAAATGCTCTCAGAACAGGCATAAATGCATTTAGAGCAGGATCTTATCTGGTATTGAAAATCAGGCAGGTAAGCTGTCATTTGCTAGATTTAATTCCAGAAATCTTGATGTCATTTAATTTAGTTTACTTTAATTCTATTTTGTCGATTTCAAGGAACATAGGAATTACCCACCCTTACAACAATTATTTTAAGTAAATAAGTTCATTAAACTTGCCTAATTAAAAAGTAGTTGATTCTTACTTAGATAATGGCCATTATTAAATCAATCTTCTGGGCTCAAAACAAGTTAAACTATATTAACGGCACCTGTGGAATGATGTTAATTTACCACAGAGCACTTTTGACTCGTGCCTTTTTTTGTTAAAAAGTTTTTGAAAAGGTTCAGAAGGGCAAACGGTCCATGGTGTTCAGAAAAAGTTTTTTTTTATATATGTGTCTACTGCTATTATAAGTGCGTAGTTCTTATGAACAAATGTGTCTATAGGGTTTAATATGGAGTTGGCCTACTCTTTGCAGCTATAACAGCTTCAACTCTTCAGACCAGTCAAGTTCCTCCACACCAAACTTGCTCATCACTGTCTTTATGGACCTTGACTGGTGCTCAGTCATGTCGGAACATGAAGGGGCCATCCCCAAACTGTTGGGAGCATAACATTGTCCAAAATGTCTTGGTATGCTGAAGCATTAAGAGTTCCTTTCACTGGAACTAAGGGGCCAAGCACAACCCCTGAAAAACTACCCACACCATAATCCCCCTCCTCCAAACTTTACACTTGGCACATTGCAGACAGGGAAGTACCATTCTCCTAACAACCGCCAAACCTAGACTCGTCCATCGGATTGCCAGACGGAGAAGCATGATTCATCACTCCAGAGAACATGTCTTCCCTGTCTAGAGTCCAGTGGCAGTGTGCTTTACACCACTGCACCACTGTAAGGCTTGATTGCAGATCTGAAGGCCACGCAAATTTGGAGGACTGTAGCTATTGAATTCACTGACTTCCTGAGAGCGAGCCATTCTTCCACAAATATTTGTAGAAGCGTCTGCATGTCTATGTGCTTGATTTTATTCACCTGTGGCCATGGAAGTGATTGGAACACCTAAATTTAATGATTTGGAGGGGTGTCCCAATACTTTTGGCAATATAGTGTATCTTGTGTAAATGATATTGATTTTGATATTGATAACGATTTTGAGGAGCACTAGACTTCCATTGTGAGTGCTTTACTGCGAACACCATTTTTGATTGCGAGATGAGTCTAAATTATTTTCTGTGGTAAAATACTGTGAGCCTGGAACATTCTCTTATTTTGCTGTAGATCAGCGTTGTTTTTGTTAAAGGTCCCGTTGCATGAAATGTTCATTTTCTGAGGTTATTCAACATTATGAGTTCCCCTAGCCTGAATATGTTCTGCAATTGCTAAAATTGGATCGGTGTAAACCAAATTCTGCCTGTCTTTCTCTGCCTTTGAGAAAATGACAGTCCAGGCGAGCTGATCTTGAATTCTCCTGTTATGATGTCATAACCGGTAAAGGTTACCTCCCCTTCATCTGCTTTGCCTGCCCAGAGAATTAGTAGAGAATGAATTCATTCAGGATTCAGTTATCAGTCGCGATGTCAGCAGCACAGGCTTTACCATATGGATTTGACCGCACCGCCACAAACAGTGAGTAACAGTCTTCATTAATGCCTGATCTAGGATCAGTGAGTTCTGATGTGTAGCTAATCATTCAAGTTCACACAGATTTTCTTTCTAAATCGTTTAATACTGTCAGTCCCGCCACTGGTCGTCTTGATGCATCTGTGAGTCAAGCCAGTCACTAAAACGATCAACTTCACGTAGTTTTTTTAGTAGCATGAAACAAATCTGTTATTTAAATGATTAAACTACAGAGAACGATCAAAGAACACTCTTTATAATGTTAGGGTCTGTCAATTACATGTATATCTGCAGTGCACTTGTCCAAACTGCCGTTATAATCAATGATGCTGTTAAAGTCCTCATGAAATCAAAATCTATCTTATTTACTTAGTTAGCACATATTACAGGTCTTAGGGTGAACAATAAATCTGTGCAAGTTAATACACAGAAAAAATAGTTTGTTGTAGTAATCTTTAATCAAAATCTGAAAAGTTAAAGGAAACTGTACCTTCTTAGATGATGTCATTTTGAAGGCTTGCGGTTTAAAATGCATAACCACTCCCCTCTACCGTTCGTCTGCTATGAGCGCGAGATGGAGAGGAGGAGTGCTGAAGTAAAACCTTGCCCTCTATTCAATATTCCATTTTAATTGGAAAAGCGTCACAGCACTGAGAAAAAAATCACTCGCGACTTCCGGTTCAGTGGGACTATAAGCTGCACAACAGAAGCGACTAGCAACTCTCAATACACTTCTGAGCTGTAAAAACCAAACTCTGGTCAGGCCAATCACATCGTGTATAGAGTCGGTGGGCGGGGCTTAACATAATGACAGCCGAGTTGCGTTTGCGTGCTACTGGTAAACACAGAAACTGGCGAACCGCTGAAGCTGAACTTCAGCGATTAGCATATGACTTTGTATCAGTAGAAACCCTGGAGTATATTCAAATATATGTGCTTTCCCCCCTCATATCCCCCTGAGACGATATTTGCATCATAGGAGGAATGTTTGGCCAGAGGCTAAAGACTACAGCCAGCAGAGGGAGCCATTTCCGCATGTTTTGAACCCGCGCATGGGGGAGGGAGATCACACACTCAGAGCTCAGCTCGCAGCTACAGGCACTCATTTAAACGGAGCTATGGTGAGCAATGTAAGTCTTTTAACTTCTGAAATTAATTTCTATGAAAGTTAAGCTTGCAAAGGCATGAACCGAAATGCACCAGACTGAACTTGCGTTGTGAATGTATGCCGCGAGTGTAGTCGCGATTACCTCAGCTCTCATCACGAGCTCAGCTCATTTATCTCACTCCAGCAGTTAGTGCTCAGTGCTGTGAGACTCGCGCAGTGACTCACTCATTATATTGAACAGACACGTTCAGTTTTTATTGTAGTGTCTTCTCCAACTCAGTCACAGTAATCCAGTAGGTGGCTTTGGGAATGGCCTCACGGGGCAGTGAAGCATTCTGGGAATTGTAGTCTTTCTTCCCCATGAGACACAAATACATTTTCTGTCTTTTCTCAGTCTAGAAGGCACTTTATGGTTTCCATGGTGACGCGTCATTGCTTGTCACGTGACACACCGCAGCAACAACAGAGAATGAATGATGATCTGCTTTATGTCATTTTCCCTTTTTTATTCAAAATATTCTCACATTTTTTAGATATGGCCTGAAATATCTGATATTCCGATTGTCAAATATATACAAGTGGCAGTGTTTTGTCGTTTAAACAACTTTATAATGATCGCGTTAGTTGAGCTGTATGCACGATGGGCGCCGCCATCGCCGCCGCAGGCGCAGTTCAGAAAATCGGATCTGTTAGATTTAAGTTACAAGACGTGAATTCATCCACTTCTCCCAAAATACATACAAGTAAGTGGCAGGTGAACTGGCAGAAGAATAGAGTAAACTTTAAAGTTACTTACACAATGTGTATCTGATATTAATAAAACTAATTATAATGGAAATTATTATTATTGCCTCTTCATTTTTCATCATTGTGTATTTTACAAACTCTAAATCTATTGTTTTTTTAGTACGTATATGTTTGAAACCTAAAATAAACATTATGTGGGTGAAAACCGGTGAAAACACTGAAAAGTTGTGATATATGACAGCTCTGAGCGCGCCTGTCTCTGGCTCAGTGCAAGCCAACGCGAAAGCACATTTGAATGAACGTGATGCACTGACCGTTCTAATCACATGTGTGAATGATCATACGTGCGAAAGGGTTAAAAAGAAGAAGAATGTATTTATGTAAATTCAAATATATTCTATATATGAAATTTCAGATTATTATTATTATAGGGCTTGGGCGTCATGACGTCATTACTTGGCGTGGCGGCCATGTTGATGGCATCCTTTACTGCTACTCGGACTACTGCGCACTGTTTATAGACGTACTCCCTCTCAGTCGTGTCTTAATTTGATTATTTTGGCGTTATTTCAACTATGGTAAACCGTTGCTGCATTTTGGGGTGTAACAACGCAACACATAATCACCATGGGAAATGTCGAAAATGGATTAACTTTCCACCGCTTTCATGCTTGGAGGCTCAACCACGGACAAGAAGTAATAACAGTACGATGTGCAAAAAGCAAGAATTGTCACACAATCAGATGTTTTTTAGTGTTTATTTGCAAGTAGTGCAACCTGAGAACACAGAAATGTGGAATGCTTCAAGGTAAAAGGTTACAAATAAAAAATGAACACAGAAAACGGAGTGCAAGTTGTTGCACTTTATATAACGGAGTGCACTTTAGATAACAATAATAAATACACTTTAAAAAAATAAATTCTTTCAATACTATATGAGCAAATAAATAGGTATCTATAAAATAACAACAAAAGACACAGAAACTGGAGGAAGTGCAAATTATAAATATAGTAAACAATAACATTGCAATAACAAATAAAAACGGAGGCAGAGCAATTTCTTATTTAATAAAAATAATAATAATAATATATAGGTTTTGGTTAGACTTTATTCCGATAGTCCACTTTAAACATTCTACTAACTATGTACGTTTTCAACAGCATGTCAACTAACACAGTAGAATAGGTTGAATTGTAGTTGCAAAGTTACTTATAGTCAGTAGAATGTCTGTTGGGGACCAACAAATTAAAGTTTTTGTCGTCGTCGGTGCTCCGCTCTTTCTTTGGAAATTCATGTGGATCCAAAACTTTAATAGTTCCGATTTTGTCTCTATAGCGGTCCCTGCCTTCCCTATTTAACGTATCCCGGTAAATTCCACATCCCTTTCAGGATTTTAACATGTTTTTTAATTCTCCCAACTCTGCTTCTCCTCATTCGACTTGCTGTATGTTTACATTCGCGAGGCCATCAACATGGCCGCGACGTCCCAGAATGCAACGCGGCGCCCAAGCCCTATTTATTTTTAGCCAACGTAATTTTTTGGCGGCACCCCTGACACAGTCACGGGGCACCCCAGTGTGCCGCTGCACCCACTTTGAGAAAGGCTGCTTTAAGCCCTTGTGTTAAACTGGGCATAACATTAATAAAACAAAATAATTTAAGTCTATGTAGAAATTATACAAAACAAAACAAAACAAAAAAACCCAAGTATTTTGTTGTTGATTCGAATAGCAAACAACTTTCACCGCACGCACCGGTCCGCAACAGACTTTTATGTTGAAATAAAATGCTGCTTGAACTCAACCAATCAGCATGTTCGGCTCCCAAGTCCCACCCCCGAAAGTTCCTGAACTTTGAAGTACTACGGTTACCTCGCGAGCTGGGCCGTTTGAGGGGGGAAATATTTACCCGAAACTCTATTTAATCCTGTCCCAACCGTAAACGCACCGAGTACCACCCAAAGTTCCCAGTTCCTGGGGAAAGTTTCTGCGGTGGAAACGCGGCCAATGTCACCAAAGAAGTGTGTTTTTGGTTGTCAAGGAAAGACTACCGTGTCCAGCTTCCCAAAGAACCCAGCATTAAGGTGGTGGAGTTTGTTTTTCTGGAGCAGTAACGGAGTCGCGCAAGTTGTTTTGATTGTTCCCTGCATCTCAGAGACGATTTTTAACAAGGCCCAGTTCAACTCCGGATTTGCAGATCGTCTAATGTTGAAAGATGGAGCGCTCCCAACGATAAAGGTTCATGGTCATACGTAGAAACCGCAGGCGGTGAGTAAAACTATAAGCAAATATTTACACAGCCAGTGTTGGGGAGTAACGGAATGTACCTTCGTTACGTATTCAAGATACAAGTTATGAGTAACACTGTTACAGTTACAATTTAAACATTTTACATTTTACGGTTTTAAATAGTTGGTATTTAGAATAAAGTTACATTGTTCACTCTCTAAATAAATTAGAGCGACTCCATGCATTTTCCAAAGGCCCCATTTGAAAATGAAAAAAAAAATTCCAAGATTTGCATTATCAGTCACAAATTGTGGAGTAAATAAACAAATTATAATAAACACATTTTAATATAAATATAATAAACAAAATAAACAAATTTAGTTGATTTCATGAATTTAATCAAATTCAGTTATATTATTAGGACACAGGGCTGGTAACAACCAAATTAAATAAGAATCAACAAAATTCATCTTCACAACTGAGAGGAAACACAGAAGCTGCATTTGAAGTGGCATTTACAGACTGTTTAATGAGCTTAGAGGTGACAAATGACCTGTAGTAATGTATAAATAATGTTTTGATGTTTTAAACGCATAACATTGAATAGCCTACTGATATTTAAAATTATTTAAAACATTAAAAGATACTTTAAAACCGCCAATAGGCGGCAGCAAGTCACTGTTAATGAGTGAGTCATTGAGATTCAACCGAATCATTCAAACGACTGATTCATTCAGGAACGAATCATTTGACTATCTTAATCCATAGACATCATATAGATAGACGCCCTATCGAGCGCTACTGCCTATTGGCACGGTCGAGCCGTGTAGCCGCCATCTTGAACCGGTCGCCAGCTCCACTTAGTGTAACTTGTTTGCCTGGTGCAGTGAGCTGTCAGCGCATTTGATTAATCATATCTCACTGAATACCTAACCGATTTTAACGCGTGGTTTTTTTTGTGCTGTAAAGGTCATAAATGTAGCTCTGATACAGGACACATGGTTCAGTGTATTTTAATATTCTTAAGCCATATTCGGATGGTAATTGTTACTCGTAGGGTCGTAAGGTATTTTTCGGATGCATTTTAAAGATCTGAAGCCTACACTTTTATTACTAAAATGCTGGAAAGTATTTACAAGAATAATCTTTCATCACCGCTCAAAAGAGAAAGAGAAAAAAAAACACGTAAACATTTGAAATGAGAGGTTATTTCCACTCATTTTTAAAATTACTTTTTTTTTTTAAACAAGACATTTAAATAATTAATAATGTCCTTTTATTAAATATGATTTTTTAAAATTATTTTTATTTCAAGCATATGACATTTTTACAGCAGAGCAGTGTTTCCAAGTGCGGAAGATCACAAAACTCGCTCATCCACCGGGAATAAATCGTCATCCGAATAGACTAGTTTTATCACTGAGTTGGTATGCAAATGTGTTTTTACAGACGTCCACACCGTCCGAATAGGGCTATAGTGGGCTTAACAGTTACATAATATTCTGATATAAGATATAATGTGACCAGACGTCCAAATTCATTTATTGTGTGATTTATAAAACCACACAATATGAATATGATAAAGAAGCAGAAACAGATAGTTGAAGTAAAAGAAGATCTTGTAATAAGTTGAAACAATTTACGTCCTTAAGCGTGGAGAAACCCATGGCTGTCGATCTAGAATCAGATTCGGAGGCTGAAATAAATTGAACAGGAGAAACAGCAACAGCAGGACGTCCGTCTCTGTGGTATGTACCTGTCAACATTTGTGTGTCTTTACTCGCAGTTTATGAGGACATGATTCGGTTTATGGACTATTGTATGCGACTAAACCTTAGCAGTAGCAAGCAAAACGGTTTTCACGTCAGACTAGTGTAACGTTATACATAGAACAACAATGGAGTAACCGTTAGCGCATTTGAATGACGAAGCACGCGATCGCGTCGTTTACTGATGTTTACTCACGCGTCGATAGCGCGGCGCGGACTATAACGACATAATTGTTCACGGACGACTGGATCTGCAGCTGAGCGAGTGTTTATGGGCGTGCATTTCCTCTCTCGCTCTAGTCACACGCGCACCCTACCGGGAGAAGAGCCCGTACGGCCCATACAAGGACCTTCCGCTCTATTAACGTCATGCCGACCCATACTCGAAAAAAACTCTCCGAAACTTGTGAGAAACCGGATGAAGTATTTTTGACACAGAAATACTCCATCAAACGTCCAACATTAGTTTTTGAAACTTTGTCTATGTTTAGGATGGGAATTTAAGTCTTTAACAGTGTAAAAAGCTCAGAATGCATAAAACAGCATTTCAACCCCCCTTTAAGGACAAGATACAACCAATAGTACGATGGCAAAGTTAAATCTTACTTGTGAAAAGTACGAATCATTTGACTATCTTAATCTATCTTAGTCACTGAATCATTGATTCAACTGATTCATCCTGAAAGCGGGCACCCGCACTAATCTTCATGACTACAGCATGTAGTGTATGCACACACACTCTCTGGGTGTGTGTGAGGGATATACTCGATAATGTCAGATCGCACAACGTTAAAACGACAATTACGGTATTATTGCAGATAGGGGTGTAAGAAAATATCGATACATGTGAGTATCGCGATATTTTGTTTGGCGATACCGCATCGATTCTCAAAAACACTGTATTAATATTTATTTATTAACATCCAAGATTCGTGGCTTTGTGTTCAAATTAAACCACAGACTGTATACAACCCAACCGCTAGATGGCAGTGTGTTATTTCAGAATGTAACTGTGCGTGCGCAGCCGGAGAATCGTAAGGTGAATGTTTGTGTGTGTGTGTGTGTGTGTGTGTGTGTGTGTGTGTTTGTGTGTGTGTGTGTGCATTTAGCATTAGTAAACCTCACAAGATGATAGAATTGTTCTGCTCCCGTGGTTTACAGAGCTGAAGTGTGAACCTTTAAAACGTACACATAAAGAATCCTGCAGTCACTTTACCATTTCCCTTTACTTAGATTGCACAAAATAGTGATTAGTGATATAAATGAAACTGTATCAATTAAATAAAACAGTCACATGTCATTTTTTTATGCATATGGTTGTGTTCTTTATTATTTTAAATTAATCTTTCTAAAAGAATGTTTTCTTACAATATCGCAATATATTGTATCGTTAACCCCTGTATCGTGATACGTATCGTATCGCCAGATTCTTGGCAATACACAACCCTAATCGCAGATTATGTATATCGCACACCCCTAGGCTAGCCCTACTTTGATTTTCATGAAATAGACAGTGTTGTGGACAGTGTAAAATGTTTTTACTTAATATCAACTTGTCTATTGGACTTTTGTACAAGATCAGTATCACATATGCCATCATGCCAATAGTCGAGCAATAGCAAGCCGTAACTTTTGGTGCTCTGGCGCTTCATAAACATAACTGCACACGTCATGCAGAAGAACATTGCAGCCGGATCTACTTCTCTCTGTTTGTGTCTATGGTGAGTTGTACAGGTATTGTGCTAATCCCCAGCGAGAATATAAACACTTATTATATGTGTACCATAGTGATTTAGGATGAGACAAAAAAAAAAAAAAATCATGATATACTCGTTAATTATATACATTTAGTATTTTTTTAACAGTGTGACAAAGATTAAAATCAAGAACTCAAGGGCTTTTTAAAATTATAAATTAATTAATTAATTCGTTTTTGGTGGCATTTTTGCCCAAAGCCCCTGTTAATTTCTGAGCTTTTTTATAATCCTAATGTGGTATTTTCAGTTATTTTTGGTTTGGCTGCACATCATCTGCGTGAGGCGTCTGGTAAGTGCGCATGGCTGCGTCGTCACACCCGTTTCACCTCGTAAACAATCTTAGTTTGAAGTGTAGTCCATTGCTTTTTGCACTCAGCAGAGTGACTGAAGGCATGGAAAGCAGTTGATTGCAGCGGGAAACAGTTTCTCAGTGTTGATGCACTTTGGGAGTTGTAGTTTTTATTCTGTATTGTATTACACATCTAATTCATGAAAATCGATTTGGTCACTCCAAATTGATTTGGTGTGCTTAAATATTTTTTCACAGTTGCACGCAGTAATTTTCAGGTGCAAATGTGCCCAAATGGGCACTATGTAGACCTGTTCTAACACCATTTCTGATTAATCAAAGAGAAGGGAAAACTAAATATAGTTAAACCTTGTAAACGCTGCTCCATCTGAAAACACTGCAAGTTTGAGTCGCTCATTTGAGTCGTGTGTTTGAAAAAGCAGCGCGTCAAACAGCTTCACAAACTAATAGCAAGAAGCGTTCATAAGCATGCTGTTCAACAAAATACAACTTTTAATAACACGTTTAACTCACTTCATATAGTCAGTTGAGTATTTATGAGCTGATATGACTCATTACAGAATGCGTTATTTTTTAGTATTCTATACAGTGATAAAGTCTATGTCGGTCAGCACTGCATACATTTTTATTATTATGAAAATAACAGAGAGGGCTTGAACTCAAACACACCATATCTTGTTTCAGTCATTTTTATTGTCTTCATGTTTAATTAGTCAAAGTGTTTCTATCTTCTTTTTATGCAGCCTACAGCGCTAGCTTCACATTCATAGAACAAGAAAGGTACACAGCGACCCCCTATAGAATTCAACAGAGAAAAATTAAGTCAATTAGTAATTCTGGGCGATATGGCCCAAAAAATTATCACGATATAATTTTCCATATCAGTCGATATTAATAAATATCACGATAAATGTTCAATCTTTATTTCTTTAAAGTTCAAAGGCATATTTTGCTCCTGAGTGAAAGATGTAGAAAACAGACAGTTAACTGTGGTTTTAAACTATCCTTTATTGTCAAAACATGACAAACACTTCCCAAACAGGTGAACAATTTATTAAAACTGAGGTAGATTTATTTATTAAAATATTAATTGTGGTAAGCATTTTTTTACTCCACACTATATATCAAGAATATCATTACTTAATTGTGTAAGTAGTAGGGCTGCACGATTAATCGAACTGCAATCGCGATTTGGCTTGTGTGCGATTATGAAAGCTCAAGGGCTGCGATTTTAATTATATAAATAAATGCCCAGTGTGTTAGCGAAGAGCGGCTCTGAGATCAGGAATAAACGCTGCTCCGTCTGAAAGACTGCGAGTTTGAGTCGCTTATAACGTGCGTTTGAAAAAGCAACAGGAGTCAACCATCTTCACAAACTAGTGAAGCGTTCATAAACCTGTTCAACAAAAGACAACGTTTAATAACATGCTTTACCTCACTTCATATCGTCAGTCGAGTGTTTGTGAGCTGATGTGTCTTCTCATCACAGACTGAGGCAGACGATGCGTTATTTTATAGTATTCTACGTCAATCAGCACTGCATTATACTTTATTATTATGAAAATAATAATATTTTCGGCTTGACGGCTTGAAGAACTCAAATACACCATATTTTGCTGCAGTCGTGTTTATTGTCGTCATGTTTAATCAAAGCGTCTCTCGCCTTCCATTCGAGGGCGCCCTCTGGCTTTCAGTATGAATTAAACGTTTGGGTAATAAATTATAAATAAGAAAAATAATAAATAGGAAATTAAAAAAACTTAACAAACTTAAAAAATAATACATGCTAACCCGAGAACCGAGTAGTTGGCGGGGTTTGTTGTAAAAACTTGCCAACCCTGTCTGCATGCACACAGGAATAAATAACATTAGACAAAAAAGGTAAAAGATCTTTGCCAGTGTTGTAAAAAAAAGAATTTTAGGATGCACAGAGTACTTTACCAACATGAGCATAATTTCTGAAAGGAATAGTTAAAGTGAATGCCTATACGAACAAGTTCTCCGTTTAGGATTAGAACTAATTCAACCCAAGTGCCTTTGAATTACTGTTTATCATCCTTCATCGTCTAAAGCCTGCTCTGAGCTGAGTTCGGCTGGCATCCAGGCTAGGAATGTTTCATATCATCCTTAGATGCAAAGGCAAATTCTGTACAGAAACAGAATATTTTTATTTTATGTCTATTTTCACACTTTTAACAGCTGAGCATATTATGAAAATAAAAAGGGAAAATTGGTCAAATCGTTTTTATTTTTTACTTTTTTTGAAATCAAGCAAAACATATTTTACATACACATACCCATATGGTCTTAGTTCCTCTACAGCAAATTAATATATTGCACTTTCAGGGAGACTTACATATTCAGCTAGCTGGAACAGAAAAACACCAGAATAGACCCGTTTAGCGAACAGGATTTGATGGCCAAACTCCTGCTGTAGTCGTTGATGCTGCTGCTCCTCTTCAATTTCAGACTCTGGATCTGATTCTGGATCATATATGTATGGCTGAATCTGATTGATAGCCATCGTTTATTTAGGACAATGGTTTTCTTCCACGTTTTCTAAGGATGTCACACAGCTTTTACACACAGTAGCTGTGCTCACTCCTGCCTCTAGCTCCGCCCACACAGCGCCTACAGCCGCTCGGATTTATTCGGAAAGACTCTGAACACCGCATCTGTCTTTTATAAATATGATAGAACTAAAGACTTTTCAGATATGAAGGATGCAATACAACTCTATAGGTACTCAAGATTCACAGAAGCAGTTTGTTGTCCCCCCCCAAATGAAAACTGAAAACATAAAAATAAAAGCTATTTTAAAATACTATAAGAGTATATACTTAATACTGTATATTTTATATATATTAAATATTTAAAGGGGTACTTCAGCGCTGGGGTACTACAGACGAATCTGTATTTAAACTGGGTCATCAATGTAGTAGAAATGTGAAATTATTTTTTAATTTGGTGCCTTCTAGACTGAGAAGACAGAAAATGTATTTTTGTCTCATGGGGATGAAACTACAATTCCCAGAATGCTTCGCTGCCCTGTGAGGCCATTCCCAAAGCCACCTACTGGATTACAGTGACTGAGTTGGAGAAGACACTACAATAAAAACTGAACGTGTCTGTTCAATATAATGAGTGAGTCACTGCGCGAGTCTCACAGCACTGAGCACTAACTGCAGGAGTCAGATAAATGAGCTGAGCTCGTGATGAGAGCTGAGGTAATCGCGACTACACTCGCGGCATACATTCACAACACGAGTTCAGTCTGGTGCATTTCAGTTCATGCCTTTGCAAGCTTAACTTTCATAGAAATTAATTTCAGAAGTTAAAAGACTTGCATTGCTCACCATAGCTCCGTTTAAATGAGTGCCTGTAGCTGCGAGCTGAGCTCTGAGTGTGTGATCTCCCCATGCGCGGGTTCAAAACATGCGGAAATGGCTCCCTCTGCTGGCTGTAGTCTTTAGCCAAACATTCCTCCTATGATGCAAATATCGTAAATTTGCGTCATAGGAGGAATTTTTCCAGAAATTAAATGCATAAATCTCGTCTCAGGGGGATATGAGGGGGGAAAGCACATATATTTGAATATACTCCAGGGTTTCTACTGATCCAAAGCCATATGCTAATTGCTGAAGTAACCCCTTTAATTTATATTGGTGTATGACGCATATTACAGTTGTGTCTTTGTTCTGGATTGCAAAATCATGATAAAAACTATTACAGCAGTTGTGTTGGCTGTTCTGTGTAGTCTAGATCTACCTAGTCATTATAAACCCAAACTATGAGGCACTTTTTGAAATGGCAGCGATGGCTTTTGTGGAGATGTTGACCTCGGTGTGAGTGTTGTGTGTAGGAGTGAGAACACATCCCCTGTGGTGATTTCACAATGATCACGCTTTCCTGCCCTGAGGGCTGCTGTCTCACTTCCCCTCAGGGGTCTGGTGCTGTCTTTATCTCTCAGTTTGTATCTGTCTCCATGCTAGCAGCCATGTCTGCGTTTTATTACATTCCAGAACATTCTGCAGCTCAGACAAACCTATACAGCAAGCATGAAAAAACAAAAAGACATGTCTGAGGCCTGTTCATAGCAAGAACAATAACTATAAACTATAGCAATTAGTGTCCACACCAGCATATTGTTCTGTTTATTCTACAGTTTTGTCACCTGCAACTTTAAATGCTCGAGATCTTTAAAGCAAAATGGTTTCTGATTGGCTGTCAATGAATGTTTTTATCATTCTTCAGCTCGAGGGGGAAAAAAAGTTCAAAGTGATTCCAGTATTATAATTTACCGGTATATGTGCTGTTGTTGTTATTACAGTTGAAGTATGGACTCTGCTATCATTTCATATTCATAAAGGATTTTAGAACTATCTATATAGTTATTGTTCCTGTGAATAAGCCTTAAAGCTTAAAAGCAAAGAGCAGCAAGAAAAATAATATTCGTCTAGAAAACTTTGGCCACTCTGGCTGGTTGTTAGGGTGTTGCTAGGCAGGTCTAAGTGGCTGCTGCTTTTTGTGGTTTCTTTGGTTGCTGCTAGGGTGTTCCTTGCATGTTGCTAGGGTGTTCTGAAAGGTAGTTTTGTTTAGTGGTGTGTTGCTAGGCAGGTCATTAGGGTGTTCTGAATAGATGATTGTGCTAAGGTGTTCTAGATGGATAATGTTGCTGTTCTATTTAGACAGTAAGAAGAACAAACAGAAGATTTTGGCATTTATTTATTTAACAAGTTCATTCCATACATGTGAAGTAGGCTTAAAATCGAATTTTGAATCAAATGAACACACCAAGGAACACATAAAAAAAAACAAAAAAACAAAAAAAAAACAAATGAGGCGTTTTCATTTCAGCTTGCTACAAGAAGCACAAACCCTTCGTGTTCTGAAGCCACTATCATTTCAAGAGCTAGAGAGGCCGATTTGATTAAAAACCACATACTCGATCTACCAGTGCACAGTATGCTACCCACTACATCTGCTTCACTGGCACGCAGAATTGTTTTGCAACATGAGAGGAACATGGAGAAATTTAAGTAGCGTTTGTCTGTTTATTTTTTATAGTTCATCTACAGACGTTACTGGAACTGTGAGCACTGCGGTGCCGTCGGTGCGGGTGCTAAATCTAGCAAGGTCGTGTGAGAAACTGTGAAAACAGCGTTTCCTTCAAACTATTTGATCTTGACCTACATGTAGTGTCCTCCTTACTATGACAAAAGCCCTCTTAGTGTAACACATTACAAGCTATAGGTGCATCTTTTTCTGGTCTAAATTTTGCAACAGGTTGATTTATTATGCTGATATGTAACAATATACAGCTTGTGAGTCATGAATAAGAGATGTGTGAAGCAACGCGCATATATACACATGAAAAAAGTAAGGGCATCAAATAAACACTATAATGATGATTTAAACGCAGCATGAGTAAGCAAATAGAAATACATTGGCATGAGCTACCTGTACGTTATTAGAAGGAAAAAACTAAATTTATACCTGAGATGCAAAAAATGCAAATGGGTGACAGTTTGAGTTTTTTTTACAGCGTTACAGTTTCTGGTGTGTTTCAGTTTCTAGACTTTGCTAGATGCACAAATGCTTTTATTTCAGTGTATGAAATATACTCAACCCAAACCTTTTCAGTAAATAAAAGAAGGTAAATGAGAATGAATGAATGTATTTTACTATTTCCGCATATCACTGCAATCATAAATGGTGTATTTTATAGATGGTTCTTAGGTAAGATTCTTCCATTGTGACTTTTGTTCATTAAAATCTGTATGCTAATTGGCATAGGCTGCCAAGAAACAAGCCAGATGCATTTTATGTGAACATATGGAACCATTTTTTTTCCATATCATAATGTTCAGTCTGTATTCACAACACAGTGACACAACAGTTGTACATGAATTGTCACTTGCAGACAAAATGAGCTCTGTTCCAAAACCTAGTGAGCTGCCTTCATAGGCAGCATCCTAACCGTAATGGCAACATGTTCTCACCCCTAACTCGTCATGTAATATTGGTCAGGACGTAATTTTTCGCCACAGAGGGTGCTCCATTGATTTCAGTTCCCCCAATGCATCAGATAAAGCGGCATTTAATTCTTCTTAATTCATGATTTTATGAATATTTATATAGGCTACTTTTATATTTTGTACCAACTAACCCAACTCCTACCCTAAACCTACCCACTTCTCAACAATGTAAAACATGTAACTAATAAAGTAACAAATAAAAGTACAGTCACAGGTATTTATTGCAAAAAACTAACCAAAAACCGTATCAAATTATTAACTCTTGTTGCATTCCAAGTCTTCTGAAGTCATACGATATCTTCATTTATTTGTACCTTCTAAATAAATTGTGCCTGTAGCCATATCTGCCTGTTATATCCTGATTTTAATACACTAATCGGTAGGTTTAAGGATGGGGTTGGGTTACATGTTTAAACGTGTCTAAATAGCATAAATAAAATAAATGTGAATAAAAGTATGCTGGCTGATTAAATCGAGAATCACACTCCAACATTTTAGAATGGCAAAATCATAACCCAATATATAACTACATAATGACGATAACATTCCCATGCCCAATGCGTGTGTATGACGCCAAAGGATTCTCGTCGAAATCAACAGAGCACCTTGTGTCAGAAACGGCACGAAAGGGGTAACAAGTTTGTTAAAAAGTGACACTGATGGGTCTGACCAGGCATCAATGTGACGTAACGGAACCTCGAAAGTGACCATTTTAGAACACTTAACATTGGCAATTCAATTGATTTTAATATCTTAACCCAATATTGCAGTTAGCATGCTGCTAAGCTAATGACATGGTAATAAACCTTAAACTCAATATTCAGTTTATTTTGCATTGGGGCTCTGCAGCCCACATTTGGGTCCAAATTTGCATACGTCATAATTATTTGAAATATGCTGCAGAGCTGAAAGTGGTTAACTATTATTGGTTTTGGATCAGATGGCAAACTGTCACTGAATTACTGAATACATTCGGTAACTTACTGAATAGGTTTTTATCCAACACTTAAAATCCAAAAGTGTTAGGCCGTCGTTTTAGCTATGAACCCTTAATTCCACTGCAATCACTGGCTGAACAAATAACATCAAACTGGAAATGCAGTCTGGTGCATTAAAACATGAATGTGAGGTGACAATATAACATGCAATGTATAAAGGCAAATTTGAAGGAAAAGAAACAACCAGTCTTTAATGAGATAAGACCCCGCAAGAGCTGAAGTGACAAAACAACGTGACGCTCCCACTACAAACACAAAGGCAATTATGGTGATAAAAGAAGCTGATTTATTTGTTCTTAGAAAGGTTGAGTATGTTCTGTAACGGGTCAAAATCTGAGCAAGTGAATATATTTTCTTGATAATAGCATGTGATTCACTGACCACAAAGGCAGCATTATAGGTCAGTGTCACAATCAGACACAAAAGTACCAAACATTGTTAGCGGTTAGGCCAAACATATGGCATTGAGCCAATCCACAGAGAGGGGAAAGTAGCAAGAAAAGAGAAATAAATTAAAGGTAATTGTGGCTTGAGTAGCATGTCAGCACATGAGCGTTGTTTCCTTTTATAAGACTTAAATAAATGTTGTTGTTGTGTGCACTGATGAACAGTTTGGCCTAAAATAGTATGCAATCTGACTGATAACACACAGCTCAGTTGGCTCTGTCAAAGGATACCATATTCCTAGCCATTAATATATTCACACATATTAGGGATACATGTGACAAGACAATTACACTTGAGTTACATACTTGAATACGGAAGTGATGTGTGTTATTGTGGTGCGTTAGGATTAAAATGAAAATGTTTTTGAGATATTATATCAGAAATGTAAAGCTTGACCATCTATTGGTTTTATTAGCTTCACTGATATCTTTCCTATGTGAGAACGGAGACAGACTGCGAAAGCAACGCTGGCAGCCAAGTATGAACAACAATCATCATCATTTACAAGAAAACAAACATCAGGCTTTGCCGTTTTAACAGGTATCCCATTGCTGTCACAATTGTCATCATACTCATTGAGTGGTTTTCAATTAAGCAAAATTAAATAATTTACAGTCAAACAAACAAAATTGTTCAAAAATGTTTCCCCAAAATGTGATACTTATACAGTATATACATGCCTTGAGCTAAAGCAAAGGTTATGAAGTTGTGAAGAATCTTTTAATAGCAAATAAGAAAAAAGTTTTTTTTTCCCCACCAATATTTAGATCAGCTAATATACAAACTTGATGGAATTAGGGATCCCAAAGTCTAACAACAATTTTCACTAGTTACCACATTTAGCAGATATATTATACAGCCTTAGCAAGGTTGTCTATTCATCATAGAAATCAACAAAAGAACAGAAAGAAAAGATACTGTCATTTCAAAAACACTTCCAACCATCAACATAATCCATGACTTTAGTGTACTGATGTCCAGGTTGGGTAATGAACATCAAAGTTAGTTATTTTTACTTCATTATTGTTGCATTAGATCTCGTTCATGAGTGGATGCGAGTCGTTTTGTGCTTATGTTTTAGTTTGGCCTAAACCTCGTGGAATTGGGAATGAGCAGGCGGGTGACACTTTAGGAATGCTGCAACATTCTTTTAGTGGTATTACAGGTTTGCAAAAAAGTTAATTGGGCTGTATATTGATCTGACCAATTAAGAGCACTGAAATAGTTGCACACTTATTGTCTATGTTCCTTTTTAAAGTATCGCTTTTTGTGTTGTGTGAAATCTTGTGTTCGGCACAACGGTTGTGTAAACAGCTGAAGGGATGACGTACGGATGTCTCCCACCTCGACCGTGGATCTGTGCAGAAATACACAGACTGGTGCAGAAACAAGCGTCATAACCAAACAGCAGAGATACTACACAAACGCACACAACTGGCTTCTTTCTTTCTTAATTGACTAACTCGCTATGGTTAATTAGGTAACCAGAGCTGGTTAACCTAACTGCTTTTCCTAATTCAAAAACACAAAGTGATTTTCGGTGGAACACACTGAGACCTTCTGTGGAGCTATTCATTTACGTACCAATATCTACAGTTCAAGTACAAAATACAGATTTTAGCCATAGTGTGAGCTGTCAGTTTCACATCATGGAATGGTTATTTGGAGAATGGAGCGTCTCTACGTACCGATAACATTATTAACACCTAAAAATCTGTAGAATAAAAAGGAACCTCCCTCACTTCAAGTCTGAGTATATTTTTACTACTGTACATCTTTTTTTAGGGGGAGAAACATCACAATAAATGGATTCAGCATGAATCACAACCAAAATAAAAGTAGAAATTAAGACCACAAAACATTTGTTAAAAATCATAACGCTGAAGATAAAAAGCAAGCAACCAATCAGAGGCCTGGCAAACATGAAGGCATTGACTGAAATTCAGCGGACATCTGTTAGGCACTGTGAGAGGATGAAGGGCGAGTCCTTACTGAAGGATGGCTGCAGACAATTTTCTTTTTTTTTTCTTTCATATTTGGAGATTTAGACATTTTTTACTTTGGGGGTGTTTTACAGCTATATAATGATTACAAAAGGTGACATCTTCAGCAAATAAGTTGCTTGTAAAAAGTAGCAGGTGAGCTGTTATCGAAAAAGCCAAAAGAAAATCAAACTGAAATGGAAAAACAAAACGCAAAAGAAGTGTGAGAAGAAGCTTCCGTTGCTGTCTGAAGAAGTTCCTACACGGTGCAGGGAAGGAGGGAAGGAATGAGAGGAGCAAGAGGAGCGCAATGGCACTTGCAGTCTAAATGAAATACTCTTTCTTTTCTTCTGCGTGTGCGTGGTTGCCGTCAGCATTGATGATGGCTGTGTCTGCGTCCGGGGCGTCATCCGCTCCTTTGGCCTCATTTGTCAAATACGTGCCTGAAACACACAAGGTCTTGATGTAATAACCAATGCGTTTTTTTTAATGTTACAATACCTATTTATGTGGAAACAATTTCTTAAGAGCAAAGTGCTGGAAACTTTGGCACATTATTTTAAGGTGTCTGTGCTACAAGTGTAATTATACATTCAAATATGGTGTAGTAATTAACTATAATAATTAACTACTGTAGAATTCATCAAGTATTAGGGTTAGTTGCTTGTACCATTTAACAAGGACTGTAATATAAAGCGTCTCAGAAAAATACTATTACTATAGCTGTGTTTCCACTGCAGGAACTTTCCCCAGGAACTGGGGACCTACGTACTTCCACTCAATTTTAACCTTCGTCTGGTATTGCGGTACATTCTCTGGTTTTCTCCCAAAAATGTTTAACCTGTCCAGTCAGTGAACAGAGGTAGTAGCTGAGAAAGATGACGCTGATGACGTGCGCTACAGTCTATCGTTTGAGATGACGTCACGACCAAACGTTAACAACTGGTTATGTCAGATCCAATAGTTTTAAACTTCAACAGAGTACCTGCTTTCAAGGAAGTTAACGCTTGTCAATGGAGGGTGGCCATACTCTCTGTACAAATGAAATGTACGAGTCTGGTTGGACCAGGTTAACTTCAGGGTGGTTCTAGATGTGTTTTGACCAGTGTCTAAATGAACAGGTCTCGTGGGAAAAAGTTTCTGGGGGACAAAGTTCCCGGGACAAATTATTCCGGGTAATTTCAGTGGAAATGCGGCTTATTATAGGATGTCATGGTTCAAGTTCCTGTTACTTGAAAGACTTACTGGACACTGGTGTCAAAGTATGAGACCACTTGCGACATTGTAAATTTTTATGCACTACTGGTCAAAAGTTGATTAAGATTAAAAATACAATTGAAAACAATAAGCTAAAATAAAAAGGGAAAAAATAATGATATTAATTTTCAGAAGCCGTTTCTTCAGTATAGTCTATATACATAGTGTTTTTATATATATATATATATATATATATATATATATATATATATATATATATATATATATATATATATATATATATATATATATATTACAATGGATTTGCATTTGGTCTGCCCCTTTTGGTCTTTACTTTGTTTTAAATTATTCAAATGACTCAACTTTTGAGTTACATGTGAAGCCCGCTGTAGAGGATATATTTTTCTGTATCTAGATTTTACAGACAGTAATGGAAAATCTTACCTTTATGCCGTGCCAGGTAGCGTCCCAATACAATAATTAAGCACAAAGTGGCAAAAACAACAACAGCAACTACTCCGCCGATTAGAGCGTGATCTGGCACGTTTTTCTGGGCATTAGGGTCTGTAAGAGAACGAGAGAGAGGAGGATAAAGCATTGTTGGCAACCTTTCTCATTTAATCATAGTTTTACCTTTCAAAGTTGACAGCAGATACAGGTCCTTCTCAAAAAAAATTAGCATATTGTGATAAAGTTCATTATTTTCCATAATGTAATGATAAAAATTTAACTTTCATATATTTTAGATTCATTGCACACCAACTGAAATATTTCAGGTCTTTTATTGTTTTAACACTGATGATTTTGGCATACAGCTCATGAAAACCCCAAATTCCTATCTCAAAAAATTAGCATATCATGAAAGATTCTCTAAACGAGCTATTTACCTAATCATCTGAATCAACTAATTAACTCTAAACACCTGCAAAATATTCCTGAGGCTTTTAAAAACTCCCGGCTTGGTTCATTACTCAAAACCGCAATCATGGGTAAGACTGCTGACCTGACTGCTGTCCAGAAGGCCATCATTGACACCCTCAAGCGAGAGGGTAAGACACAGAAAGAAATTCTGAACGAATAGGCTGTTCCCAGAGTGCTGTATCAAGGCACCTCAGTGGGAAGTCTGTGGGAAGGAAAAAGTGTGGCAAAAAAACGCGCAACGAGAAGAGGTGACCGGACCATGAGGAAGATTGTGAAGAAGGACCAATTCCAGACCTTGGGGGACCTGCGGAAGCAGTGGACTGAGTCTGGAGTAGAAACATCTAGAGCCACCGTGCACAGGCGTGTGCAGGAAATGGGCTACAGGTGCCGCATTCCCCAGGTCAAGACACTTTTGGGCTACAGAGAAGCAGCACTGGACTGTTGCTCAGTGGTCCGAAGTACTTTTTTCAGATGAAAGCAAATTTTGCATGTCATTCGAAATCAAGGTGCCAGAGTCTGGAGGAAGACTGGGGAGAAGGAAATGCCAAAATGCCTGAAGTCCAGTGTCAAGAACCCACAGTAAGTGATGGTCTGGGGTGCCATGTCAGCTGCTGGTGTTGGTCCACTGTGTTTTATCAGGGGCAGGGTCAATGCAGCTAGCTATCAGGAGATTTTGGAGCACTTCATGCTTCCATCTGCTGAAAAGCTTTATGGAGATGAAGATTTGGTTTTTCAGCACGACCTGGCACCTGCTCACAGTGCCAAAACCACTGGTAAATGGTTTACTGACCATGGTATTACCATAGTGCTCAATTGGCCTGCCAACTCTCCTGACCTGAACCCCATAGAGAATCTGTGGGATATTGTGAAGAGAAAGTTCACGCAAGACCCAACACTCTGGATGAGCTTAAGGCCGCTATCAAAGCATCCTGGGCCTCCATAACACCTCAGCAGTGCCACAGGCTGATCACCTCCATGCCATGCCGCATTGAAGCAGTCATTTCTGCAAAAGGATTCCCGACCAAGTATTGAGTGCATAACTGAACATAATTATTTGAAGGTTGACTTTTTTTAATATTAAAAACACTTTTCTTTTATTGGTCAGAAGAAATATGCAAATTATTTTGAGATAGGAATTTTGGGTTTTCATGAGCTGTATGCCAAAATCATCAGTATTAAAACAATAAAAGACCTGAAATATTTCATTTGATGTGCAATGAATCTAAAATATATGAAAGTTAAATTTTTATCATTACATTATGGAAAATAATGAACTTTATCACAATATGCTAATTTTTTTAGAAGGACCTGTAGTTTGGATTAAAGCTTCAGCCCTCTGCTGTCTGCTCAACTAGGTCTGGTCAAGGAGTTTAAAGTCTCTCTGAACAGACAGATCGAGCCATATGGGGGTTTGACAGGGTTTTATGCATGCACAGAATGAAAGTACAGAGAAAGATATGAGCCAAAACAAATACACAGTGTTTTCTACTTGGTCATCAGCTGCTTGCAACTAACAAACTGAGGCTGAGCGAATCTCCCAGTGGAACATCTTTCCAGAGTGTCCTTAGTGTGAAGAACATTTTAATACTGAAAACTTTTTTTCCACTATTTTACATTGAAACATTTCCATGGATGTTAACGGTTCTTCATGTAACCATCAATGCCAAATAAAGAACCTTTATTTTTCAGGGTGTAGAGTAATCTAAAGTTCTTGAGTCTTTGTAGAAGAAAAGAATCAAATTGTGGGTGACTTCATTTCATCCCCAAGCAGACAATGCTCTCGAACCGCGAGCGTATTGGTAATTTGTAAGATGGGCCCATCTCCTTTCTCTCTGTGAGCTGTGGTTCTTTATTATTTCCCCGCTTAGTGCCATTTGGAGTGGTATATTATAATTGACAGCATGCGTTGCATCTGCCACAGCGTGTGCGTTTAATCCGGGCTGTGCTTTGTGCTGCGGGAGCTTCCTAATCACTGCCTGCAATTACTGTATCAGCTGCACAAAGCTGGGATAAACTCAGGGCCAGAGAGCCATTCAAACAGTCCATCAGCTCTCATTTCAGTAATGGAGAATCCCACCTCGGATCGACATCGGCTGGGTGCGTCAACTCCATCCCTCTGATTGACATCTCCCAGTCTCTCTCTCTCTCTCTCTCTCTCTCTCTCTCTCTCTCTCTCTCTCTCTCTCTCTCTCTCTCTCTCTCTCTCTCTCTAATAACATTTCTTCTGTGTTGTGTTTACAAGAGGAGTATAAAACCTACAAGCTGCATCTGACTTCCCTGTGACAATCAATCACAATAGAAAAACAAAATATGTGCAGATCTCTATCACCCTTTTAGCGGCTCGCTGAAATATGAAATGTGGAGCGGCTACTCGTATCTGACAGGCACATGTTTCTGAATTTCCAACAGTGAAAGGCTGTGGTATTAAACTCTCAATTTTTATGACATCAATAAATCAAACTTAAGTCCCAAAAAGTATTTCACCACAGGTGAGTGTGACTTTAGCTTGGCTATCAAACGACCTCGGCTTTACCATTTTGGTAGAAAAAGGGTAGAGTTGTCACACCGAACCAGAAACAGCTGGAAAACACCTAACTAAGAAAAGCAAGTAACAAATCAAATTCTTTCCATTGCTATTCTACATCTCTATACTGGTATGTGCTCAGACACTTTTGTCCCTGAGCATTAGACTGTGAATCTCAAGTACATTCCTTAGTGTTGTGATAATTAGCCCTTCTCTGTCCTCGCTCTATTTTTATCAACGCGCAGTGGGGTTACTTGCTGAGTGCCGTCCTAGGGCGAGTCCATTGACACTGTGAGAGGCCTGGTAATCTCTAACTATATTAAGGATAATTTCTACAGTTATAGAGAAGGAGTTACATAGTTCATTTCATTAGTCAAAGCAAAAACCAGTGGAGCACAGCATCTGCCCTCACAAATTCCTATGGGTGTGTGTATGTATGTGTATATATATATATATATATATATATATATATATATATATATATATATATATAAATCATATTTATGATAATTTTATGGAAACTACCCCCCCCACACACACAATATTACCATGCAACTTGAAAAACAAAAAGTTCATTAAAAATATTGTGATCAAAATCCCTTAGGGTCTATTTACTTTTTTTTTTAATTAAAGGGTTACTTCAGTGATTTAGCATTAAGCTTTGTATTTAAACTGGATCATTAATGTAGTAGAAATTAGGGCTGCACGATTAATCGAACTGCAATCGCGATTTGGCTTGTGTGCGATTATGAAAGCTCGAGGGCTGTGATTTTAATTATATAAATAAATGCCCAGTGTGTTAGCGAAGAGCGGCTCTGAGATCAGGAGTAAACGCTGCTCCGTCTGAAAGACTGCGAGTTTGAGTCGCTTATAACGTGCGTTTGAAAAAGCAACACGAGTCAACCATCTTCACAAACTAGTGAAGCGTTCATAAACCTGTTCAACAAAAGACATCGTTTAATAACATGCTTTACCTCACTTCATATCGTCAGTCGAGTGTGTGTGAGCTGATGTGTCTTCTCATCAGAGTGAGGCAGACGATGCGTTATTTTATAGTATTCTACGTCAATCAGCACTGCATTATACTTTATTATTATGAAAATACCCTTGACGGCTTGAAGAACTCAAATAAACCATATTTTGCTGCAGTCGTGTTTATTGTCGTCATGTTTAATCAAAGCGTCTCTATCTTCTGTTTACAGCGTTAGCTTCACATCATGGATTTCCTGAAAACTAACGTCAATTACTTCTCTGAGGCAAATGTGGCGTTTTCCGCTCGAGGGCGCCCTCTGGCTTTCAGTATGAATTAAAAACTTTTGGGTAATTAATAAGAAAATAATACTTAATACATTTTAAAACTTAATAAACTTAAAAAATTGTAAATTTATTGGACAATCCATGTTTTTCTTCAATGTACAGGAGTTTTTTTCCCCACAGTGGATGCACAAGAGGTTCATATTTCATATTAAAGACAGACTTTAAAAATGTATATCACCGATAAACAACATATATATATATATATATATATATATATATATATATATATATATTTAGTCATAGGCTGTCTGCATATTAATAGGTAACCCAGCAGTTTTTTTTTTGTAAAATAAGTTTTCTGTAAATTATTACAAAAATAATAATAATTCGTATTATATTGTTATATTTGTTCTGACATACTCTTTTTTATGTAATTAATTGTAATTATGAAAATGTTATTGTAATGGTAATATTTCTTATTTTTAAAAATATTTTTAGCAGTAATAATATTCATAATAATTATTATTACACACATTAATATATAAACACAATATTATATACACACACACTTTTCATTTGTAAAAAATAATAATAACAATAATCACATTTTAAATCGCAATCACAATTTTACCCAGAATAATCGCAATTATATATTTTCACCAAATCGTGCAGCCCTAGTAGAAATTATTTTTGAATTTAGTGCCTTCTAGACTGTGAAAAGAGAGAGAATTTAATTTTGTCTCATAGGGATGAAAGACAACAGCTCCCAGAATGCACTTGCTTTGCTTCCCTACGAGGCCACTCCTAAAGCCATGGCTACTGGATCACTTGCCCACTGCGGCAACGGCCCTACCATTGTTCATTTAGAGAACAGACACTACAATTAAAACTGAAGGTGTCTATTCAATATTATGTGAGTGAGCTGAGCGAAAGTCACGGCACAAACGCTGCAGTCAGATTACATTGATCATGAGAGCTGAGGTAAGTGTGGGCACTGAATACATTCAGAGCGCGTGTTCAGTCTGGCGCGTTTTCAGTTAATGCCTTTGTCAGTTCATGCCTTTTGGATTAACTTTCATAGGAAGTCTTTTGAAAAGTTGAAACACTCACTTTGAACTGTTCACATAGCTCCGTTTACATGAATGCCTGAGGCTGCCTGAGCAGAGAGCTGTGAGTGCGATCCCACCCCTCATAGACGGGTAGAAAACATGCGGAAATAGCTCCCTCTACTGGCTGTAGTTTTTAGCCTCAGGCCAAAAATTCCTCTGATGACGATATTAAAAAAACATAAATCTCTTGTCTCAGGGGGATGCACGATCATTCTAATATACTCCTGGGGTTCTACTGATACAAAGCCATATGCTAAATCGCTAAATTAACCCTTTAAGTTTGTATAATGCAACATGTAGCATCTTGTGGTAAACCTAGCATATTTGTTTTAAACAAATACAGAAATGTATACATATTATATTTACAATAACAGGATAAATATTGAAAAAAAAGTTGAACCAGTGACTTCACATTGTTTCATTATCAAACTGTGATTAAATTATATACAGAAAGCGATCAAAGAAAGCTCCCTTTGCAATAGCTAGAGCTGTCAATCAAACAGCTGAGTTCTGGAGTTCAATGACGACATCGCTGCATTTATGGGCTCAACATGTCTGTGATCGGCTGCCTGCTCATCACTGCAAACTGTCACGCCACTGTCTAAATATAATAATAATTGCCAGATCTGCTCTAGTTACTACAGCTGCAGCTACAAACGTTCCTGCTGATCCTGCAGCCTATCTGGCAACCTCGAGTCAGGGCAGGGGGAGAGGGGATAGTGATTGCAGTACCAGTTTTGGCCATAATCTTACATACACTTCCTTTAACCTTGAGAGCTGTAACAGTAAAAACTTGTTAAAAGGTTTTGCGAGAGTTACACATGTAATACTTATTTTATTCCATATGCAAAGATGTCAGCCAATCACAGCAGTGGGCGTTTACACTGGACACACCCCTTCAAAGTGTTTAAATCAGGGCTAAGGGTAGAAAAATGCCTTTTATTTCTAAATTGTGACAATTTTTGTGTAAAAATCATACTAACATTTAAGTGCACCCAAGGAAACAGAACTAACTAATGCAGTTCATTACCCTTTTAAAACCATTGGGATGCTTTTTATTCCTCCTCACACCCCTTGTGATTTGCACCCTACACTTGACTTTCTTTTTCTCTTTCTTCATTTTTAATTTTCTGTCCTTGTGGACTGCACACAGGCTTAACTCATCAGAGCGTCTTTCCGTAAACATGCATAACGTAGCGCTTAACACAGCGAGATCCACCAGCAGAGAAGTGATATGTTTCCTCTCCCCCAGCACACATTATCTTTTAATAAGGCCTGCGACAGTCCTTCCCTTATGATTTAATATTGAAGCACCACACGCACATTCCTATTTTAAAATTCATAATGTCTTTCCCTGGTCCCTGCGTTGTGTGGCTTAACAAATTAACGGCAGTGAAACCACAGCGCTCTGATGGTGTGGGATATAAACTCACCAGCGGCACATCTGAGAAGAGGCTTTCAATCCGGCTCTGGCTAAACAACGCTGAAAACGGCAACAGCGCCCTGTGTGTGAACCCCTGCGGTCACATGAGTTCTTAAAAGAAACCGTTTCAGAAGAGGAACATGCAGGAAGCACTCTTAACAAATCCTCATGGTAGGGGGTTTACGAAGAGGCCTCGGGGGGCAGGAGCAGCAGGGGCGGCCATGTTGCGCTCTTGTCGGGATGACATTTCAAGGTGAGCGTTACCATTAACTCCACATGCTAATTCGGGAGACGGGGACATGCTGTCTAGGAGATTATTGTTACGGTTATCTCAGAGATATTTGTATAAATGCCTTAAAGGCCGACCGAGAGCGTGGGCAGTGTAAAATGGATGCAGGAAAGCGAACGTCAACGCTTCGGTGATCTTCTTTACATCGGTGGGCTATTGAAGGACATTGACAGAGAAAGTGCTGAACTGGAAAGCTTCACCTTCATGGTACAATCGAACACTGGAAATTAACATTTACAGGACGACTGCAGATGTGCTTCCAAATTGAAAGGTGCAGAAAGATGGTTGGCCTACCGAAAGAATTGTGACATATCAAAACACCACCCTCTTTCAAAGGACAAGTCTTTGGGGAAAGCAAATTGAATGGAAACCTCCCAATAAATCAGCTAATATGAAAAGCGCAGTGCAGGCTATTCAATGGCATTATGATTTGATTGCTGTATGCATGATTTGCTCTGACTCTTGGATTCAAATGTTCCACCACAATCAACCAGAAGCAAACCAAATTACGCATAAATTGTAAAATGCAGTGGAATGGAAAGATGGCGTTATTAACCAAATTATGAGTTTAAGTGTGAGCTCATTAGACTTGATTAGAAACTCGGTTGGATATTAAGCTGTTTACTGTGAGATACATCAACATTAGTCCTCAGTGTCTGAGAACATCTGCAAAACGGAGTTATTTACAAATTTAAGGCTCAGAAAAAGGATTACTTTTGTTTATATTTTCGAGATTATTTTATACAGTATATATTGAATTATTATTTTAAATATTTCTTATACAGTATAGATTGAAAAGTAATAGATTTTTTTGAATACTTCTGTGCTATTTAACTTAACCCCTTTAAGTTATGTATATAATTTTTGACCGTACTAAAGCATAAAAATACAATTATATGTTTGCAGATATTTAGGAAAATGTTGTTCACATACTGGTTTCTCATAAAAACAATTCTATAGCCAGTTCTTCTACTTTGAAATGTGCGTTCCGTGTCGGACTGTCTGTTTTTGTTTTGGTCTGTGTGATTCCGGCCATTGCCAATTTACCTAATAGTATTTCGACACCCCGGGTTGCCAGTTGGCAAAAATCACATCGTATTGCAGCCATGGAAGCCAGCAAACAAACTAAGCCAGAGATTGCAGATTATACTCAACTAAAAAGCCTTGGCATCCATCTAAAAAGCTCAATGTCGTTCCTGTTGCGTGTCCTCAAACTGGCAAACTGCGTTAGCGTCGAGTTTGAGGGGGAAGGGGGTGGTCCTGGGAGAAACGACTCTTTCCAATATTGTAAATTTGAACCCAAGTACCCATTTCAACTGCTAGCTGTTCTGCAGCTTCAATACAGTGAGGACTATAAGCCATTTATTGGTTTATTGACTGTACTTGTGGTGCGAGTGTTGGCGGTTATCTGTTTGAACAGCCAATGGCAAATAGCAGCAGGGAAGTAACAGTGATTATTTTTGCAATTCCATTTAGTGATGCTTTAAATAGCACATAAAATAAATATCAACAAACCATTTAAATTTGGAGGTTTGCACATGCTTTATCGGAGATAGAGGATTAATGTTTATATATCTCATGGTAAACATACTATACTCTATAGGACAATTTGAACAGGTTTTTTGTTTGCTCTGTGGGTAAAAAAAAACATTTTTCTCAATTGATGACCATTCAAAAAGCTACATAAGCTGAGAAACTGCTATCGAGATGAACGGGAATGCTAACGGCTGGCCTTCTCTAGGTGTTATAGACCTTCTTGGAACCCACAAGCCCCTGAAACAGGTCAATAAAACATCCTATAAGTATTTTACGAGAATTTTACAGTCTCTTAAACAATCTAAAAGCAAGGCTTTGGCTGATTTCCCAGTTAATGGACTTTTCTGTCTAGGAGGGCATATGAATATTCTGCTTCAGACTTACAGATCCTAGTTTTTGTTCTCTTCCTGCATGTACAGGCTCACTTCTCTTCATAACACATCCACAGCAGTAAAAGCCAGCCAATTAAATTATATTAAAGTTCTCCTGGACTCTGTAAATAAATAAAGATAATTAATGTCTTAATTCACTGTTTTCAAGTCAATTATTCCCAATTTTCTGCTGAGATAGAACATTTGACAATCGTGTCTAATGGAAAACTGTTACCAGGAAGAAATGGAGGCTGTTGTATTTAATTTGTGGCCCTCATGGGGGTCCGATCTAGTTTAAATGTTAAACAATAAACATACAAATCAACCATTCCATCCATTCTCCATTCACGCAGAAAAGAAAAGGCTAAATGCTCATTGGCCATCTTTCAGATCCCTTGGCCCAGCACAGCAGCCTCTTAAATGACCCGTGAGTCTTTAGAGGGCTAATTTACATACCGGATGCTCTTGAGAGTTGATCTAAAGCCAAAGAGGGGCAAAGGTGACAGATGAGTCGGTCAGCACGGTTTAATTAGATTTTCAAACAACTTGCAGCTTCTAATTGTGGTTAAAAAAAACTGGGTCTGGAGAGAGACAGAATGATTGAACCCAAATAGGGTGAACAAAGAAAACAAATACAGGTGCTCTCCACCGAGAGGCAAGAGCAGGCAAGATACTGAATGATTTGGAGACTTTGCACTGTAACATTCATAATTAGGCTGTCATGCTTCAAACTTGATCTTCAGTGAATGCTGGAAAATGGCGAGTGTTCATTTCGGCGAATTAAAGCAGCTCAAGGCTTCTAGAGGATTACTTAAAGTGTCTCCTTTCCACGGAAACTAAATGAATGAAGAGTGTCTTATTCGTAATTCATATTCGGTGGCAGAGTTTAAAGATTTTTCTTTTTTCCTTTCCTGTTATATTTTAAATTGTTACAATAAGTCTTCCCTCGACATGACTTAATGTGACAGATCATCAATAACCGTGCTGCACGACTGAGGGAAAAAGACCTTTGCATTACATTTTAATTCCTCCTGTGTTGTGTCATTTTCAGAAAGGAGGGCGCTCAGGACTCCTGTCTCAATATTTAACTGACCCTCCAGGGACACGGCAGCTGAAGCAGCTGAAACAGCTGAAACTTTGACTTATCCATTTAAACAGAGCCATTTTTTTTGCTGGTGTCCTCTGAGGAAATGCTATTTCATCCTGGAACACACCTTTCTTGAAGTTCAAATCAATAATTCCAAGATGTTCATTGATATAAAGTTCAAAATCATTTTAATCCTTCTTTTGAGAATAAGCAGCCGGATGAATGATTCCCAAGATGAAATTCTCTCTCTACACTCTACAATTCGTTTTCTGGATATATGTCTGCAAAGTAATTGTCTGTAATGTTTATCGTCAGTTCATGCAGGATAAGTAATGTCTGTAGAACTTGCAGAGATGGATTGTGCCTAGGAGCACTGCAAATATTATAACACTTTTAGATATTTCAAAGTGTGGCCCCTCCACTTTTTGGGAAATAATAATTATATTTTAATATAGTTTTGCTGCTGTGCCAAGACAGAAAATCGCAGTCGTCTAGCCTACACTTTTAAAGACTTTAAGAACAAGCAAAGCCTCTGTGTAAGTGGTAATTTACTATGGTTAGCGGTCACTTACCTGCTATTTAGCAAGGACAAATGTTAAGTAACCTTATTAATATTCATGTGCTGAACTGATAAGGTTTATAATGTGTCCCTTCAACATTTCAGATTGTTGCTACACCCCTGGGTGGTAGGGCTGTAACGATACACCAAACCCACGATTCGGTTCGTATCACGATTTTTGACCCACGGTACGATACAAACCTCGATACGGGGGGGACAAAACAGTTTTATTCTGTACAGTATTCTGTAGCCTATTTTGCCGTCAATACCATATATCTGTATGGTCAATAGGCTACTGCCGACGTTTTCTTTGCGGTACCAATAGGCAATATATATTTAACATGAAGTATAGGGCCTCCTGTACATCAATACCAACAGAAGCGCTGCGTCAGACACGCTTCTGGTGTGCAAAGAAAGAGAAAACGCCACGCAGCCGCACCGCGGATGACACGCAACAGAAACGCCACGCTCACACCACGTTGCCAGCCGGTTGGGGAAGCTTCTTGAAACACTTACAGCAAATTATGTGGGTCTTGTCAACTACACGATTGCCATCCTTGTTCTCCACCGGGTAGCTGAAATGTTGCCATACTGCTGACTTAAAAGTTGGACCTGGACAGGAAGGATAATTCTGGGAGTTGGAAGGGGTGTGTCGCGATTCTGCCTCCTCACATCGCGATACAGGTTGGTGGACCTGCGTATTGCGATTTCGATTTCATATCGCATATCGTTACAGCCCTACTGGGTGGTGCTTTGCCATTACACATAACTGACCTATCACAAAATAATTTTGCTGTGCTAATTAATTATGGAAAGTAATCAATATGAGCACAATACTCCATATCAGCAAAAGTTTTGGGATGCCTTCCTTTACATGCACATGAACTTTAATGACATCCCATTCTAAATCTGTATGGTTTTATATGGAGTAAAGTTGGTGGCTTCTGTGCACTGTGCACCTCAGCATGTGCTGACCCCGCAGTAATTTTACCTGACCTAACCCTTCATGGCTGAGTTGCTGTTGTTCCTAATTGCTTCCACTTTGTTATAATACCACTAATAGTTGACTGTGGAATATTTAGTAGTGAGTAAATTTCACAAATGGATTTATTTCCCAGGTGGCAACCTAACACGGTACTACTGCTTGAATTCACTGAGGTCCTGAGAGTGAGCCATTCTTTACCCAAATGTGTGTAGGAGTGTCTGCATGCCTAAGTGGTTGATTTTATACAACTGTGGCCATGGAAGTGATTGGGTCACCTAAATTCAATGATTTGGAGGGGTGTCCCAATACTTTTGGCAATATAGTGTATTGTGAGATTAACTCATAAAAATTCATGAAATTCAGACAAAATCTGACCATACTGTTGACATGTGCAAGCCCGGTTCTATATTGCACTCATGCATTTTAAAGACTTCACGGTCTTAGTGCCCTTTTTTTTTTTTTTGTTAGGAAAAATTTACACTATACTGCTAGGGCTGCACGATTTGGTGAAAATATATAATTGCGATTATTCTGGGTAAAATTGCGATTGCGATTTAAAATGCGATTATTGTTATTATTATTTTTTACAAATTAAAAGTGTGTATATAACATTGTGTTTATATATTAATGTGACTAATAATAATAATTATGAATATTATTAATGCTAGAAATATTACCATTACAATAACATTTTCATAATTACAATTAATTACATAAAAAAAGAGTATGTCAGAACAAATATAACAATATAATACTAATACTAATTATTATTATTATTTTTGTAATATTTTACAGAAAACTTATTTTACAAAAAAAAAAAAAAAAACTGCTGGGTTACCTATTAATATGCAGACAGCCTATGACTAAAAATATATATATATATATATGTTGTTTATCGGTGATATCAATTTCTTAAAGTCTGTCTTTAATATGAAATATGAACCTCTTGTGCATCCACTGTGGGGGAAAAAAAACTCCTGTACATGGATTCTCCAATCAATTTATAATTTTTTTAAGTTTATTAAGTTTTAAAATGTATTAAGTATTATTTTCTTATTAATTACCCAAAAGTTTTTAATTCATACTGAAAGCCAGAGGGCGCCCTCGAGCGGAAAACGCCACATTTGCCTCAGAGAAGTAATTGACGTTAGTTTTCAGGAAATCCATGATGTGAAGCTAACGCTGTAAACAGAAGATAGAGACGCTTTGATTAAACATGACGACAATAAACACGACTGCAGTAAAATATGGTGTATTTGAGTTCTTCAAGCCGTCAAGGGTATTTTCATAATAATAAAGTATAATGCAGTGCTGATTGACGTAGAATACTATAAAATAACGCATCGTCTGCCTCACTGATGAGAAGACACATCAGCTCACACACACTCGACTGACGATATGAAGTGAGGTAAAGCATGTTAATTAAATGTTGTCTTTTGTTGAACAGGTTTATGAACGCTTCACTAGTTTGTGAAGATGGTTGACTCGTGTTGCTTTTTCAAACGCACGTTATAAGCAACTCAAACTCGCAGTCTTTCAGACGGAGCAGCGTTTACTCCTGATCTCAGAGCCGCTCTTCGCTAACACACTGGGCATTTATTTATATAATTAAAATCACAGCCCTTGAGCTTTCATAATCGCACACAAGCCAAATCGCGATTGCAGTTCGATTAATCGTGCAGCCCTAATTTCTTCCCATCACTTTGCTTCAATTATAAAATTACAGGCTTGTGTGCTTTTTGCATTTTGCTAACCAAATGAGAACACAGTCCTTTCAATCTCTTTTACATAAGCAACAAATGTCAAACGCATCAAGGAACAATATGAATTCAATTGAAAGTTTTTTTTACCCTAGTTCTCTTAAATTGTATTAGGTTTAAGGTTGTATGCCATGCAACATCTTTTCATAAATTAATTTTGAGAAGGTAATTTTTACTGGAACAGTCTATACAATTTTGAGCTTATCCGAAATTTTTATCGCACTGAATCCTGATAACCCTCATTTTGCGATTCACACATATGCAGCTACAAGTGTTCACATGACCTGAAGAAACAACTCAAGAAACTAAAACGTGGCTCTACACTTCCCATAAAGCACTAATTGGATGAACAAAGCTTTCCATGGCGGCAAGTATTGCTTACAGACCAGGAACAAAGTGTTGGAACTTGCAAATGATTCTCTGAGGATTGCTCATTTGTTTGTTTCTTACTGGGACTACAGCCCATGAACGAGGCAGTATCCAGACCACAACTGACAGGCCCACGTCTGCCCATTATGCTCCTGTGGTGTGGCCTTGTTGAGTAATTGCTAGATTTCTGGTCAACGCTTCAAGAAACATATGTTCCACTCCACACTGCGAGACTCCTTGCAGGAGGCTAGTAGTTTCCAGCCATGTATAACGTCTCTTTTGACAAAGGGTCTTGGAGGATTCCACAGTGACCTACAGTGGAAATAATAGGACATAATTCAAAATAATTGTTTATTTTTTTTCCAAGCCAGCATATTTCAAAGCTTCAAAAACTTCAGTACTTTTACGATAGACCCTTTGTTTATGTCCTGGAGTTAAATCCAATTAAGCCGGGGTAATGCTTGGCAAGCGCCGGACAAGTTTAAAAAGTTTTGTAATAATTTTGCAAAACTGCTGTGCTTTGTTGTCCTCCCTTTCATTTCTGGCCTTGGCTAATGAACCCAACTCAGACCCTCCCTAAAACAGATAAATTTCTGCGCTTTCCTCTCCCTGTCCAAAGACAAAAGGCATGACCAATCATTATCCCTGTAAAAGTGTCTCTGTGGGACAATAACAGCGCAGGGGTCTACAGCAGGGTGCTTTCATGCTGATTATGAAAAGTGAGCTGTAAATATTTTATTTTAGTACTTTATTCAACCTTTCAGCTTCATAAGGTCACAGCTAATTTGCAAGCCATAAAAACGCATTTGGCAGATTTAACAGGGACGGGAGACGCACTGATGGCATCGTCAGGGTCCCGTGTTCCTTTGAGGAAGAGTTATTATTCCCATTAAGCCTGGCAGAACGATGAGGCCAGAAATTCGCCGCTGGTACGTCCCCATTGATCGCAGGCAGGAGAATGAGCTGCTAATGCATTTAGAGAAATAAAATCTGTTAACACTGCAGACGTTCAGCATTACAAGATAAATTATTTTCAACGGAAGGCATATGTGGGGTATTTTTGCACAAATAGCTGATTTCATTCTGGTTGACAACACGGTTAGAGAATAATTCCAGCATAACCTGGCATAAAACTGGGATATCCTTAGAAATATTCAGCCTGCTGATAACATACTGATGCAGGATAAACTTTAATAACAAATCCCATATTTAGTCCAAGTTATCCATAAATTTAATAAAGTAAGTGACTTTGAAGATTGGGACCTTAATGTTATCATGATACAATATGAACATGGCCACTTTGTTTTTGTGCACAAACTTCTCAAAGTTGCACCAACAGGCAGAGATGTATAGTAACGAAGTAGAACTACTTCACTACTGTACTTAAAGGTGCCCTAGAATGATTTGAAACAATGTTAAATTGTTCTCTGATATCTACATAGAGGGTACGTGGCTTATTTAAGGGCAAAAATTGTCCAGATACAGTTTTACAGGTCCATTTACAACCCTAAAAATTGTCCTTAGGATGTAATGCTCTGTTTTTGCCTTATTTGGATGAATATTAATGTTGAGCTCTGCTCTGATTGGCTTATTTCAGCAGTTCAGTTGTTCAGCTCGTGAGTCCTGACCGTCCTGACAGAACACAGACCGACTGAATGACACTTTAAGCAGAACATCTCAAATGGAGAGTGATAAAATGCAGCTTATTTGTTTATTGGTGTTTTCAGAACATCCGCACGTGAGAAAGAGCTCGCGTTTGTGCAGTTGCCAGATTTCCGTAATTAAATCCCCAGAGCTTTTCTGTGAAAAAATAAAACCCATCCGGTGTTTTACCTAAACATGTCCAATCTGGCAACCATAGGCGGTATCTGTACTTTTCTAAAGTATTATTTTTTTTCTCCTACTTCCACTTTTACTTCAGTAAATTTTCGATGAGTTTAATACTTTTACTCCAATATATTTTTATGTGCTGCATAGTTACTCTTTAAAATTATAAAAATGCTACGAATCCTTCCATTCCAAACCCACATTATTTACCACGGCCAGAACGGTAGATGGCAGGTTTGATGAAGCTGGCACATCACTGAGCGAATCAAGTGATTCAAGAAGACTGCACGTGCTCCTGTTCTGCCTTTTTTTTTTTAGCCGTCAAAGCTTTATTTGTTCGGTGAGTAATGTAGAATAGAATAACTGCTGCACTTGTCAGGGCGCATATGCGAGAGAGAGAGGGCACATCCGCGCATTCACCGTCTAAACAACACAAACGTCTTGCTCTCAAATTGCTCTCTATTTGTTTATATAGTTAATGTGCAGTGTGAAGTAACATACAAACAATGAACAGCTGTATTTTTATTAACTAAGATTAACAAAGATTAATAAATACAGTAACAAATATATTGATCATGGTTAGTTCATGTTAGTTATTAGTCTAATACATTAACTAATGTAATGGTAACTAATCAAACCATATTGTAAAGTGTTACAAACAAATCATTTACTCAGAACACCTCTTGAAATAAGAATAAGTGTGCTTGTATGTCTTTTTAGAAAGAGTGCTTGGTAAGATTTAATCTTAATAAACTACAGTATTTTCAGGTTATTTATATGACAATGTGTAGAAGAATTACCTAAAAAAATTATTTGAAAACTTGAAATTTGAAAATTTGGTGAAAACAGAACAAAAGTGCAAAGCAAGTTGTTATAGCTAGCTGTTAAATGTATTCAATTGTATGTGGTATAAAATAAGATTATTAGTTAAAATAAACTTTTTGGTAAATGAAATATGATGTTCAAAATTTTGACTACTTTCTTGAATAACTACATAACACAATACTTGTACTTTCAGTACTTGAGTAGTACATTTTTAAACTACTTGCAATACTTAAGTACAAAAAAATGTTGAATGCTTTTGTACTTCTACTTAAGTGTGGTGCTTAAAGAGCACTTCAACTTCTACTCAAGTCACTTTTTTGATAGTGCACTTGTACTTTTACGTCTAGGTCTCTAGTACTTTATACATCTCTGCCAACAGGGCTGTACCCCTAACAAGTGGCACCAAAATAGATAGACATTCAAACGACCTTATGTTGAGTCCAAAGGGATTGCGAAATGTTTTCTATACACCTTATAAATCACACTGTCTATATTTAGCTGAAGCATTCATAAACAAGAAACAAAACAGACCGTGATACCCCCGAGACCGGACATTCACTGCAAGGATCTAAAGAACATTTATGTCACATGGTACAGATATGCCTCCAGGCTTGGTGTCTGTACCTAACTGATGGAAACCACTGTCCAGTTGCCCTAAAGATACATAAACTCCAGGGTAGAAGATAGTACAGGCGATCAATTTTCTAATACACATTTACTGACCACCAAAAATTGTACCAAACCAATATGCTGTTTGACGTTGTGATATACATGCAAGAACCAGTGGAAGGGCTCAACACTCTAAAAATAGGTGTGCAAACTGTAAAATGTATTTAGAAGCACGCGTGCAAAAAATCCCTGCAGGTCATAAAAAGTCTTAAATGGTATATCAAACATCTTAATTATTATTTTAGAGGTCTTAAATTTGGGAATGGAAAAACGTGATTCGTGATACAGCCTAATGTGATTAAACTTCAAAAGGCTATGATTTCATTAAATAAACGTGAGCTGCATGTTTCAAAGTCAAAATGCGTTCTGCAGTCTTGTGGTTTAGAGCAGTTTGCAATCAATTAATACCATGCATTTATGCCAATAGATTGCTTGAGATCTACTGCTGATGAATTATGACAATGTTGGCTTTATAGTGCTTATATTGTATTATGTGGTAGATGGATGTAAGAGAGCATATTTTCTCTTTTTGATTGAGCAGTCGGCAAAACATTTATTCAATTTACTGTATAGATTTTAATAGTATTGAAGGGTACAATGGGGCTAGAGGCACATTTTGAAAAAAACTAAACAAAACAACAACAAAAAAAACATTAATTTTCACTACTCTGATACTGTATGATTGCAGAAAACATAAAAATAAAAGTGTTTTATTTTGTTTAAAAATGTATGAGGTGGCAAGCAGGGCATTTTTACCCCACACAGAGGGTTAAAGGCTAACCAGCATGGTTCAAAAGGCACACAGTAGATGCTTTTGCACCGGAGGAACCTTTTCATAGTCCCTAGAACTATAGGCAGAAGTACCCAGATTTTGACATGTTTGCACCGCAGGAACTAGGAAGGATTTTATTCCTAGGAGCTCATTTTGGGGGGACTAAGTTAGCTCCTACTTCAGATTAGGGTCTAACCCAGCACAATAGGAGCTATCAGTGTCGTAATTATGCGCTGATTGGCAGGACGCATGTAAAACACCAGCACCCACCATTTAAAAAAATGTTGTGTACACACAGATTATAGCCTATATATTTACTCCAGAAACTAACTCTTAAGGAAAACAGTGATAGATGGAGCTCTCAACCTTTACGCTAAAGAGAAATTGCAAAGCAACTCTGAGGACACCAAAGGAAACACAATTCAACCTCAGCATCAACCTCCGTGGTCGCATTAAGTATCAGCCAAATTTCCACATACATCTTCAAAAGTGGATGTTTTGGTAAGTGCCGGGGAAGATTAAGGAGTCTAAACAACTTTTTAAGAGTTTAGAGTAAGAGTTTCAGCAAAGGCATTATAGAAAGCTCTTCTGTAAAGATTCTTAAATTCTCCTTTTATGTTCAATGGAAAAAAATTACAGCATACAGCTTTGAAATGACAATAGCGTGAATAAACAATGACTAATTGTTGATTCAAACCTTTAATAAGATGTCTTGAAAGAAGGTAAAGACACAAAGGGCTCAAGCTGTGACAGTGGAGATGCTAGAAATCATAGTTAGAACACAAGTGAATGGTGAATGGAAGAGGTAGGAACTAAACAAGGACACACAAAGGTGCAGAGTGACTGTAGGGTACAAAAACACTCCTCTCCAGACGTCCTTGGAGCTGCAGACTTGAGTCAGAGGAAACCAGCTTGGGGAAAAGAAAGAGAGGGAAGGGCGGGAGGGAGACAATGAGGAGGATAAGGAGGAAGGGCAGTGGGGTTGTACAGTACCTCTGTTACCGGTGACAGCAGAATTGAGATTCTTGGAGTCTAAGGGACCTGTAGTGTCTGGGAGGGTGGGTGCAGGGGAGGTTGTGGATGGTGACGGTGTGGTGGGGGCATCTGTCATATACGCAACAAAAAAACAATGACAACAAACATGTAAACAGAAAGGGACGGACAAAAGACAAACAACAATGACAAGGGGGAAGAAAACATTACCATAACAATGGAACAAATGAAACACAATAGTTGTATGCTGACAAAAATGCAAATAAAAACGGATGGGTTTAATTTAATAATGCACACATGAATAAACTATTGAGAAGAAAAAAACAGCATGTACAGAACACCTGACATTCCAGAAATGTATGTCTTTCTTTATGATTTTTATGGATAGGGGGTTTGGTTTGTGTATAATATATCAAGCCATTCTAGACGATAGCAAAAATGACAGTTTTGCTCTCAAAATGGTAGAAAAAGCAAGCCGTACGCAGAGAGAAAAGCTTCAATATTTGATGAACTATCAAAAGCGGTCTGCACTGCTGAATTGCTGGATAAAATGAGAACAATAACCATAACAAGCTTTTTGCTCCTAATAATATATCCTTATATCATGGCAGCTAAGAGCTAGATATTAGAGCATCTTTAAAAATGCAAAAGAGCAGATGCTACTGAAAAAACTTTAGTGATCAATTTACACCTGCCATTAAACATGCTATTTTACCATACTGTATCTGGATATTTAGCTTTACACATTGCATTTAACACGAAAGTGTCCATTGTGATCGGATAGCGATCTGATCACATGCAGAGAAGGGATAGTTCACCCCAAATTAAAATTAGCCCATGAGTTACTCACCCTCAAGTCATCCTAGATGTATGACATTCTTCTTTCAGACGAATACAATCGGAGTTATATTGGGGAGTTTAGCGTCTCTCGCAATTCATAATGGTTATGTTACATTGCATCCATTATGCCTTTTTCATAAGTTGAATATGGAAGGTGGTCAGGCGGCAGCTAGATATTTTACTTTCTAAGGTTTTAAATATGGATTTTTTTCTTACACAAACGCATCGCTTTGCTTTTTGCCTTTATAACTCCTCAGAGCCGTGTGGAGTGTGTTTATGATGGATGGATGCACTTTTTTGGGCTTCATATTTTGGGTTCCCAATCACTGTCTTATAATGCTTGGATTAGCCTGGACATTTTTTAATATACTCCGATTGTATTTGCCTGAAAGAAGAAGGTCATAAGGTTGGCTTAAGGGGTAAGTAAATCATGGGGTAACTTGAATTTTTGGGTGAACTATCTCTTTAATTGCAATATATAAGTAAAAAGGGCCAGGTTAAAATGTTCTAACGTAAAAGCAAAATTCACTCAATATCTCAATTTCAAGGTGCAGTTTAATTTGAGTGATTTCTGCTTTTAAAACAGCAGGCATCATTTAAGCCTCTTGAATGTGATTCTGGTTCAACAATCAGTGTACTGCTGGCTGCCGTTTTGCATGCATAAAGCATGTTTAGCGCAGTGATAGGGACAGGAGAGGAGAGTTGGGCTCAAGTTGATAAGCTAAATCACCAGTCTGCCTTCATACTAATGGACTCAAGCAGACAAGCAGAGTAATCCAACTGATAGCTCAAAATTACACAGCAGCTCCCAGCTCCGGCTAACTAGAAATTAGATTCCACAGGTTGCAGGGGCAGACACATTAGTAAACAGCGGCTCATGGCTAGACTTGTGCATTCTCTGAGGAAAATGTAAGTGATCCTGGGCCATGTGAAACTCAGGGCGTTGCTAGGCTGTTGCTAAGGTGTCCTGAGTGTTTTTTAGTGCATTGCCATCAGTGTTGGGGAAAGTTACTTTTAAAAATAATGCATTACAATATTGCGTTAGTCCCTTAAAAAGTAACTTTAGTTACTTAGTTACTTTTCTAAGAAAAGTAATGTTACATTACTTTTGCGTTACTTTTTCTCACCTTTGTTTTTTATAACAAAAAAAGTTATATTTTTGTGTAAATGTAAATCCTCTTCACGGCAAAATTGAAATAAACCTCAGGCCGAGGTAAAAATGCAAATTCACGCATGCACAATAGAGGGTGCAGCTCAAACAAACCTTTCAGCTGTGCTGCTGTTCTGGATAATGCAAAATAGGACACAGGAGAGAAAAAAAGTTTAACACTTTACTTCATCATAAAACCATAAAAACTAAAGTCATTTTTGCTTATAGCTTAACGGAATCATCGAACGTTAACAGCAAAACATTGGCCAATAAAGGTAGATTAAATGCATAAAAATACTTGTTTTATTTAATTATTGGAGGTTTGCATAGTATTCTGATTTTGCATTTGACCGTTTTATTAATTTTGTGGAATACTGAATCTTTATTGTGTAAATGAGATTAAATGCTCACATTTAGGGCGTTTTCACACCTGAAAGTCCGCACCAAGGTCCGAACCAAAGTTTGTGTTTGGACATTTGGTTCTATTTGGTTTGCTTTCACATTGCAGTTATGTTAGCGCACCAAAGAACTTTACATGACGCACTGGCGTCCTGTCGTCATCATCTATGAGGGCTGCATCTTAACATTGATTGGTTTGTTAGCGCGTGCGTCTGACGTCAGTGTGTTGTCAATTCAGCGGCTAACTTTGACAAGAATGAATGAACAGACGCATCGTTGCCAATAATGTTAATATTATGGCATTACTATCTGCAGCACCAACTATACTCGAGGCAAATTCACCAAATGAACGTCCTCGTTGTGCAAACATTTTATCGGCGCCGACAGGAAAGGAGGAGCTCCTAGAAGATAGGCTTTTTAACCAAACAATGTATTTTATTTTATAGCCTAGTTATGTTTAAATATTATAATGTTATTTTTACATTTCATCTAGGCTATATTGATTATGAAACGTGCACAGATGTGCAAAGACATCAAGTCAGAAATAATTTTGACCACTTCATTAGATTTGTTTTGTAGAAAGCTTTATTTTGTATCTTAATTTTAATAAATGTTTCATCATTTGCCTGAATTTAATAAATAAGCTTAAATAAATAATATAGCAGACATCCCGTGACGGAGTGATCATTTGTGTTGCACATGAACTGGAGCGGTCTCATAACTAAACTGAAACTCATATAGTCAAGCAGAGCACGCCGTTCACGCGAGCTGACACGAGTACACAAGCGGTTCTGGTTAAAATGCTGCGCGATCACTGCTGCTTACATGTGCTGTGAGTTTAATCTGTGTTTTTTCACTAATCCTACACCAGAACTTCCTGTAAATGGTCTGAAAGTCCGAACTATACAGAAAATGCTTTCACACAAGAAACGAACCGAACCTTTGTTCAGTTTGGTCCGGACCGAGACTACCTCTTGACGTCGGACCAAATTTCGTCTGTTTGGTCCGGACCATGGTCCGAGGGAGGTTTCACACCTGTAATTTTGGTTCGTACCAAACTGAAAAGTCCGAAAATCCGGACCAAACAAGGTAGGTGTGAAAGCACCCTTAGTGTAGAACTACAACAACTATCATGTTTGCACTTACTCCTGATTTTTCTCAACATGGGGAGAAGAGTCAAATAAATGTGAAAAAGTAATTTAGATATTTTGTTGTAAATTTTAACAGTAATGCAGTACTTTACTAGTTACTTGAAAAAGTAATCTGATTACGTAACTCAAGTTACTTGTAATGCGTTGCCATTTCTTATTGGCTTCCTATGAGATTTCTTTCAGATTTGTTATTGTCTAATTGCTTAATATTTGTGGTATCACAAATGACTTACACATCAAACTTTAATTTTTTAAGTATAGAAAAGTGTTCTTAGGTTAGGAATATCATCAAACTCCTAGCTCTAAGTAAGAGTGTAAAAGTTTTGCCTTATTTATCAAAAAACACTGTTGTTGGCTGGAGCTTTGAGTTTTTTTTATGTTATCTTTGTTTCCAAAGAAAATTATTCATAATGCATTAATAATAAACACATAAAAGCTTTACCATATACACACAGTAGATGATCATTTCTCAAGAGCAAGTAATTTGGCACAAGTTTCTATTTACTAGAAAAAAAAATTACTTTCAGATGGCAGGGTTGTAAGTATTTCTCTGTATGGTTGAAATGTTTAAGTAATGTTTGGCTGTTAAAATTACAGAAGTAAACCATTCATTGGCTGGTTTCTGCAAAAAATGATTAACACAGTCCCTGTTGCTTTTAAAACAAGGCTTTGTTCATTTGATCATCTGACCAGCCCAACATAGCAACAGTAACTCAACCAATAGGGTGAGTTTGGGGCGTGGCTATTGGTTTAATCAACCAATGGTAGATAGCGGTGCGTTTGGGAAACTTTTTTTTTCTGTTTGATGACCTAGCACTGCAAATATTCACCTTTTAAAAAAAACCTATATAACAGAAATGATGCTCATTTTAAAAGTACAGGTTATGGAACTAGCAGATCATGAGATTTTGGCTTGTGTTTTTTTTTTTAAGTTGGGGGATATAGAGATTTATTAAAGTGTTCAAACCTGTTCAAACATTCTAGATACTATTGGCCTGCTCTAATATCTTATTTAAATGTCATGGCCCAATTTTAATTAAGGGTGAGATTTGAATAATAATATTGACTATACCTCCCTCTCAAGTACCCCACTGACATGGCAGCCCTCTGCCTGGAATATCAAGCATTTGGCTGCATATTGAACAGGTAATATTGCATTTTGAATTGCCACAATACAAGATAGGTGATCTGATGAAGGACAGTGACCATTATATTGCTCCAGGTTTTGTGCTAATCACTGATGGAAGGACAGCATCATGTTTTGCCATTTAAAAAGACAGTAATGAATTCAGACATGGTGCTTTATATTTGTGACACCCAATTAGCTTTTTATTCCTACAGAGAAGGTGTCAGATTTATAGTATCAACATCATTAAAAGCTTTGGTTCTTCTTGTTGTTATAGTGTCCTGACATTTCAATGAGCCACTGACTGGACCCCTACACTGCACCATAACGGCTAATTAAATTTTCTTAAGATGGCCCGTGGGAGGATACAACAGCCGAGGTAGAAGGAGAAAGTGAGAGAAAAGAAACTTCTCGAACGGAGAGGCAGAGGAAGAATCTTCAGGACTGGAGGGGTTTAGTGTCAAGAAGGCAGGGGAGACTCTTCCGCTTGATGCTCACAGTCATATCCGTCCTTAGCCTGTGAGCATTTCCGCACAGCTGCCTCTGATGAAAGCGATGGCAGATGTGGACGCAGTGTAGCCTCTGAACCTCAGGGTGTATCGAGACCCATCATGATTTACTGTTATGCTAAGTGGGTAAAACTCATTCTCTTAAAGGTCCTGTTCTTTGCATGTTTTCGAAGATTTGATTATGTTTACAGTGTGCAATATAACATGAGTTCATGTTTCGCGTGTAAAAAACACAGTATTTTTCACACAATTTACGTGTCTGTACACCGATGTCTTCTCTGTCCTAAAAACGGCCTGATGATTTCCTTGTTCTATGAAGTCCCTCCTTTAGAAACACATAACGAGTTCTGATTGGGCCAGCGCTTCTCGTGTTGTGATTGGACAGCAGCTTAGCGCACTTTGCCCGGAAAGGTCCCGCCTCTTACCATAACGGGGAGATGCAAGCGCTGAATGCGCGCTCTTCTCCACGTGGGAGAGCAACAAGACCACGCCCCCTATTTTGCGTGTTCTTGTGGGCGGAGGGTTAGTCAACAAACGGTTCTAGTGACGTCATTACATCCCTGCACTTCCTGCTGTAGTCCAAACCGGTCGTTCGCTGTAGGCTTTGAAAGGGAACTTCTGTTAAATAAAATATCTCGCTTGGCATTGAACTTTGAGCTTTATAATTTTACAAGTATTATTTATGCTCTAACAGCAACATTAAACACTAACTAAAGTTTAGAAGATGGAATCGCGAAGAACAGGACCTTTAAGCGAAGTCTGAGAAAAGGGGGTTGCTGTGTGCAATATTTATGACTCAGAGGTGATTGTGTAAATCAGAATAATACTAAGTTTTGCCCATATTATGAAAGTCAATGAGATGAGTTCAATTTCCATAAAAACATTATAAAGGTATTATGAAATGAATCCATACAACTTGTATGATGTCTTCTGAAGGAATACATTAATTATATGTGATAAACCACAGATTTAAGTCTGACTATCAAATCAAAACACTGGTCAACTGGCTTACAAAGACTACATCAATATGGTGACACAAAAGTTTTTGGGTCACATTGGCTTCTATAATATGGACAAAATAACCGATATCCTTAAAATGTATGTCACATGAGTTTTGAAAAACATTCGGGTGAGTAAATTATGAATTTTCATTTTTGCCAGAATTATTTCCTTTAAGCCAGCTATTGTTGCATTTTGACCCGAGATGAATTTTTGAAAACAAATTGTGCTCATCAAAATTGTCCAAGACCTTAGGACTTTTGCCACACTTGAACCACGAATACAGACAAAAAAAAAAAAATAGACTGGATCTGAAGAGTTTATGTGGTTAAAATGAAAGTAAATTAATGTACACCTAAAAAGACTCCTTATAGAGCTATATCTTCATCTAGTGGCAAGAGATGGATTGATGTAGAAATATCATGTTGTATTATTTATTTCTAAAAGAGGTCGGCAGTGACACCCAATGTGATTATATTCTGAGCTGAAATAACAGGGTTATGCATGTAATGTTGAGTTATTTTAAATTTAGGTTGAAGAATGGCCTTACATTTTATTATTTATTGATAAAATCTAGTAATTTAAAGATATATAAAATAATAATAATAATAATAAATATAGAAAATATAATAAAAATAAAGTGACAAGCTTTCTGGACCCCCCCCCCAAAAAAAAAGTATAATTTTAAGGATTCGGGTCATTTTGACCTGCGAGGGACTGACTTGTTACAGTGTGAGGGATGGGATTTTAAAACATTGTAGCTTTCAAGTGCTTGAAAATAAAAGCAAAATATTTGTAGGGTAGAAACGGTGGTTTGATTAGCAATGCAGATGCTTTCTGCAAGGTCTGTTTGCTTAACAGACATGTTACTCTGTCACTCACCGTAAATAACCAGCTTGTATTCAGCGTGGCTGGTGCCGAGGTGATTGTTGGCTTCACAGCGGTAGGTGCCGTTGTCTGTTTTGTTCAGTGACGTGAAGGTGAGTTCTCTTCCTTCAACAATTATGTGGTCTGGCGGCACTCCTCCGTCTTTAGTCCAGCGTACTGGGTCTGGCCTGGTGAAACACAGATTTTTAGCTACTAATAAAAAGCATAATTCAGTTTTCCATGAGGTTTAATTGAGGACTCATAGATTTTGTTTTATTTCCCAACCTTTGAAAATGTTGCACTTTGGGATTTGCAGTGCTGTAGGTGCTACACACAGCCAGAAACAACGCAAGGTTTGGCAGACATAATAGCATGTTCTTTTCGTGTTCCTCATTCTTAAATCAATGTATCTGAACACCAAAAGGTGCAATAACTATATCAAGAAAATTTGATTCCTTATGATATGACCCTCTTAATCCTACAACCAATAAAAAAACAACACCACAAAGTTACAGCAATGGCTTTAAGAATATAACATTCACAGAGAGAGTTTTAAAGTTTTCAACTTTAGTTTATCAAAGATTTGACTCAAAACAGATCAAAACATTTTCCTTTAAAATTATTAGAAAGTATTAGCCTTATTTTAACTTCACTTGTACCAACAGATAAGCGCTTCTTAATGTTGTTTTCCATGTGAATTTATGGTTATTTATTCATAGCTGTTTAATTTCAACAGAATTAAATTTATGAGTCATCACATTAATTCAAGCATGTAGTTATAAGCCGCTAGCCGTAGGCCTGCCCACGGGGCGATTTCTCCTTGGTGCAGTAGATATGCAACACATCTTCCCAAAGCTCTTTGCAAACATTATCATTCAGCTAGATGCTGATAAATTGTGGATGCTTACGAGGGGTTTCCTTGAGGTACACATTCCAGTTTCAGGTACTGGCCCTCCTGTGGGAGGGTTGCGGAGTGCATGATGTTTACAACGGGAGCATCTATGACAGAGACAGAGAGACGAACAAAGAAATATTGTTTCAGACAGCAGCATCCAAGCAGAGGAATGATCAAAAGGTAAGTGATGTGATGTGACGTTACTCAGGCTCAAATGCTCCACTGCATCTCACTGGATTGATTAAATGTCAAAGCTTCAAAGAGAAACTCTAACTGGTAAATGACATTTGTCTATAATCCCTGTGCATAATTTTGGCTTATATATCAAGTTTTAAAAGTTGCCGAAATTACTTTTTATAGTAGCTTTAATAAGTCAACACCCAATGAATGAATGGCAATTGGTACGTCTTTTAGCATATATACAAGTGTACAAGTGATTGTTATTGAGCAGTAAAGTCAAAATTTCCTGAAGAGACACAACTGCTTTATATGATGAACAGATTTAACTAAGGGTTTTATTCACATATTGACATATTAACTGAAGCTCAAACATTGCTTGCTTGACATCTGAGAACAAATGAGGCTCATTTTCGTATTGCACGTTTTCAGCTTCCGCAGGAACTAAAGAGGTTTGTTCTCTTGTATGAAAAAATTATGGTTGAGCTTCTGTTTATTGATGATCAATGTTTATATGTAAAATTCAACATATAAAGCCCTAAACTGCTCTATTCATATGGATTTGTTTAACAATTTAAAGCATTAAAGTGGTAGTTGCGGAACCTGCCAATGGAGGGACATAAATCTCTCAGATTTGAATCAAGAAAATCTTAATTTGTGTTCTGAAGATGAACGAAAGTCTCATGGGTTTGGCATGACATGAAGGTGAGTAAATGATGACAACATTTGCATTTTGAGGTGAAGTAACCCTTTAAGGTTATGGTTTACAGTAAAGTTCATGGGATGTTGGCTTGAGTTGGGACCCTGCTGTACTCACAGTGGACCTCCAAAACCTGCGTGGTCTCTTCGTGGGTGGCAGTAAGGGCCACATGGTCCACTCTACAAGTGTAGGCCACACCGTCATCCTGCCGGTCCACCTGGAGCCGCAGGGAACTCTTCACTGTGAATGTCTTGCCACTGGCATTCACCTCTTTGGCACCTGAGAAAAGTGGATAAGAAACAACAAACAGCATAACAAAAATGAAACGCGTTTCAGAGCTTCACATACATTACGGTTAAAGTCACAGTGAGAACTTGAAGTATTGTGGAACACTTCGGGGTTCAGAAAGATGCACCACTCTTTTTTAAGACTTATTGTTTCAATAGAAAACTTTCGTTTTGTGAAGACAGTTGAGTTGCATTCATTATTTCCACCCACTGACGCACATCACTGTGTTTGGAATGCTCTTGAATCCTGCCTCTATCTTTTCTCACATCCAGAACCGGATAAAACTGGTAAAAGTAAAACTTTAACTCTTATCTGACTCTCTAAAAGTCGAAAATATTGATCTAATTCTTGTTTCTCTGCGTATAAATGAGCTAAATTCTCATGGCAAATGAAGCAGGGTTTATTTTTGCAGTTGTGACAGGTTAATTTCATTGGCTTAAAAAAAGTAATTCCTCATTGAACGTTAATTAAATTAGCCTACATTTTCTGCTATAGAATTAGTGTTGATGTATAGTGTTGCACATGAGACATTTATCAGAGTAAAGCAGCTCCCCTTATTTCTTCCTGAAAACTCCATTAGTTGAACAACAGATTGTGTTTTGTTTTGTTTGCTTCATTGTGTTAATGGCTTTTGCATTTATAGGCTTATGCTGCATACGCCGCTGTCTAGTAGCACTGACAATACAAACCCACGGCAATTAATCCACCGCATCTCAATGAGCTTAACAAATACTACAAATTTCTCATCAAAAGGATATTATTACATATTTAAGAGTGTAAATTACCATTTCCGTAATGTCAAAGAGTTGTTCAAATAAATGTAAGGACCACAGAACATGCACATTTTTTACAACACCAGAGAATCTAAAGTCAAGTTCCCAAGTCAAAAACAAATCATAAACCCGGTGCAATGCGGTGCCAGACACGACACAAGTGTTCACAACATGGACACTATAGGCTGGTCCACAACATCAATACACTTTTCTTATTACACAAAAGTTTGTTTGCTGCCTCAAAGAACCTGTGTTTAAATATGAAAAAAATAAAGGATTCAAGCCTTTGTGTTTCAAGGAAGAGCCCCTTGTGTTTTTTTCTGTTCCACTGCCCTGTGTCTCATGTTTTTTAACCAGGAAAAATGTTTTTTTTTTTAACATTGTGGTTAACAAAACACAAAGGGAATTAATTAGTGCATCATGCAAATCATTTTTTTGTTGATTTGTGTTTGTGGATTCAAAGACAAAATCAGAAAAAACTTCACTCCTTCCAAAACCTTCAGATTCAGGTCCAACCATAAGGTACACATCCACACAATTCTCGTCTATATGAATCATCATATTCTTTCTCTCTTTCTCCATTTTGCTCTCCCTCACTTCGCAGCATCACTCCTGCTATCACTGCCAAGCTGTCAATCAGCTTCCTCTGGGGGTGTCGCCACCCGCTTAGGAGCATCTGAGCATGCAGAAGATATAATTTAGAAACCTGAACACAAACCCACATGCGCATGCGTGCAAACAAACACACACACGCATGCTGAGAAGAAGGTACAGTTCTATGGGTATTCTTTTCTCTTGCAGTCAAGAGGTTGGGGGTAAATTTTTGTTCCAGATAAACAACAAACATACAGGCTGTTAGTCTGTTCATAAGTGCATTCAGATGAATAACACTTTGTATGGCTGTGAACGGAACCAGAAAACTTTCATTTGAGAGTAGACAAACACTCTCAGCAATTAGATGTGGAAAGTTTGTTCCAGCCCATGGTTAGAGCCAGTCAAGATTCCCAGCATGCTTTTAAAGTTTCTTTAGATCAACTTTAGCATGTTACAGTTGGAATTGTGGCAAGTGGTGGTCTTCTGAAATGTGGAAGCAAAATGTGACCTAAAGTAAATAGTGACCAATTAAAATAAATTAATTGGTTTGAGTAGGGTAAACTTAAATTAAGCAAATTAGTTCCATCAAAAGGGAACTGGCACATTTAAAGTAATCTGAATTGTTTAATTGTTTTGAGTTTTATGAACTTAATTGTTTTAATTTAGACAAACTTAAATGTAACTGAAACTGGGCTGAGATTTCTCTTTCCCAGCATGCTTTGCATGGCACTGCAAAGGGATAGTAAACGCTAAAATTAAGTGTTATATAATGCTTTTTGTGCAAGATTAATGTTGGAGTGTTTAATGTTTAGCTATGCAAAAATGAGTTTCTGTTATGTTGGGTTTTGGGGGGATTTCCATCATAGTGACAAGTAGAGCTTAATTTGAGAACAGGTATGTTGAATGTACTGCAGTACAATAAATGCAGAACCCAATCAATGATTGCTAAGCTCTGCTAATGCTATTGTTTCCAATTATTTTATGGAATCGGCTATTTTAAACTAGCCCGTTTCCACTACTAAACATATTTAAGTTAATATTACTTGATAATTTAAGTGAAATGCATGAGTTTAGAGTTAGCTTACTTAAATATTTAAAATTAAGAGCAATTCAAATGCATGAGTACAAAATAAAATGATAGCTGTGCTTTCTTAAACGTTGAATTCCTTAACTAAAACATTTTGATGTAACTGATTGCCTCAAATGTTTCCCCAGCTTATCTGGGTATACAGTGTGCTGTGTGTGAGTTTTACTCCAATGAAAATTAATCACCCTGTCATTTTTTAATAAATATGCGGTTTCCTGGTTCATGATAAAACAATTATTATTATATTATCGTACAAACAATTTTATAATAGGCTTGTTAATGCATATGTTACCAGCAATGTGTGAAATCCGGCATTGTATAGAATGCCTGAAGTTGGATTTAATGAACCAACCTACATCAAATATTGATACTCCTGATAATTTTTGCATATTATTAACCGGCATGGAGGTTTACCTTTCATTTAAAGGAACTGTATGTAAGAAATGTATTTTAATTAATCATAAAATGTCCCTGATATGTCACACGATATTAAGAAATCGTGTTCATTTCAAATACTTATATCACTGACAACAGTAGTCCGGCCAGGATATTGTCATTTAAAAGTTGTTGTTGCAGCCCTCAACTGATGTTGACATGTTGTGTTTTGGCCTGAAGCTCCGCCCTCCATCTATCTACCAATCACAAAGTCAGTAGTGTTTGGGCATCCGGGTTGCCATATCTGCTCTAGTTACCACAGCTGCAGCTACAAACGTTCCTGCTGATCCTGCAGCGTATCTGACAACCTCGAGTCAGGGGGAGGGGGAGAGGGGATACACTTGCAGTACCAGTTTTGGCCGCAATCTTACATACACTACCTTTAAGTGAGCTCAGTTCACTTTTATTTTTATTGTTTTACTCTGATTCTGACTCCCAGGTAGTTTAGTTTAGCTGTATAATTTTTATTTTGTCCATTTTTTTTAACCAATTTGCAGCTATTATTACACTGGCAGTAATCAGTCATTCACAAAATCAATTTCTGCATTCATTAGGGCTGTTGTGGCCTAAAGGCCAAAGTATACTTCACTTTTTGTGTTCGCAAGCATCAGAATAGTGCACGTGATTTGAATTTCGTCATCAGAACAGTACGCACGTACTGAACACGCAGCGGTAGATTTGTGTAACTATTTTTTGTTTGCAGTATTAACATGGGTTGTAGCTCGTGGCAAGAGATTGCTCAAAGATGCAAATGCGTCGAAAACCTATGTACGCGTACTAATCAAAAGAAGTATACTTTTTAAGGCTGAGTGTTAGACTGTGCGCAAATGCTTGCATGTGTAAAAAAACGAAGTATACTTTCGGCTAAATGGTTAAAGAGTCAGACTGGAACCTGAAGAATGTGGGTTTGATTCTCAATATCAGGCAGAAAATAAATTGAGGTGCCCTTGAGCAAGGCACCTAACCCCCAATCACTCCCCAGACGCCACAGCAAAAATGGCTGCCCACTGCGCCGAGTGTGTGTGCAGTGTGGGTTTGCAGTGTGTGTGTGTTCACTACTCCTAATGTGTGTGCACTAACTTGGATGGGTTAAATGCACAGCAGAAATTCTGAGTATGGGTTACCATACTTGGCCTTTATGCCATGTCACTCACTCATAGGCACTTCTCTCACAATCACGCCTCACTTTAGGCACTCAACAAAACCGGAATGTCATCTGCTTTCTACTGATTTGATTGCTGAAATATGTCCATTCACCTACATCATCTATTTATTTATCTACTCATCCATTCATTCAACCATCTTTCCATCCTGTAGGGAAAAACCCCTAGCATAATGAGGGTTTGTTACCACTGTCTACTTCAATTGTCCCTCTCCGTAAGTTAGTGAGAGGGGAGAGATTTGCTAGCAGACAGAATTGAAATTAAGGTCAGCATGTTTTACATGAATATTTATGAAGGCAAACCAGTAATAGAAACATTATCACAGATGCACACTCCCCAGCGCGCACACACACAAGCTCTCATTTAATGCACACAACAGCATTAAAACTGTATCTAATCTTTATTACACACACATCAGCACGTGTAATTACATACATAGTTGGATGTCATTCGACGTGGCACAATTTAATGTGAAATATCACTAATTTCGGTTTTAAGGCTGTGCTCTTTCTGGAACTGAAATGCTTTCCTGGAACTCTGCGATAGCTACAGCATATGGTGAGCCCAGAGAGCAGCGAGAACAGGAAAGAATAAAACGTGGGGTAAGATTAGCATTTCATTTTAGCTGTGAGCAGTTCTGAATTCAAATGCTGTTTTCCACCTAAAAGGGAGGTATTTAGAACAACAGGAGGCACAAAGGTGTGCAGCTCATCTCTGCCGCTTCTACCCCATTTTGCAAGCCCATTAGTGAGTGAGCAAGAGGGAATAAAAAAGAGAGAATGAAAAAAATAGAGAGAGCAAAAGCGCTCTTTATCCGATCACCGCGAACTGCTCTCAGGCTAAACACAGTGGTCATTCCTAGTGGATGGAGGATATTTATTTGTGTATTTGACTGAAGTTGGCTTTTGGCTGTTTGTTTGCATGGCAAGAGCTTAAATTCGAGGTAGCGGTTTTGAATTTCCTCACAAAATTGTCAGTTTGTGTTTATTTATGCGGCATAATCTTCTGCCTGTGGTGAGAGACTCTGGAGTTTCTCCACACGTGAGTGGAGCTCTACAGCGAGCGACTGAACGCCCATCTCATCTATCTAGCGCTAATCCTAATGTCCCAGAGACATGAGAACCGATAACGACAACATTATTTCAACAAACGCCCCCAATCCCCAACCAGGATCACTATAAATATCAGTTACTCATATTCCACGGCTCTCCGCCATGGCTCACTGTTCAAATATCCTTCATAAATGGTCAGTGTGGGTGTCAATGTAAAAGCTCCTTCTGGTGCCATGCAATTTTATCTCTCTAATCCACACAAACAGTCTCCCTGCTGGCAGTTCTTTCACTAGGGTCAAATACGCTAGACTGAGATGGGATTTGTTGATGCGATTGTCTGAGGCTGGTTGGAATTAATGATCCTGTTCCGACACGCGCACACACACACACGTGCACGCACACACACACGTGCGCGCGCGCGCATTGTCTGACTGCTAACAGTGTGATGATATCACCTCCACTAGGACGCAACTGCACATTCACAGGATAAGCTGTTTTTATCAGTGTCGTTGCTATGGACTCGCCACAGGTGACACACTTGTAGGTACAAGCCCCTCCCACAACTGGTTCAACGCCACACCTTGTAATGTGTGAGAAGAACCTGCTCAGTTGTTTACCCAGCCAACAGTAATCTGCTAACAGACACAGGTTTCCATTTCTCATCTTTATCACCATATCAACATCTGCCGTTGTTTACACCTGGTATTAAGATGCGTTTTGGTCGATAGGATCACAAGTAGACGAAGGAGACACATTCCCATTTACACCTGGTGTTTTAATCTCTCGCTTTAGTCTCTTTTGTCCACTTTCGATCATCTCTGTCCTGATTTCTTCGAGGGGAGGGTCAATGGGCTGGTAAATGTATCAGCCTATTTAGATCTTTCAATCTAATGGATGGAATAAGCTTACACAATTTACATACCCAGACACACAGTGTTGGCCCAGATCCGGCCCACATCTGGTACGGGTGGAATACACACACAACAGCACGTGTAATTACATACATAGTTGGATGCCATTCGACATGGCACAATCTTAATGTGAGATACCACTACCCCTTGGTGCTGTGCTCTCTCTGGAACTGGAATGCTTTCCTGAAACTCTGCGATAACTACGGCATATGGTGAGCCCAGAGAGCAGGGAGAATGCGTGGAATCCACATGTGCCAGATGTGGCCCGGATCTGGGCTGACACTATGTTGCTGTCTGGGTATGAACGAGCACGGACAGCCGCACGACATGCCAAACGCTGTGAGTGCATGTTAGAAATCAGGAATGGTGAGAGAATATTGTGCTTGGAACATTTTTCGTCTTCAAATCACACGGGTCTCCAGCCGATCCCATCTGGCTAGTGCACTTCCCATAATGTTTACACATTAGGCAGAGAGTAGGCGGTCTTTTGCAGCTCTTCAAACACATTTCTCTAATTGATTAGTTATTACTACACGACTATACTTGGCTGTAGTTAATACACACAACCATGACCAGCTCCACCTATAATCAATCAAAAGCCCCACCCACAGTAATCTACTATTTGTAGGGTGGCCTGCGATGAACCTAGTCCTAATCTCCCTTAGTAAAACTGACTAACTGCAATATTTCAAACAATTTTCCAGTCTGGTACATGTTTACAATCACTTCACAGACACACTGCATCCTATCTTGAAGTGTCTGATGTAGGCTGTGTTGATCAAATACATATAACAAGGCAGACTTCACCGTTTGAATGACCTCTCTTTCTTCACACATTAGAGATTATCCAGCTCGTACGCTGCTGTGAAGTTGGACTCTGATTCCCGGCCCCCGCAGCCAGGATGAAAGAGGGAGCTTAAACAGCGAGGAGCGCTGTGTGTTCAGACTCAGCGGCTGCCGTCGGTCTCTCTGCCTATCATAAGCAGCGCTAAGAACTTCTCTCTCTCTTGTTCAGCTGTGAGCTTTTATCTAGCCACCTGGGCGTTTGTTTTCACCAGCCAGGACTGAGCAGATGTTTTGTGTCTTAAAGACACTGACCGGTGTAAAACAGACAAAGAAAGCAGCCATTTTATTAACACACACGTGGTGTTTCCATGTTTTATGGGGACTTTACATACGTGTAATGGATTTCATACTGTACAAACCGTATTTTCTATCCCCCTACACTGCCCCTGCCCCTGAACCTACCCATCACATGAAACATTCTGCATTTTTACTTTCTCAAAAAACCTCATCCTGTATGATTTATAAGATGTTTCCCCTCATGGGGACCAAAAAATGTCCCCACAAGGAAAAGGATTTCGGATATTGCCATCTTTGTGGGGACATTTTTTCCCCATAACGTAGGGATTACCAGCACACACACACACGTACATGCACACGCGCACGCACGCACGCACGCACACACGTTTTTGTGAAATGTGGGGACATTCCATAGGCACAATGCTTTCTGTCCCCCTATACTGCCTCTGCCCCTAAACCTACCCATCACAGGAAACATTCTGCATTACTCAAACCTCATCCTGTATGATTTATAAGCATTTTGAAATATGGGGACATGGCCAATGTCTTCATATGTCACCCTCTCCTTGTAATACCTGTGTCATACCCATGTTATTATACATATATATTTGAATCCTCATATTTTAGAAAAACATGCCCCTCCTCCCCCCCTTATACTTTGCTTAATTTAATCCATTTTTAAACTCTAAACTCTAGTGTTTTTCATGCTAAGCATTTTAAAAACATCCCGCTGTTTTGAGTGAATGAAATACTGCAAGACTGCACCAGGTGCGGTTTATGGATCACAAGTGGCCAAAACTTGCAAAACATGTTTTTAAAATATTGACAGGCTTGTGCTGCAGTTCTATGACTGTTTTACCCTCCAGGCAAAAAATGATGAATTGTGGACTTCAGTGGGGGTAAATTATCAGGAAATTTTAATTCTGAACTACTCCTTTAAGGCAAGACACCCCAGAGTATAACATTTACTAATAGATATCTCCACTTTCCCAGTTGAATTTCCATACATTTTTAGAACAGAACTCTGAACATTGGATAATGCCAGATTCAAAACATGTTTCATTGTGTTAACATTCGAGTCAACAATTTTTACAAAAGGGAATATTGGAAATCTCTTTTTATAACTACATAAAATCAGAAAAAAATATGTTTTAAGAATTAAATGTTTTATAAAGTCATGCAAATAATATATGAACAAACCCCTTCAGAATGTAGACAGGAATAAAACATAGAAGTCTAGTGTGTGAAGATTTCTGGCTCAGTGCACGAGTCAAAAAACAGTGTTTGACCTGTATTGTCTCTCCTTAAGAAATGGATGTCAGCACATTGTTATGCAGCTGCGTGTGTGGTTTATGTGTACATATAATAAAACCGTAAGATAAATCAACATTTCATGTTGCCTAATTCTGCCATCTTGTATTCGAACAGTGAGATGGAACGAAAGAAATAGTTTCTAGCAGAAACCCCGGAGGAAAAAAAGAGGATGACGATCACTCTCTCTTTCATCTGCTTTGGAGATTTTCCTGTCGGCTAATCTGTTACATGTTCTCATAGTTCTCCTCAGGGGAGTTTTCCTCCCTCAAGGAGGTCTGGGGATGGATATGCACCCTTATCATTCTGGTGGAGGAAAAAAGAAACATTCACTTCTACAGAATCTTATTAATGTCAGCATATCGTATGTAACCTACGCCACAAAAAATAATGGTCTTAAGCAGTATTTTTTTCCAGTAATAATATCTAAACATCCTTAAAACAAGATTACTTTAGGAGCTAAATTGCATTAGATAAGACTTTTATCTCTAGTTAATTTTTCCTACCCCATGGGCATTTTTTCTCTCTTTTGTTTTAAGTATAAGCCTCACTAAAACCTCATCTAACTTTGTTAGATTTATGTTTAAAACAGAAACGAACAATTTGCCCAAAGGGTAAGAAAACTAAGGCTAAGCATTTTTGCTTTTCAAGTACATTTATCCTGTTTTAATAACATTAGACATTGTACTGGAAAATAAGAGAATAACATTGCTTAAGAAAAAGATTATTTTGCAGACACAAAGTACACTCGGAGACTTTAGGAAGAGAGTGCTGTCAGAGGTCTGGGATGAGGGCTGATGGAAAATGTCGTTATAGTGCATGTTTTATTCATATGTTTTATTCATGTTTCTGCCAAGACACAGGAGGCATTTTAGAATTCCATTTTTAATGACTATTGATTGATTGCACTCAACATGATGTAAGGGGAAACTGTGGGGGTAAGAAAACTGCACACGCTACATGCAAAGACCTGTACACATTCACATTTATATTTCTTTATATATATACAAAGCAAAAGAAGGACAACTGAATATTGCTGACAGGTTCAGACTACACGATGGGTGCTTCTCAATACTAGATAAATTGATGCTTCCTCATTTCCTCACTTCTCAGTCCTCCAGCCTGTGAACTGGAAACCGATCAAAGAAAGCCATCTTGAAGGACACCTCAATTCTCTAATTGCACCACAAGGAGGTGAGAAGTGAGAAAGCTGGTTTCGAGGAGTTGCAGAGGTGTATCGTATGCGAAAGTCTTTCTTGCTGAGAATTCTGACACGCACATAATTTCACCTCGCCCTTCTCATCTGTCACAATTTTTATATAATTTGAATCTTTGCAGTTTAAATAAACCATAAATCTTGCATATATCAACAGGGCATCTTGTTCCTTCTCTCACATTCTACGGGGGTGGAGATGAGACGTGAGGGAAGGAAGTGAGGAAAGGAAACAAGGATAGACAAATAAGAAACGAGAAGCATCCTATATCAGCCTGACATAGGGTGTCATGGTGATTCGTAAATGACAATGGGCCTTGGGACATAAGAATCGATCATTTTAGTGTGTGATGAATAGTGAGCGTCTTTGACACTTTATGATGCCCCAACAGAAAAGGGGTGTTCAACGTGAAGCATACGGCTCCATCTGCTCTCGCTGTACTTTAAAGGATTAGTTTCGCTTTAAAAATGAAAATTTCCTGATAATTTACTCAGCCCCATCTCATCCAATTTGTGTCTTTCTTTCTTCAGTGGAAAAGAAATTAAGTTTTTGAGGAAAACATTTCAGGATTTTTCTCCATATAATGGAGAATGGCAAACAAAATGTTGAAGGTCCAATTCAATGATGTTTCAAAGGTCTTCAGAGGCTCTGCACGATCCCAGCTGAGGAATAGGGTATTATCTAGCCAAAACATTGGTCATTCTCTAAAAAAATTCAAAATAAGATTGCGCATTCATGCTGGAAAGGTCACGCTATACCGCCCTAAGCGGACGTGCAAAGACTAATATACAAATGCCCTTTACAAAAAAACTCCATCTACAACTCTTCACAATCGTCCAACATCATTGTTTAACCTTTTTAAGCTAAAGGATGTTTTTGTATTAGTCTTCACATGAGCGTTCCTAAACAAGTCGCTTTTAATTCGAATCCCACTGCTTGATGGTTCTACGTCACTAGAAAATACATTTGCAAGACGCCCATCTATGTATGTGGTATGTTGTCTTCTCCGCGAACAACTTGTCCCACCTCCAAACATGTAATCATTTTATGTAAAGAGTTCAACACGGGATTCGCAAAACGCTTGCTCTTGAAAGATGGGTCAGTGCTCAGTTTATTTGGACCAACTTGCTCCTCAGAATCACAACCTGTAAGTATGATTAAGTATTGATGTATATATTTTCCACCGGTTGTTAAAATACATTTTGCGTTTTATATTATGTAAGTTTCCGGCAAACATCAAACTGAAAAGTGGGCCACTATTAACTGCGTCAATTAATGCATAATTTCTAACGTCACAAGATAAAGGATTGAGCAAGATGTGTTTAGCAAACTTTAATTTTACATCAGTAATTCACGTTAAAGTTTGGCTAACGTATGCACCATTATTGATACAGTTCCCTCATGTGCTCTTTAATAAATTAGAAATATACACATGGGTTTGTAAATGGACATACACTTGTTAATGCTGATGGTGAGGAATTACAGTTGCAACATCGCATAATGTTCCTCGAAATGAGGAGTGTATTACTGAGAAACGTCTGGCTCATGTCGTTCTTGCGATGGAGTTTCGTGTTGAATAACTACGTACTTCTTTCAATGTCTCATCATCGGATTCGCACTCTTCGCAGATTTTTTTATAGTGTGTATAATAACTGAGCTTTAGGAAGCAGAGCTGAAGTTTATTGTAATGGCCGTTTTGTTTCCAACGTGTGCTATAAGCGGATTTAGAGAGATGTTTGAGAATCATTTAAAAGTGCGGTCATGTGCAATGTATATTATGAGAAAATTAAAGTGGACCTTTGATGCATGTAAACCTGTTGTAGGAGACCTCTAAAACAAAATTAGAGGAACTTTAAAGATGGCAAACATTGGTTGGGAAGCAATGAGTGGTCTAACATGTTTCTTTTCAATGACTCAACATAAATTTAGGGGTCAAAATAACATAATATGACAGTGACTCTCATAGCATACAACAATATTGTGCAGTCTGAACCCAGCATAAGACATTTACATTTTTCATTTCACCTTTTTACTTCAGTTGTTATGCTGATAATATAATTTGCAATTAAATATTTAGATTAGAAAAATGCTAAATAAGAATTTTAAATGCAATAGTATCAGACTTTTGGACCCACTGTATGTGCAAATGCTACATGGACTGCGATGGAGGTGGCTGCTAAGATGAGCTCTATGTAATATTTGCAGGTTGTTTAACATGCAATAAACAGATGCACAGTTTTACTCCAATGATGAGAATAAGGAGTTGGAGATAGAAAAAGAGAGAGAGAGAGGCATGTGAGAATGTGAGAGGGGGTGATATTGGATTCCATTACAGCTGTCAATTTCACACACACAAACGCAGAGCATCTTGGGCTCTGCATACTCGGGGGGTGGGGGGGAGTGTGAGATGTCTTGCATCCTGGAGACCGGCACAAATTTAATACCGGGCTGAGCGATGCTACAGTCCCAGAGATCCCACAATAATGCAACTGCTATTCCCAGTCCATGGTTCCAAAATAAATGCGTTTATCACAGTTCAGCCTCACACGGCGGTGGAGAAGTGCTGAAAACAGCGATGACAACAGCTGCCACGGCTCACAAACACAGCGGCAGGAAGGCCGCAAACACAAAGGCAGACAGAAAGAAGCACAACAGGCCGACCAATAGGAGTGAGCGGAGCCAAAAAAACAATATCCTTTCATTTACTTACACCTCTCTGCCATGAAACCAAGACAACCACATAAAACAAACTGAGCTGGAGTGACTCATCACCGAATCACTCCGTTATTTCTTTTGTGCTCAGTATTAACTATTTTATTATATGTAGGGTTTCAGTGTGTTCATTTAATTTAGTTACAAATTGGTCAATGACATGACGCTTTTTGTATTATGTATAATAAATACATTTTCAATAATATTTTAAACATTTAACATAGTAAAATAAATTATATATATATATATATATATATATATATATATATATATATATATATATATATATATATATATATATATATATATATATATATATATATATATATATATATATATATATAGTCTTAATTACAAGTTGAACATCCAGTAGTTTATATATTATGTGTGTTTCATCTCTCTGGGGTCTACTCTTTTTCTTGCATCCTTGAAACGTGTTATTGTCTTATTGGATCCATCCATCACAACACACATCCATGATGAAAATATCTGAGACTGACACTTTGCAATCAACTGAGAGCCTATAATCTTGACGCTTTATGAGACTGTGGACTGACGAGACTCAAAGACACCTTTGCAAACCCCTTCCTGAGTTCACGGTACAGGCTACATGCTGAATTATCTAAATATATATTTACCATATGCCACTTGCTCGTTCAAAGCACCTGCTCGCAAATTTGTGTTATGCCATTCTTGCATTTTTGATGGATGAAATGTCTTTTTCACACATTCGCATATGATAATTTGCACCTGCATGACAAAACACGGGGTCCCGGAGTCAGAGAAAGAGCGAAAATTTCAGTGTTAATGGTCATATTAATCTCTGACCTCTCGGCTAGAGGAAAATGTAGCTGAATTAATCAAATACATTCACAGTTAATTAAAAGAAAACATCTAATTTTGAAGTAATGTGAAGAGATGAACTCTTAACAGCAAAAAATTATAGATTTTCACATCTATCAAGGTTAATAAACGTATACTTTATACAAATCTGTTGTTTTGATGCTTTAAATAATCAGTGTTAATTAAAGAATGTATCCAACCTAGCCCAAACGCCATGATTGTTCATGAATATGAAGATCGTATCATTAATCTGGGACTTCAGCGAGTCACGCGTAAGGAGATCAGGTATCAGTTTCTTAAAGAAATCTCAAACAAAGCAGCTTACTTTCCTACCGTTCTCATCTGAAACATCACTGATCCCTTAATGAAATGAAATAAGCTCTGAAAATCCTCCCCTGCCCACAAATCCTGTCTGTTTATCAAATGACCAGAGGGACTGACCGCAGATGTAATATCTGATAAGGAGGCTAATCAGGATCTCAGTTCGAAGTTAAAATTATAAAAACCCTTGACTAGGCACTGATAAGAGGCTAAACTTTCTCGCTCAGGCTTTAGGTAGTCCTCTTATTTCTTTCTTTTGATTAAAGGAAAAGTTCACCCCAAAAATAAAAATGTCCTCATGTTCCAAATCCATATCACGGTTTCCCTTCCGTGGAACACAAAAGGCGATTTAAAATAATATTTAGCCACTTCTTAAGTAATAAAAGTCAATGACAACTGGGACTATATCAGACTCCAAAATAACCATACAAACAAGAACAAACAAAGTATGTAAAAGTTCATAAAAGCATGTTGACAACTAGTGTACTATTTTCCAATGCTTTCCTTGGTTCATTAATGATAGTAGCAAATCTTGTGTCATTTTTTTGTGTGAATTAGTTGAATGATTTGTTCATTCCTTGACTCGATTTGGTTGCAGAAATGAACAGCTCACTAGAGGGGAAAATTTCAATCTGTCTCTTCGCAAAGGTATCATTTGACTTCGTATGGATTTTACATCCATTTTGAAGCCTGAAAAGCTCTGGTCTGCATTTATTGTACAGAACATTTTAATAGAGTAAGAAGAAAAAACTGAATTAGGAGCGTTTTGCGTTTAAAAACATGAGGAAAAGGTTGCATGAGTGCAGTGGTTAAAGACATCCCATCTCTTGAAATTTTGGTTAACACTTTAGCATAGGGAACACACACATACACTATTAAGATAAGTACGGCTTTTGCATCAATAAACTCCTAATTTACTGCTACAAGTTTGTTGTAGCATTTAATTTTAGGTATTGGGTAGGATTATGGGATGCAGAATATGGTGATGCAGAATAAGGCATCAATATGTGCTAATAAACAGCCAATATGCTAGTTATAGGCATGCTAATGAGCAACTACTTAAACGGTTAGGTCACTCAAAAATAACAATTCTATCATTAATTACTTACCTTTCCTAAGCCATAAGAACTCCGTTCATCTTCGTAACACAAGTCAAGATATTTCTGATGAAATCAGAGCCCTACGACCCCTCCATAGACAGCAATTTAATGAACACTTTCAAGACCAGAAAGTTAGGTTAAAATCATTCAATTGTGACTCCAGTGGTTCAACCTTAATTTTATAAAAAAATCAAGAATATTTTTTGTTTGCAAAAACAAACAAACAAAAATAACGACTTTCTTCAATAATCTCTTCACGTCTGTGCCCGTCTCCAACACTGTTGATACAGTGAAGCGCTTCAGAGTTACGTCAGAGCTACGCAAACACACCGGCTAACAACTGGCTGATCCTGATCAGGGAAGCCAATGTAAACTGTATAGAAGACTGACACAAGAAATTGTTGAATAAAGTTATTTTTGTTTGTTTTTTGAGCACAAAAAGTATTCTCGTCGCTTCATAACATTAAGGTTGAACCACAGGAGTCACTTGGACCATGTTTTTACTACCTTTCTGGGCCTTGAAAGTTTTCATTAAATTGCTGCCTATGGAGGGGTCCGAAAGCTCTCAGATTTCATCAGAAATATCTTCATTTGTGTTCCGAAGATCTAACGGGTTTGGAACGACATCAGGGTGAGTAATTAATGACAGAAATTGACATTAATAATGACATTAATTTTTGGGTGAACTAACCCTTTAACAGCGAGAATTGAATCCTAAAATAAAGCAATTTACAAATAAACAAGTTAATCCCTGCAAAAACAGTGTCATTCTAAAGACATTAAAACTGTTGAGCCATGCTTTATCCTCTGGGGCTCACTTCTTCCTCACTGTAAAGGCCTCTCCCCAAGGTTCCGTCCACCAGAGACACAATAATCAGTCAGCGTGGGAAACGTTGCCTCGATGCTAATTAGAACCGCTGTATTTTTAGAAGTGCAGAAAACGCACAAGTCACGACAAAGGCACTCAATGCCATCTGCATCGTACGCATGGCAGAGAGAGTTTCTACTTTTTTTCATATGCATGCTTTCATCCTGTCTTCTTCCCGTCCGATTGACTGACGTGGGACATTCTTTAAATGGCGATGGATTTGTGGATTAGATGCTACATGAGTCGTTAGCTACATATGTCACTGAACTTAAGCCCATACTGAGCTTGAAATATGCCCTCAAATGCCGTAAATCTTCATTGTGATTTGTTTTAATATGTTTATATGAGTTTGATCATATTTCACCAATATTCCTTACCTTTGACCTCCTTCTCATTTCTGAACCATCGGACATCAGCCGCAGGTTTGCTGCCAGAGGTCACACAGGTCAGAGTGATCTGATCGCCCTCCTTTGCAGGCTTGGTGAATCCATTAATCTCTGGTTTCTTAGGCACGCCTAAGTATGGAGAGACAAAAGTGAGAGAGAGAAAGAAAAAAGCACTTAAACAGAGTTCAATATATTAACAGTAGGTAAGTGTGAATTTAATGGAAAAAAGATTGGAGATATTTTATTTATCATCTTCTATGAACTACTCCAGTCCTTTTATTTTGCCTGGGGATTTTTTTTTTCGTCGTTCACTGAGGTTAATTTAAATTTAGACCCTTTTTTGTCAGTGGTTATTTGATAATATTAATGCAGAATTTAACTCTTTCCCCGCCACTGACGGAATTTTGTGCTTTTCCGTGTTTGATCTCTGGATCAAAACATTGTGATAAAAGCATTGCTTATGCACATTTTTAGTCTTTTTTAAAAAAGTTAATGAAATTAAAAGTTTAATGAAACTTTCCCACATTGAAGTGCATTTACTTTGAAGTGTTTTTACTCCATGTTCAGATATTCATACAACCACATTTTGGGGGACCATTACATTTTTTGTAACAATAAACAAAAAAGCTGGAAGTGGCTACAAACTAAAAATAAAAAATAAAAAAAACGCAGGTGGAGAAAGAGTTAAAAGCAGTACTAGTGTATCTTCTATAAAACAGGGCTTATAAATAGTATTTTCAATCAATTTAAAATTTGAATTAGAATTTAGTAGAATAATTAATCAAATTAAAATGCATTTAGTCACATATACTGTTATAAAATTCTGGGGTTGGTAAGTTTTTAGTGTGAAATATTATGACAATGTAAAAACTATTTTCTATTTTTCATATATTTTAAAAGAATAATTTATTCCTTTGATGGCTAATTAAATCAGCCATAATTCCGGTCTTCAGCGCCACTTGATCCTTAAAAAAAGAAAGGATCATGATCCTTCATTCTAATATGATGATTTGGTGATCAAGAAATATTTCTTCTTATGATCAATGTTTGATAGTTTTTGTGGAATATTTTTGATACATTCTTTTTAGGAGCCTTGATCAATAGAAAGTGAAACAAGCATTTTTTTGTAGCAAAGTGAAAGTTTAAACAATTAAATGCACATTTGGTTAATAAAAGTATTAATTTAAATTCAAAGACTCCACTGACCACACAATTTTGAATGGCAGTGAATACTTAAACATTAGATAAGTGTATTGACAAATGACTGTCTGTTGTTGGCCTACAATCCACAGCAATTCATTTTGCAATTGAGCCGTCAATCTGTTAGAAAGTAGACGTAAGGCCCATTCGCACAGTATGGGTGTTGTATTCAATCTCCAGTATTATTTAATTTTTGTCTTATATACACATGAAAGCCCTACTTATACAAAAGATTTACACGACATGTTTGAAAGCATGGTCATGGTCAATGGTCATGACGTATTCTTACACCATCACCTGAAAGAGAAGCCAGTCAATCTGAACGTTTGCTTCCACATACAAAAGCAATCAGCATTTCAATCTCATGAATTTTCAAGCACACAGGAAATTCTGTGGCCCACAAATACATTACAAGTGTCAAGAGCTTCCTCTCTGAGGTAGCAGGCTGAGACAAAGAAAAATCAATAGGGAACATTAGTCAGGAAAATTAGATATTGGGTTGGCCTTGATTGAAGATGAGATCAGACGTTTGGCATTCAGTTCACAGGCCTTATTGCTCCCCTGAGTAAGAGGCCTTAATCACATTCCTAAGAAATAAATCAAAGCAAAAACAACCACAATGTACTATGCATTAAAAAGCAACAGAGTAAATACCTCAGTCATTCCGAAGCAGCGTGGCCTGTAACCTCTGCTTTGCGCCGTGCTGTTTTTTAATAGAAACCTGAAGATGCCAAGCTGTCTTTTCTTTTCTGACAGATTCATTTCTTGATATTTAAACCACAAATGTTTAATACAAACCCACTTACGGTCAAATTCACTTGTGCCACTTTGGTGTGTCATATTTCAACGTTTGGGCAGATTTTCGATTGATCGTGGAAGCTGTAATTCATCAAACGATGGATTAATCGACGTTTAGTCTAGTCCCAGTAAAGTACGCTGGGCTGCTGCGTTTTCAGTAATAGAGTGCTGCATGGATGATGTATTTTTGTAGGACAAAACAAGTTTCTCAAGCTTTTTAGCACTTCCAGTTCCATTGTCCCGAAGTCAATAGGTTTTTTGAAAGGGTTTTTGGCTAAATGATTGAAATAAGGTCTGTGGTTAACACGATCTCAAGATATTTTCACATTTTATTCTACGACACAAAATACATCAGAAATGCCCTGTTGTGCTTTTTTTTTTTTAAAGCTTCGACTTTAACCGTACTTAAGTACTGCCTAAATAGAACTAAATGGTTCATTGGGAAATGAAACACCATCACATCGAACAGGTAAACTCATTTACACACTAGTTCGCTTTCACGGCCTCATTGCAAACTATTCTAACTCAAACTTTCAGGGAAAATGTTTTGAAATAAAGAATGAAAGAGTTGTCAGAAGCTTAGCGAGGGTGACAGTGAAGTCATGTAAACACTCATTATATTAGTTCATAGCCAAACATTTAACTTTTTACTTCTTTTTTATAATTTTTTATAATAATTGTTCATTTGTGAAGATTATCACATTGAACAAAACATCTAAGAATCATAAGCTTTTGTTAGTCATACAACTTATCTTCTAACCCAAAAGCCAATAAATCCTCGTGGAGCCTTCTATCATCAAAGGATGTTGATTCAGGAACATGGTGTAGCCTATTTGTGAAAATTACATCCCAAAATCTCCATTTTAAATGTGACAGACATAATACCCATAACAACAATGTTATCAAATATAACAACCATGTAACAAAATGCTGAAATAATAAGAAGGCAGAGTTTATATTGCTGCATATTTCTCCTAGATATTAATTACAATATGGAAATTAATTTCTAATGAATTGTATCCATTCATGTATTCACAATGAGCAAAACATTATTGTAATGCGGGCTTGTTGACAGAGTGTACAACTGTAATGATTTTAATGTTGTATGCCAACTAATTAAAACGAGACTGGCTAATTGGGCTCCTAATTAATGCAGAAATATGGCATTAAGCACTGTTTGTGGACTGTCACTGCTGACATTAACTCTGGTATGTTTGGGACTTGATTCAAAGTCTGGTTGACTTTTTGATTGACAAAAGTAGTAAAAGTTGATAGAGGAAACTAATTAAACTTCTTTCTGTGTCATTTCTCAACACTGTTCTGTGATCATCTGTGTCTTTGTTGAAGGCGACCGGGTGAATCCATTTAATTAAATCCTGATCCAGGCCAAAGTTAGATTTGAAACGCCCCCACTGAGGCTTTCTGGAAACTACAAATTTTGTCATTTTCTTTCGACTTGTTAATGGTTCAGTGCGGCTCCTTTAAGATCTCATCGTAACCCAGTTTAGACGAGTTGCACACGTTTAGTAACAATACAGCAATGTTTCTGTCCTCTAAAAAAGACATCCATGTACACGCATACTGTTCTTATGCCTCTTCTTAAGTCTCTTATGCTGCAAATAAAGGCTGCTTTATTTGATTAAAAATTCTGTAAAAACGGTAATATTGTAAAATTATATTACAGTTTTAAACGTTTTCTGCTTTAATATATTTTAAAGTATTATATTCAGCATTCGGTCATCATGTAAGAAAAATATCTATGTATCTAATATCTTTGTAACTTTATAAACTATAATAACGCACATTCACAAGAGACTTGAGTTTTGGCGGAAGGGTGACATCTAACCGGATGTTTATCATATACGTCAGCTTAGGTGAGAATTGACGCGAGAGTGATCAGAAGATAAAAATCGACACAAATTTGTTTTGTGTTGCACAAAATGAAGCTTCTGCCATGACCATCCCATTCCCTGACCTGAACCCTATAGAAAATGAGTGGAGTGAACTATAGAGGAGAAGCTCCAACATGGAGCTGTGAATCTGAAGGACCTGGAGAGATTCTGAAGGAATGGTCTCTGATCTCAATTGTTCCTCAAACTCATCAGGAATTATAGAAAAAGACTCAGCAGTTTTTCTTGGGAAAAGGACATTGCAATAATTGGGTGCCAATGTAAACTAGAGAAAATGTTTAATTTCATAATGAGATTCCCCCCACTTTCAATTGTTTTACTTCCATGAAAAGTTAGAATTTTGTGCATTTTTGAATGAAAGCTCAAAAGGATAAACAATGCAAATTTATTTTCACAGCCACCTTTGCTCATATTTACCAAGAGTGCCAATATTCGTGGAAGGCATTGTAAATAACTCGACACTCTGGCTGCATTAGGATGTAATCCCACACACACGGTATGTTAAATGATGTCTTACCCAGGACGCTGAGAAAAGCCTTGGCTGTTTTGACAGGCATGGTGAAGAGGGAGCAGGTGTACAGCCCCTCGTCTCCCAGCGTGACTTCGCTGATGCTGATCGTCAGCTCCTGCGACGTGGCTCGGACCAGCTCAATCCGGTTATCTCTCAGCGCTGCGGGAACAAACAATTAAGAGAGCACCATTAATTATGACACCTTCATTAGCATTTGAGCGTCGGATTCTCTGTGACATTAACTCTAACCCTGAAAGTTTTAATGCCTGAACACTGACCCATATGGAAGACATGAAAAAAGGTAAATAAAGTAAATAAAGTAATTTAATTAAGTAAATAAAATAATTCTATGATTATCTTAATATATTGTGCTGAATATGAAGATCATTTCTATTGCTACAAGGTAAAATATTTTGTGATGGCTTCAGTCAGAGGGCAAATGGAATATGGATCATTTAAGATTCAAATCCAACATTACTTCAATAGTGCTCAGAATGAGCGTTGATTGATTTGAAACACATGATTGAGCTCTCTAATCCTCATTTACAAACTCTGTATTTATAACATTTGGAGGTTCTTTACCCAGTCGAGTTTGTCTGGCTATCACCAGACCAAGCTAAATTTAAGATTGAACATTGGTCTGGGGCTGCTCTGGATTTTCTACTGCACAAAGAAGTGTGATCAACGAGTATTATTTGAAAGACTTTGTATGCAATTGGATAGTCCTTCAACCAATCAGACCACAAGAGGCGTGATCAACAGGCAATACCCAAGCGACATTTCTCTATCTGTCATTGCGTTATACCTGTCTATAGTGTGCCAGGTTGATAAGCCAGTCTGTGACTGGTTCCCACAAAAGTGTAACAGAAGCAGTAGAAATGAATGTACAGGTTTCCAGACTGAGTTGCCGGGCAAAATAAAATCGCCGGCAGATCAGGCTGGGTTTACCCAGTCTACAGTCGAGTATGAATAAAAGTAAAGTTCAAACTTATTATGAGTGAGACCTCTGTGCAAAAGAGGCCTTAGGATATGGTTTCACTCATTACACCTTTTAGATTCCACCATCACACAGACCCGATGAAAAGGTGAATGTGCTAATGCAAAAGTCAAAGGCTAACGTCAGAGACGGGCCATAATTCCCCGAAGCATCTTTAACATGCTTTGTTTAATGATAATGACTACAGCAGGAAAAAGTCTGGTAGATCATAAGATATTTGCCATGTGTCGGCACAGTTTAATCAACAGAGACAAGGTCACTAGTTCTAACCTTCTGCTTTCCATAAAACTCACTCAGACATTTTGAGCCTCATTGGCGCTCTGTAACAACCTGCCAGAATATTCGTGGATGAGCTTTATGGATCTTTTTCCCCAGGAGAATAGAAAGAACACATTCTTATGGTCAATCATCAGCGTGACCTTTCAAAGCTCTCTTAATAAAAAAGTTGGTCAATGCCTTAGCCGTTAGCCTTGCCACCTAAAAACTTTAAATTAAATACATCAGTGTTAGGGAAGATACTTTAAAGCTGAATTTAAAGCAGTTTAACTACAGTCAAGGTTCTCTTTAAACAACACATGCTACTGCTAAAAGTGATGCACTATACATTCTTTAGGATTTAAGGGGCAATATCCTTTATATACCTTTATTTTTGCACATTTAAAACAGCATACCTACTGTAAATCAGCAGACAAAAATAAATATATTTTTTTAACCAAATACACTATATTGCTATAACTATTGCGACCAAATCAAGCTTCTCTATCTGGCAATTCGATGGACAAGTCTGGATTTGGCGTTTGCCAGGAGAACGGTACTTGCCTGACTGCACTGTGCTAAGTGTAAAGTTTGGTGGAGGGGGGATATGGTGCGTGGTTGTTCTTGGTTTGGGCTTTTACTTTATCATTCAGTGAGTTTATGTGGTTTAAAATCTGTCAGTAGTACAGTGTTACACTTCTTATAAACAGTGTTACAGGAAAAGCTAATTTCAAAACAGTAGTATCACAAATTTTAGTTACAGAAATTGACAGAAAAACGTCTGTCAATGATTGTCTATATAGAGGCTTTACAGAGATGAATTTAATTCACAGCAGGTTAAAGCTCTCAGCCAGATCGAGCCATACACACCAATTACAACGTTAAAGGAACTTTAAAGGAAGTGTAAAGTGGAAGCATGCAGGCACACTCCAGGTTTCCAAACATGCATCCAACAAATCCACCTCCACACATCAGCGAGGCCTCTCAGCTATAATGAAATGTTGTGTTTTGACCGTGTGTTTTCATATGCGTCTCCCCCAGAGGTTTGAGTGAAGCACCCTCTGGACAGCAGCATCTCTGAGGTAATTGAACATAATGAGGTTCATTACAGGAAGAGAGGCAAGCTTATACAGGAATGAAAAAATAACTTGTGGTACATAGTGTTTTAATGCCTTCCTGTCGTCTTCCTCAAACGAAGGGCATTGTAAAAAATGTAACCAAACATGGCAGTGGTGTGTGGTGGATTATGAAACAGAAAAGGGCCAAAAATACAGGTTAATTTTCAGGCTTGAATAGGGATAATTAATTACGATCTTTATGTGTACTCAATATCAAACTCCCAAGATGGACCTCATGGGCCAGATTTACTAGTTATTTTTGCAGCTAAATCTATTGCATATGCATTTGTATAAGTTTCCCTTTCAGATTTATGGGAGAAGAGTATTTAAATGAATCACGCAATGTGATTTACTAAGGGTTGCGCTTGTCAATTTACTGATGTTTGCGCCACAACCCCAAAAAAGCATGTCTTAAACCAGACACTAACTGGTAGATTGCATTGGTCATTATGGAAACCATTATGGGATCCGGGTGCATCTGCATTCTTTAATTTGCAAGTCAGTACATCATGCACGGAACTTTCCACTCCCATTTGCACTTTGTGGAATTTCACTCATTTGCCTGTTTAGTAAATCTGTCCCTTTAACTGCACAGCTATTTTCAGTGCAGTCAGAACAATTTATTCAAAAAGTACAAATATTATGATAAGTGTTCCGAGGCCAAATGATTGATTTGTGTGAAGAAAATCCCCAAAAGTGATCAGTGTCTCCATCAGCCAAAGATCGGCTGATGGAGACACATTTAAAAAAAGCCACCTGAAGAACCAAATTGCATTGGCTCTTGTATGTCTTGTGACCAATTGCGTCAACTGAAATCAAAGGACTTCCCTGCCAGTCAGAAAATAACCTTAAAGGGGTATCCTGTGCATTTAAAAGTGATGCCGAGGGGTCCTGACGAAGCATCGATATGTGACGACTTGGAGCGAGACTGTGTAGCATTTACAGCATTATCAGAAATTAATCAGAATTAAATCGAGCAAGACTTATATTAACTGATGGTGCTTTTGGATAGTTTTTTGAGAAAAAAAAATGCTGGTTACAATCTCTAATTTCACTATACATGTTTAGTTTTATTATTGTACTGCCAAATTGTCTCTTTTCACAATTTTTTTTTTTTTTTTTTGGAGGTGGCACAGCTCAAAAAACGCCCCTGGAACAAACCCAAAATGCACACACTTTCAAAGATGCACACCCTAACACTTCAGAATTCAAACCGTAGCATCTCTGATATTTGGCTCTACATGAGTTGAGGCGTAGATGCTCTCTCTACTGAATCTAATGCATCACAAGTATTCAGTGGAACGAAGGCTTTGCTGGGCATACACATACATATGGAACAGACTCTGAATTGTACACATGGTCAGATGACCATTGTTCACTCCACAAATATCTGGAAGCTTATGCTGCTTATTTTTTGGCCCTAAGCCTGATCTCAAAGCCTGAATCCGACTGCTGAACAGAACTAAGAACTTCAGGAAAATGGCAGTAACTTCTGTCAATTCTGGAAATGCCAAACAAACATTCTGTTCCCATTGTAGAGTGTTTCGGACTAAAGCTCTGAAACAAGAAATGTCATTCTTTAAAATGCAATGGACCCCCAAATATAATCAGCCTTGTATGGCCCCATACTAAATTTAAAGGCAGCTCATATATTTTCATGTATAAAGACCCAATACCTGAAGGTGTGTTGTGATATCTGGGTCCAAGATTTTAGCAGCAGATCCTTTAAGTCCTGTAAAATGCAAATGTTGTGGTCTCCATGGATCGGACTTGTTTGTTCAGCACATCCCACAGAAACTCGACTGGATTGAGATCAATGCTAAGATAAGTGTTACTTGTCAATCCACACGGATGGCAAGATCCAATGTTTTCCAGCAGAACATTGCCCAAAACATCTTACTACCTCCGCCAGCTTGCCTTTTTCCAATAGTGCATCCTGGTGCCATGTGTTCCCTAAGAAAGCGATGCACACGCACTCGGCCATCCACGTGAAGTAAAAGAAAACATGATTCATCAGACTAGGCTCCCTTCTTTCACTGCTGTGTGGTCCAGTTGTGATGCTCACATGCCCAATGTTGGTGCTTTCAGTGGTGGACAGGGGTCAGCATGGGCACCCTGACTGGTCTGTGGCTATGCAGCCCCATAGGCAACAAACACAAAAAATATCAACTTTGAGGACAAAATGTTCACTTGCTGCCTAATAGATCACACCTACTAAAAGGTGCCGTGGTGAAGAGATTATCAGTGTTATTCACTTCTACCTTCAGTGAAGTGAAACTTCAGTCAAACTTCCTTCAAAACAACAAGGCAGAAGGTCAAGTGGTCACATGTTAAACTGCATTTTAATGCTACAGCCAAGCTCAGCAAATCAATACACAAAAACGAGCTTGAATCTATGATGATGCTTATTTATCAAAATATATGCATGCTTTGGCACACCCAGACTGACAGCATTCGACATGACATGTTTACGCTCACAAGCGATGCCATATTGGCACAGGATAGACACGCATCTATGATCTCTCAAGGGAGACATCTGTTTCATTTATTGACACGGTTGATCTTGTAATATTCATGAAGCAGTTCTGATCTTCAAAAAGCCTCTTATACACACATGATCACACTAACACACAAAAGGTTTGACCAAAGATCTCAAAAAGAAAGAAAGGGAGAAAACACAGATGCCCTTTGATTAAGACACAGATCTTCCCAAGCTGGCGGGGAAATGGTGTCAGATTGCTCTCCGGTGGATTTCACACTTTGATGAAGTTTCCTGTCGAGTCTCTAAAGTACTAATTTTGTTGCACCAAAGCCATTAATTAATGACGCGTCTCCTCAAATTGCTGGGGAAGGTCATTAGAGCCAGAATAAAATAAGACAAGTTGAAGAATGTCTCTTATAATTGATAATAAACTCTCACAGCATAACGAAGACACCAAACAAGCCAGTTTTTCCTCTTCAAAACCTCTCCTCAAAGACTGCACAGTTCAAACAGACAGGGTTGCCGAAGAGAAAGCCAACTGAAGTGAAGAAATGGTCCTTCACTCCTCCCTAGAACTGATGAGAAGCTAAGAAAGGCACTTTACAAACAATTGTCACATTGTCAGATGACCTATGCTTGATTTCTTTTCATTGCGGGTTAGTAACGTAAAAATGACTGTTTATTGGTGTGAAAGTGTCATTCCTTTTTATCTCGGAAAAAAATGAAACACAGCACTGATAATCATATTATATTCCAATTTGGATGCACATGGCAGAAATGTGGAGGAATTTAGTCTGAGTGTGATAATGACAGAGGAAATGATCAGAGTCTATGTGGAGTCTGACAACCCGTTATCATAAAGTTACACCCATTCTTTCCCCTCATTAACAAATGATGTTCGTTAGAAAAATAGTGCCATCCATTCAGCAGTGATTGAACAACCATCTAATTATCATGTTTAATTATACAATAAATCAGAGCATGATTGATAAATAAGTACCACCCTCAGAATCACTAATGAGCTCTTTCATTACATCTCACTGTATCAAGTCTCTTTCAGAGGACATCTATTCTGTACCGTGCAAGATTTAGTACAGCACTGACACGGTCAGAAGGAAATGGGAAGTCAAATAGAGGAGAAAGCCTCTTTAACATTTGATCTCATATATTTTCTGGGCTGTCTGAGTGACATGTTTCTGATACAAAAAACCTCTGACTGCAAGAATCTTTACTTAGCACTGTCAACTACCTGACCTGTCAATTATGGTAAATTGTTATAATAAGAAATGATCTGCTATGGCCAATACAATAAAACATTATGCAATGAATCCTTTATTTTAATATTATAGATGGCTTTTGCAGGGTAAGATCCAACCATCCTGGCAGACTTAAAAACATGTTCTCTACAACACTGCGAACATTTTCATATTCCTTTAACTTGACAAACTCGCATTTAATTTCCTTAAATTAACTCAAAGTTTGTATTCATTATTTGAGATCCATACTGTAGAGATTTTAATTTGTTACTCAACATTTTATATGAATACAATTTATATTAATACATTGATTGGACGGACCACACAAGCCAGCCTTCACTCCTGACATGCACCAATGAGCCTTGGCCACCCATGACCCTGTCGCCGGTTCACCGCTGTTCCTTCCTTGGACCACTTTTGATAGATCTGACCACTGCAGACCGGGAACACCCCACAAGAGCTGCACTTTTGGAGATGCTCTGACCCAGTCGTCTAGCCATCACAATTTAGCTTTTGTCAAACTCACTCAAATTCTTACGCTTGCCCATTTTTACTGCTCCTAACACATCAACTTTAAGGACAAAATGTTCACTTGCTGCCTAATATATCCCACCCACTAACAGGAGCCGTGATGAAGAGATAATCAGTGCTATTCACTTCACCTGTCAGTGTTATGCATAATGTTATGCCTGATCGGTGTATAAGTGAGCAGAAGAAGCATAAGTACCCCTCCCCCCTCCCATCCATTGTTTCCATGTCTCCCAGTGCCCTGTCTCAAAATAAATTCACTACACTAACCTTCCCGGCTCTCCCTGGTCAGCCCAGCTTCTAAATCTCATCTGACGGGACTCTTCCCAAGGCCGTCACATCTCAGTAACTCTAACTGACATCTCAGCAGCCCCTCCACAGGGAAAAGCACCAGGCTTCAGAGCCACTGTGTTTTTATGAGGCTGCCAGTCCAGACAACAAAATACAAGTATTGCCCCTTCTTGATTTTTGCTTTCATACGCTCTCTCTCTTTCTCTCTTATTCCTCTCTCTTTTGGTCTGTCATTCTGCCTTCCAATCTTTTTCTCTTTTCTTTAATGTCTGGATGATAGACTATACACAACATGTTAGTGATCAACATTATGGGGTTTGCTTAAAACAACAGGAAGGGGATACATTGATTTTGCTTCATAATGCCTCTATACAATCTATATTGACAATGAACACTACCAGTCAAAAGTGTAGACCACATAGTCATTAAAACAAACCAAAACTTATGGCTTCTTACAGTATAACTTTTTTTTTTTTTTTTTAAATTGAGTTCCTAAATTTGATGGGTACTTTTTTGGTGGACATTTTTTTTTAATTATACAAATTTCTGCTTTGTACAGAAAATATGCATTTATAATTATGAATGCATTATTTTGAAAAGAAGAAAGGTATCAGATTTCAAATTATGTTAATGTTATGAGGAAATCCAAACAATAGATGCCATTTTGATGTTCCTTAATGTGGCATAACATTGTTATAGTCATGTATCTGTTCAAGCGGCAGCGTCGACTGATCATCTTGCTCGTTTTATTACTAGTTATAGCATGAAATAAACATGAAAAAACCTCAGGAAAGCCACTCAGTGTCCATAAACATATTTCACGAGAGAAATGGAAATGACTTATGTAGTTAAACCTCGGAATGTGTATGTTAACAGCATGTCCAAATGAATTTTGCAATAAAACTGAAGTTGTGAAATGTTTTTTTTTTAATGTTTTTTTTTTAAATTTGGCATAACAGGTAAATTTGCAGATAATCATAGAAATCGTGCATTTTTATCGTACAGCCAAAAAGTCATATTTTGACAGCATTGTTTAAAATGTACTTATTCCAACCAAATCAATTGTCTAGAAAAAAGCCTAGCAAATAAACAAAATTGTGTTTCTCTTCTAAACGTGATTTATTTGCTTTCGATTAATGTAATTCTCTTAAATGTGCAATCTACTAGATTACATTATTTGGGGTTAAAATGAACCAATCAAGTACTCGAACATGATTTTTGCTGAAACTGTAGTTCCCAGCATGCTTTGCATGGGACTTGACGAAAAGAGTAAAATTGTTGAACTTAAGTGTTATTTTATGTGTTTTGGGGGCAAAATTAGAGATATTATATATTGATTATATTATATTGATTATTGATTATATTGTTTAATAGTGTTTAATGTTTAATTATGTTGGAATAATTAGAATCATTTAAATTTTACTGGGTTGCCATAGTGGAGAAGAGCGGAGCGATTGCTTAGGCTGTGGACTGAGACAGCACGTGTCATTAAAGAGCATTTTTTACATAGCACTTGACATGTTCATTATGTGCTTTTGCTAGCTAACAGAATGAAAGCTACCTAGTGCAGCCTTATAAATCAGTCAAGTGACCACAAAAATATACAAAAAACAAAAGCTTGTGATTTGATTAAAGAGGCAGGGTCTCAAGCCTTCATGTGCACACCATGTTGTTAGGAAGCCATATTAAAATCATTTTTAAACAACTCAGTTGGGTTACTTAAAAATTACTTCATTCCATGATGTTGATGAACCGATATACATGAATAAATCATGTAAATCCAACACACCTTTTTTTTCAGTGTGTGTGTATATATATATATATATATATATATATATAGTTGCCAATGAGTTTCTGATAGCATCACAGGCAGTATCATAACTGTTACAAAACACAGACGGGTAATATTCTGTTACAAAGTGTGACCTTGCGCTCTGAAGCCGAGCCAACACATCTCTTTCAAAATGACCAGCTAATAGTTTATATTAAATCAATTTCCCACGGGGCAATGGAGATTGCAGCTATTATTGTTGCGGTAAATTATGTTAGCATTGCTGAACTAGCACTTAGCATGGCTTAATGGTGATTTGTATTCCGTATGCATTAAGTGGCGGGTTTCGCAGATTGCTCCAGAGCAGCCTGACGCTGCGAACATCTCCCCTGCGGAACACGCCTGCCAAACAACCGAGAGGTAATGTCGTTACACGCACTATTCATCAAAGTGCACATGCTCTAGACGCACAGACTCCTGACCTCAAACACACGTGCCCGAGACGGCGGATCCAGCGGCCAGGGAAGACAGCAGGTGTTGTGGCTGATACGTTGCTAGGGTTGAGTCACGCTGGCAGGGGAATTTACTGCACCATTGGCTGTAGTGATGGGGTGTCACAGTGGGATTTGGGTGTCATTCAAAGAGCAGGCTTTGTTAGAGCCTTTCAGGATCGCCTTGAGAAGACAAGCACCATGCTACGCTCAACACTGGCCTTAGGCCATACAATCTGACAGTACATTGGCCCATTAGGATGTGGAGATATTCCTCCTGTGTCTCAGTGGCTGTTTTGAGCCGCCGTTTCCCTAGAGACGGAGGATTGTGTGCAGAAGGGACAGAAATATGACATGCTCCGGAAGTTGTGAGACTTCAGAGAGTTTGCTTTTTAAAATCACATTTCATATATGAGAGGAGCCCAAAGTGATACTCAGTTTTTCAGATCGCTGCACTTTTTCGAGAGAGGTTTAAATAACATGTTTGATGTTTAGTTGCAGTGCCTCAGTGCTGTTGAAGTGTGCTAGTGCTATGATCCCGAATTAACTGTGCTCATCTTTCCCCGCTGGGCATGCTTAGTTAACCACACAGACGGGCTAGCTGAAACTCTGCTCGCATGTAATGCAAGCCAAATATGAGGATGAGGTGAAAAGTTTAACTCTCATTGATAGATCTGAGTTTGGAGAAGATCACATGGATTACGTGGTGCTGCCGTGTCACTTGTTTTCCTAACCTGAGCGTTAAACTGTGGATTAAATCGTACATGGGCACAACATTAAGATGCCGTTATATTAGCAATGTTAAGCGTGTGATGCAATTACAGCTGAAAATGTTTCTGCAGAATATTAAAATGCAAAAAAAATGTTTAAAACAGCTCACTCAGACACACCCTATATTTTCCTTTTTTGTCCAAACAATGGAGGTCAATGGTAACCACCCCCCCCCACCCCCAATATATATAACTTACAATATAATACATTTTTTGGGGGTGAAATATCCCTATAACATTAGCTATGTTTCAATCCAAAGTTGCCAATTCAACTTATGCACAAAACTGAAATATCGCATAAAACATTTATGAATAAAGCAAAATGTTTCCGTTCGATGTGTTCCTGGGAAATTCATGCAATATTTATAATAAAAACAGAATTTGCTGCAATTGGCTCTTTTTTGTGTTTTATTCTGTAAATGTGTTTCCATCCTACTTTATGCACATCTTTTCTTACCAGATAAAATTATTATTTGACTCATTTGAGTACACATTTTTAATGAATTGTTTATTTTTTTGTATTTTTTTTTTTTTAATTCTTGGCACCATTAAGCATTTTTTAATGCATAAAAAAAGGTGGATGAAAAGAAACACTACCAGTCAAAAGTTTGGACATACTTTCCTATCAAAGAGAATGAAAAAGTGTGTCCAAACTTTTAACTGGTAGTGTATAGAGGGGACATCAATGAGTCATAAAAGTTTGTTATTTAGTATTTAAAGACTGACATTGTCAGATTGCTCTTTTGCAACCAGATTGAAGACAAACATTATTTTCCTTGCAAAAAACATGCTGAATTTTAAGAAAATAAAATGAATTAATGTAGACTTTAGAGGGGGGGGGTCCTATAATGACCCTTTTTACAATATGTAAAATAAGCGTATGATGTCCCCAGAGCATATATGTTAAATTTAAGCTTAAAATACCCAACAGGTCATTTTTATAGCATGTTAAATGTGTCACTTTAAAGCACTGTTTTGTGTGTGTCCCTTTAAATGCAAATTGGACAATGATGGAGAAACTCAGGAACAAGTGACAATGTAGAATGCGACAGGTTATTTCTGAATGCTTATTGGATGAATTTATGTTGCTGATGTAGCAAGTCATTGATTAGCAGATTCCTTCATGATTATCTATAAATCGCTCATGTGGGAACTGTTGTAACATGCCTACAGAGCCAGACAATATATGCTGCATGAAGATAGAACAGTTAGGTATAGTTTAGTTTAATTATGATTATAACATTGTTGTGACGGATGTGACAGCTTGAGCAGACTCCTAAATATGCTCTACTACTACAACTCTTCCTCTTCTCTAAAGAAGCCCAACATGGCTTTACCCCCTTTGTTGCTTGTCCTTTAAGGCAGGATTGATGTAAAATTTCCTCCCTACCAGCCTTTTGCACTTATAAAGCGATTTCTTTAAAAGAAAGTATCTCTCTTTGCATTGAACTTTGTGCATTTACGTTGTAACTTTGTAGATGTTTTTATGGTCAACCAGCAACATTACACAAGAACTAAAGTTAAAGAAGTAAAATCATACAAAATCAACCACCCCTTTAAGAGAAACGCTGCACAATCTTAAACCTATTTACTCCAATGAGCAGACCCACTTAGAACTTTTTTTTAATCCTGTAAAGTCCCCATAAAATGGAGGCTGGGAAAAAACCTGGATTCAGGTCAGAGGGAAGTTATCCCTACAACTTTTCAAAAGTCAAAAAATGCACAAAACTAACTTGCCAGGACTATATTTGCCTTGGGGAGTGAGGGAGAGATTTCCCAGCAGTATGCAGTGTCTATGTGGAGCTGGGGCCTCGCGTCTGAGCGATGTTCAGCCAACGCTGAGAGATAATGAGGCCCTGTCGGTAAGCGTGTCTATAGCAGAGCCACAAAACACTGTCAGGAAGTCAGGGAGAAAGAAAAGGGAGCTCTTACTGCCATCACATGCTAATACATATACTTATTACCCAAACCTGTAATACATTTAAAACTCTATAGGGCCGAGTTAGCAAACTCACAGTATATTGTCCGTTTAGCTGACGGTCACAAAAAGAGAAGTTTTCTCCCTCGTCTTTCGTCCTTCATACATTGATATGAGGTGAGGGTCGTCATAAAACGGCCTTTTAATTTTTTCATTTATCTTTCTTTTGCACCCCTTTCGCGACTGTTTTACAGCCCTTGAGACGAGGGCTTATTTCGCATGCTGGGTGATTTATAACAAAACTAACGCCGGCAAAGTCGAGGCTAAGACAGAGTCTACGTCTTTTTAAAACCATCATAAAGAAAGTGGCGGGAAATATATGATAGTTTTATCATACACACGACAGCCAACGTGTCCGGTTTCCAAGTTTTTCAACTTTTGGAAGGGACACTCTCCAACTCTATTCAGGCAGAGCAAATTTTAAATGCATCAAAGGCCTGACTAATAGATTTCTGAGCAGGATTCAGAGCGCAGAGAGCTGCAGCACGGGGAGATTGATACAGTTGAATTATATATTAGCTTTCTGAAGAGTTTCATATTCAGAGGACTGCTTTGTGATTGCATTTGAGCAGTAGCTTGACCACGCATCTCACTGGTCATCCATAACTCAAATTCCGATGGTCTGGTTGTGAGAAATATACCATGAAATATTTCAATAAATCTGCCATGACTCACAGAGGAGCGAAGCTCGTCGAGGTGCGAGACAGCCAGGCTATCTCCAAAAGCATCTATGAATAAACCCTTTTCACCTGAGATTGAAGGAACGTAGAACCGCAATGCAGAGACTTTTATCGGAAACAAGGTATAAAAAAACTCAGTGAAGTCGAGCTTATTGTGATGCTTCTCATAACAGTCAAATGCACAAGACTAGACAGAAAAGAGATTGGGTGATTTTGTGGAAAGTTCAGTTCAGGCAAATCTTTTTTGTCAAGACAGGCATGAGCAGACTGACAGTTTGTAGTCTGATTGCTTCTGCCTGGATGCTGCTTAGACTCCTGGGATTGTAGGAGCAAGAATATTCCATGGATCCTTCTAGATGCTGTTGGTCTTCTTTTAAAATCTTTATTTTTCAGCACACATCTGGACACCAGCGTTCCACCACAAGAATACAGTTCAAAGAGTCAATGTTAGGTTAACAGTTTTAATAATGCCGGGTCCAGACTACACAATATTAGTCTGTTAAGATCATGGTGTCAGATTATATGATTTGACTCAAATTCCTTTTGTGTCTCTTTTATAATAAGTCTGATGACAAACATTCTTTCCCTTGCAAAAACATGTTGAATTTTGAAGAAAAAAAAAAAAATCAATGTAGACTTTAAAGGCATAGCATGTTTCACCACTAGAGGTCGCTTATTCAAACCAAAGGCGTAAGTTGATGAGGTTGTGAATGAGTGTGGACTGAAGGGACCTCCACAGCCGATGGAAAGGAATCGGACAGACTCATGTTCATTAATGAGCGCATGTGACCAATTATCCACCAATTATCACTTATCGTTTTAAACGACGTGTGTGGTGTATTCGAGAAGGCGGGGCTATCGATTAAAGGTGCTATGAGTGTAAGCAAGAATGGAATCCTCCAAAGAGAACTTGAGGTAAAATACCATCAAACACTAGATTACCGTATGTCACTTCTCAGGCATTTCAAGATGACAAACAAGTGCTGACCAATGCCAACAGATACCAGCGTCTGTCGTTGTAATAAAAATTGGCCTTAAGAGACACAAATGGAATGTGTTTTGAAGAACAACCCATTGAATGCTAGTCTGCAGCTACAGAGTGAGGTCCTTAGACTAAGACTATGATCGTGTTGAATGAAGTCAATGAGCAGCCTTATGATTTACAAGCTTTATGATTTACAACTCGTGTGATGAGACATTAAACTGGAATTAAGAGATGCCAGTTTAGAAATCACACCAACTTCACCCATTGCACAAGTACACAAGTACACAAGTCACACTGAACTGTTAAATCTGTAATAAAATGAGTTGCAGCTTAATGGTGTTTGACTGGAGCTGTGAGCTCTGTAGTGCAACAGCTGCTGACTGTTAGAATCAGTGAAGATGCAGAGATTAAGCATTTAAATTGGTGCTTGATGGTTAATTGGAAAGTTGTTAACACAGGGCTGTAGTTAAAGGGATAGTTCACCCAAAAATGAAAATTAGCCCATCATTTACTCACCCTCAAGTCATCCTAGGTGTATATGACATTCTTCTTTCAGACGAATAAAAGTTGAGTTATATTTAAAAAGTCCTGGCTAATCCAAGCTTTATAATAGCGGGGATTTTTGAAGTCCATAAAAACGCATCTGTCCGTCAAACAACGTGCTCCACCTGGCTCTGGGAGGTTAATAAATGCCATCTGAATCAAATCACTGCGTTTGTATAAGAAAAATATCCATATTTCAAACTTTTTTTAATCAAAGTTCCGGGCCATCGCCTTCCATGGAAAAGTGTTGAAAGTGGCTTCCTGGAGTTCAAGATGCATACACAACGTCTGACTACTGTAACTGGTAGCGTAAGCCTTTGAACTGCAGAGGCACTTTCAACACTTTTCCCATAAACTGAATATGGAAGGAGGTCGGCAGAAACTTTACATTGTAAAGTTTTTAATATGGATATTTTTCTCCCACAAACACATCAATTACCTTCCATTGGCATTTATTAACCTCCCGGAGTCGCGTGGAGCAAGTTGTTTGACGGACAGATGCATTTTTATGGACTTCAAATACAGAGCAACAATCACTGCCATTATAAAGCTTGGATTAGCCAGGACTTTTATAATATAACTCTGATTGTGTTCATCTGAAAGAAAACACCTAGGATAATCATGGGCTAATTTTCATTCTTGGGTGAACTATGCCTTTAAGGAGTTCTGGGAACCCTGCACTGGGACCCCTTAAATCTAAAGTCATTTGCTAATTTTTATCCTAAAGAATTGTTTTACCAAAAGTGTTTACCTCTGTTTAGACGTATGCCACTGGATGCTGCTCTCTTAAATATATTGTTCTCTGTGGTTTAATGAAGAACTCTTTAGATTATAAAATGTTCTTCACACTAAAAATGGTTCACTGAAAGATTTTTCATTCTGGGGGACATGAGATTTTAGTGAAAAGGGTTAAAAACGCTGGCTGTGATTGGCAACTTTGGGAAAGAGTTAAGTGTTACTTTGTGCATTGAAGGTTCTTCACAGAAGCATGGATTCCAAAAAATAAAATAAAACAAAATTAAGAGCGTATGCGTCCAGTATCACACGTCTAAACAGAGGTGAATCTTTGTTACATTCTGCACGATAAAAAAAATTCACACTAAAGAATGGCGACTCCATTCTGAGACCAAAGCAGTGGAGTGTGTCTATCGCTGCAAAACAGCCCGTTTCGGAAAACATTTTCATCTGCTTATGGATGTAGAAAACTAAGAAATGACATGCCACTCAGAGAGGCTACACTTACAGCAACCGAGCAATTGTTTCTCAATAAACAACGCTGTGCGCATACAGAGGAGAGAGAGAGAGAGAGAGAGAGAGAGAGAGAGAGAGAGAGAGAGAGAGAGAGAGAGAGAGAGAGAGAGAGAGAGAGAGAGAGTGTGTGTGTGTGTTGCTTTCTTTGAGTCACTCAGAATTCATGAATGCCAAACCTGCCTGTGAAGAGCTAGCGGGCATTTTGCGTAAACAAATCACATTGATAGCACATATCTCTCATACACACACAATAAGTATTAAACATGGACTATAATGGCTAATACCTCATTCAATTCCAATACATTATTCATACAAAAAGTTGAACCCGTGAAAAATTATTCATAAGGGCGTCGAACCTTTCAGACAGAAAGCTGCTATATAAATGCATGGGCATAACATGAAAAGAACAAGCTCTTGAACATACACATCTGGCCATTTAAATCTTCCTGGAGAGCACTTAAGAAGGGGGAAGATTTCACGCACACGTTGCATTTCTCTATAATCCACAGATTTAAAGGCATATTCTGAGTTCAATACAAGTTAAGCTCAATCAACAGCACTTGTGGCATAATGTTGACTTGTCCCCTGTCAGATGCGATGAGACACTTGCAATAGAAGTAAATAGGCCACCTTTTTATGGATTTATGACCACAAACATGAAGCTTATGATGCTAAAATGTCAGTCCCTTTAAGACGTCACACTGTGGCCATCACAAATGCTCGATTGGATTGGGATCTGGGAAATTTGGAGGACAAGTTAACACCTCAAAGTCATTGTTGTGCTCCTCGAACCATTTGTGAACCATTTTTGCTTTGTGGCAGGACGCATTATCCTGCTGAAAGAGGCCACAGCCACCGGGGAATACTGTTTCCATGAAAGGGTGTACATGGTCTCCAACAATGCTACGGTAAGTGTTACGTGTCAAAGTAACATCCACATGGATGGCAGGACACAAGGTTTTCCAGCAGAACATTGCTCAAAGCATCACACTGCCTCCGCCAGCTTGCCTTTTTCCCATAGTGCATCCTGGTGCCATGTGTTCCCCAGGTAAGTGACACATACACAGCGACACACCGGCCATCCACGTGACGTAAAAGAAAATGTGATTCAACAGACCAGACAACTTTCTTCCATTGTTCTGTGGTCCAGTTCTGATGTTCACGAGCCCAATGTTGTCGCGTTGGCAGCGGACAGGGGTCAGCATGGGTACCCTGACTGGTCTGCTTTGACCCAGTCGTCTAGCCATCATAATTTGGCACTTGTCAAACTTGCTCAAATCCTTATGCTTGTCCATTCTTCCTGCTTCTAACACATCAACTTTGAGGAATTTTTTTGTCACTTGCTGTCTAATATATCCCACCCACTAACAGGTGCCGTGATGAAGAGACAATCAGTGTTCTTCACTTCACCTTTCAGTGGTCATTATGTTATGCCTGATCAGTGTTTGTTAACGTGGATTGTTTACGTCTTTAAATTATAACTATTTTAATGTTTATAAATTGGCTCTATTAACTTCCATTGTAAGAGTCACTTTAACCTAGATATTTTGAAGTAGACAGGAACTGACAAGTGTAGATTATTATTGTGGTAATCAACATCATGCCACAAATACTGTTGATTGAGCTTAGCCCTTTACTGAACCCAAAACGTTATTTTACATATTTATGAATGTGAGCCAAGTCTCACTATTTCTGTCAGTAAAGTTTTGTTAGGAAAAAGTGACAGTTATTAAGTGCTGGAAAAATCGAGTTTCATAACATTACTAACGAATGCAAGGTATACTGCAGAACAAAAGGCACAAAAAAAGAGAAAAAAAAGAGTAGGATGCAAGGAAAGAAAGAACAAAACCAAAACAAACACAAAAGAAGCCAACAAACACACACACACACACACAAATCTACAAAAACAGGTTGCATGAATCTCATGAGAATGTGGCAACTGTGCATATGTAATTATTTGGATAATTTATATTTCATGCGCTTAAGTCTTTGATAGAAAAACCTACACGCATAGAACTGTCTTTGCATCATCCTAAAACAACTTCTCTACCACAGTTGCCATGGTCACAGAAAGACATCACAGTCCTGAGCAAAGGGCCTTATGGGTAATTAGTCAGAGAGGTACAGAGGCTGTGAGGCAGGCGGCTCTGGGGATTCAGGCCTTACTGATCTGCTACCCCTGACCTGAAAGAGACGAGGAAAAGGTAAACAGTGCTCTGCTCTTTCATTCTTACAGTTTTTCTTCTTTTCTCACTCTTTCACCTCTCCCATGCAGCTTTGAAGGTCAGTCAGGCTTAGATAGGGGACAAAGACTGAGAAAGTGAACATGGCCCTTTTTCTGACCCAGAAAAGTCTTTTCTTCAGGTCACTGTAACATACTTCGGGTACGTCAGACATATAAAAGCCTGGAATTCAAGTCAGCTTTATTCAAAAGTTTACAGATAAATATAAACCAGAATTAAAAGATCCATAAAAAAACAGGAATTCACAGAAATAAATTACATTTAAAAAAATATATATTTTTTTTTTACTGTGAATATACATGTTAAATTTACATATTTCACATATTTTTCTGTAAAATGTACACATACTTGGTGAAAATTAGAAAAAAGTTAAGTTACCAGCCATTCAAAATTTCTACTAGCAATTTTTTCTAATATCTAAAATTGCAACTATATATTTTATATGTGTACATACATGTATACATATACTGTATATACATACACACACAAGTATTGCCACATTATTATTTTTATCTTCGCTAATGCTTCAATGCAAATGATAAGTGTGGCGTCATTTGCTGCGTAGTGATGCATATGTGCAAGCAAGATATTTAAATCTACACTATGTTACTTTACCATCCGCTAGAGGGCGCCTGTTCAAAACAAAGGCAGGCACGTTTGAGCACATCTTGGGACATGTGGTCTTCACCTCACAGCTGGAGAAAAAATAATCAGGATAGGACTCGGTCAGAAATCATGTTCATGGATGCGGTTATTAACGTTACTGTAGTGTGAAGAAGAGCAGGACCGAGTGTTGAGGAGCTGAGCACGGCCGCTGGAGCGATTGTTAAAAAAAGGCCTGCAAGCAGCGGGACTTTTATTATGAAGGAAAACAGTCGCTGGCAAGAATTCCACATTTCTGGACATGAGTATGAGGTAACACAGCTCTGTTTATTATATTAAATACTTATAAGTGTATTTAATTATTTTAGTATTTAGTGTTTAATGTTATGATGTTACTCTTTGCGTTCGCTCAGCGGCTGCTGCGAAACTTGTTCACACTGCTAAGAGTAAAGCGCTTCTGTAGAATAAAACCGGAAACCGAGGGTAACGCAGATATGACGCAATCGACAGGCGACTCCCTCAGACGTCCCGGCTCATTGGTTAAAATAGCAATTTTCTCACAATTTACAAATAGTTGGAAACATTTGGGAAATTTTAAGAACTCAACTGAACAAAATACAACACTGGCCTAGTGGTTTTTGGATATTTTACAGGAAATATACTACATAGTACAACTTTAATACATCATGATGACTCACGAGTTGAGCATTTTTGCTAAATCTGGGCAGATTTCACTTTCACAAACTTCCCCAGAAGAGTAAGTGAACACTCATAACAAGTTACCCAACAAATTGGCTAGAGATTTGACAGCGTTACCCGCCACAGCTGAATTTTTCCTGCGTTTGGCTGTTAGATGGGTGTTCATTTCAAACCCTGGTAGTCTATATAAGAAAGGTAGTCATTTGTGACAATATTTCTCTTGCACACTTCATTTCAATATTTTAAGCAATTTTAGCTTTAACAAATTTGCACTTCTTTTAATTTCAAGAACATCACAGCTCACCCTGCCACGTGGAATTATGAATAACCCGATAGACAAAACAGCCCAGATCTCAATGCACAATTGTTTTAAGAGCAGGAAGCTACATGAGCAACAACTTTTTCCACAGGTTGCCTTGTTTACCCAAGTTTGTTTATGGGTGCAAGGTACACGCATTAAATCTAGATGGCTACGTTCCAAGACAAAACACCGCGAATGATTCAACGCTGCTAACACCGTTGGTAACAAATGCTCCTGCTAACCTTTGCAATTATTTTTTCAATATCGTGCTCTGTTGAGCATTTTTAATGAACGCATAACAGAAGCAATTAGGTGTGTGATGGCATTTTCCTGTTTAAGGAGCTAATTAAGGCCCGACTGTAGATGGTAACCTGTGCTATCGAAGGTGAATGGCAGATGCTAACACAGACAACAATGCATTAGAACGATTACAGGGGGGAAAAAACAGGAAATAAATAAATACAATCACTAAAATGGGAACAGGGAGGGGAAAGCGCCAATCTTCTGCGGTGTTTATTATTTTGCTCTAAAATTACATGCGTGTGCCGTGCATAAAATAATCGTGAAATGTCATTTAGATGGCATAATGGAGGGTAATGTGAGAAGAAATTGAGGACGAACCGTGAGTGAGCTAGTGGCTAAAAAGGAGGCAAATGAGATGACTATTAAAAGGATATTCAGCTCGGGATATTTGATTTATCATGGCCACATTGGCACAGGTGGAAAAGTCCCAGAGATGGGAACTGGGTGCGAATGTTTTCATGAATTTCATTAAATACAATGACAGTAAGGAGACAATGCAGGAAGATAACCTGTGGACATTTGTAAGGTGATGCCTTTGCACTTGATTTACAAAAAGCAATTGCACGAGCCCGCTGCTCATTAGCATTTAGCATGAGCTCCAAATTCCCACATTTCTGATTGATGGAATAAGGACAGAACCATGTACTTTAGGGGTAGCTTCATTTGAAATTCAAACAACCTTTGTGCCGTTACAGGAGCGGCACTGAGGAAAATGTCAAAAATAATTTTCCTCTGAGCAAGCGTTTCAAACGCAAACCTCGCTCCTGACATCAAGCGTGTGAAATGGAGGCAAATTTCCCAAATAACCTGTGAAGAAACTATGTCACCGCAAATGTCTCTTTAGCCTGCTCATAAAAATGTATCATTTAAAGCAAGCCCTATTAGTCTCTTCAGCAGACTGTAGGCAGAGCTAAGCTGTAATCAATACTGTCTCAGGTGACAGAGTATAACAGACTCATTCAATAACATTAGCACGCAACTGAGAGCATTTTTTATTTTTTGTTCTGCATTAATGATTATCAAGGTAAGCCCGTACTTTCCTTCAAAAGACTGTATAGCCACTAAAGCATTTATCAGATTTATCAGCATTTATCAAGAGTTGTAAAATGTTCAACTTTTCACTATCTTGCTTGTCACTGTCACTTTTTCCTGCCTGTCCAATCACAGCGGAGGAGGGCGGGACAAATGCCAAAAACTGACCAACTCTCGCTACATACGTACTCATATAACGACTGAACAGCGGAGAAGTTATTATTGCGGGTGTTCGAGTATTCATGTCTGTACCTGATGACATTTCCCAACTATTACAATATTAACAGTATATGAAAAAAAATTGCTTGGAGAAACATTTTGTTCACCATGGCTCCACCTGGTGAGAAATCATTTGATTTTGTAAACCATGTTATACACACAATACTCAAATATCATTTTGAGTTTCAGTTTGTTTATGAGTCACATCTGTATTGCCTTAATGCATTTATTTAAATCCCATAAAAATGAACCCAATCCACACATTAATAATAGTTAAAACAATGTTTTAATAAAATGCTGTGCAGTGCACTTCTGTGGGGAGATGAAGTTTCTTTGTGCATAAATATTCTAAACATTTCCTCAAAATAGTTCCTTGCTGCATAAATTCTGGCCATAAAAACACAGATGAGGAACAAAGCTCAGTCCACATTAAGAGAGTAAACTAGTTCTAGCATCCTGACGACACTGAAACTGTCTGAAAGTGTAGATGAAAATATAGAATGGAGTATGACCTGCACATAAATGAACCAACCACTGATGGGATCTATGAAAATGATGACGATACTGAAGATACGATTGGAAAAGAGATCACAGACTCAACTCAAGGAAAATCATCTGAATTCACAGGTACTGAGATTAATAATTCACTCAGTTTGCTTGTTTTCAGTTGATGTGAACTGAGTTAATTGCAAATAAAGAGAATAACATGATGTTTGTTAATCTTCAGAGAGTGATTGTGTGAGGAACAGAAGCTCCAGAGCAGCTGCAGTGTGTTTGGGGCTGCTGTGTGTTCTTCTGCTGACTGCAGTCATAGTGCTGTGTGTCATGTTCACTCAAGAGAGACAACAGCTCATATCCAAGAATGAAAACCTGACCAATGAGAGAGACCAGCTAATATCCAAGAATGAAAACCTGACCAATGAGAGAGTCCAGCTAATATCCAAGAATGAAAACCTGACCAATGAGAGAGTCCAGCTAATATCCAAGAATGAAAACTTGACCAATGAGAGAGTCCAGCTAATATCCAAGAATGAAAACTTGACCAATGAGAGAGTCCAGCTAATATCCAAGAATGAAAACCTGACCAATGAGCGATACTGGCTAAAAAATGAACTTCAGATTTATGGTAGTTTATTTTTTATTTTTTAAGTTTTGTTAAAAAAAAGAGGTTGGGTTGTGATCTCAGTAACTTTGCACACAACCTATGAGTTTACTATCTGTTATAAGTTACAGACAGGTGAGTGTAAATGAGAATAAAGAGCTAACAACTGAACTTGTTCTGTTAATAGATGGATGGACTTTCTATCAGTCCAGTTTTTACTACAAATCAAATGAGATGAAGAGCTGGACTGAGAGCAGAAGATACTGTACAGCGAGACGAGCAGATCTGATCATCATAAACAACAAAGAGGAACAAGTGAGTGAGAGATTGATGTGCATTTATGGTGTTCAGAAGATAAATGAGAGATGGTCAGATGAAATGTGTCTATTTTAGCAGTCCTTGAGCTCTGGAAAGGCGCTATATAAATAAAACGTATTATTATTATTAGGGGTTCAAGCACGAAGTGCTGAAACCCTATTGTAATTGTACTGATTTTTAGGGGTTCAAGCACGAAGTGCTGAACACCTATTGTATTTGTACTGATTTTTATTATTATTATTATTCAGCCGAAAAACGCATCGTGCAGACCAAACCGTAAGGGCTGGAAACTTGAAACTTTGTCAATAGGTAGTACAAAAATCGAGGAAAGGTTATCAAATTATGAGCCAGATTGGCCTATAGGTGGCGCTATAGCAATCAATTGCGCAAAATGGCTCATAACTCCTAAACCGTTTGGTCCACACTCAAGTGTCTTATATCATTGGAAAGCTGTGACCTTGGCAAACAAAACGTATATCTCCGATTTCATTTCCGTCATTAAAAATTTTCCGCCATTTTGAATTTTGTTGAAAACCTACTTTTACGAACTAGTCCCTGGTTTTTTGACCGATCAGAACCAAACCAGTGCCAAAATGTTGTCTGTAGGCTGAATATGAACATTCATTGAGAAAAAGTTGAAATTTCGATTCACGGAAGATAAAGGGATCAAAATGGACGCTGAGGGCGGAGCCTATTTTACTAAAAAGACTATAACTCAAAAATGAAATGAGATATCTTCACCAAACTTGGTACACATGTGTATGGGCTCATTCTCTGGTCTCGATAAAAAAATCGCGACGATTGACCACTTGGTGGCGCTATAATGTGAAAAAAAACATGAAAATAGCTATAACCACACGACCACTAGTCCGATTGACCTGAAAATTGGTATGCAGTGTCTTGGCCCAAGGTAATATATAAGTCTATGAGGACATTGGTGTATCTCAAAAAACATGGCCGCCATCGGCCAATGAATTCGAGCACCTATTAGACGGGGTTAACAGAGGCCGATCGGAATGAAACTCAGTGGACATGTTTGACTCATGGTCCTAGAGGTCTGTAAGAATTTTGAAAGAAATCGGCCACTAGTTGGTGCTAACGAGTTTTATGGCTCTGTTATCACGTGGTGTGGCACACATCGGCAAAATATGCATATCATATGATAGATCTCCTCATACTGAACAACTTTGCCTCTGGAACTGTTGCTGTCAATCAAATCATTAATTAAATTTTCGTAATTATGTTAAAAACCTACTTTTGCGAACTAGTCCCTGGTTTTTTGCCCGATCGAAACCAAACTAGTCTAGGATAATTCTCTGGACTCTTTAGATCAATAATCATTGAAAAAAATTTGAACTTTTACATTTGGATGGCTATACCAGGGCCATTTAAAAAAGAGGCGTGGCAAAATACACTCAAAAACCTATAAATCCTAAGGGGAAACTCAAAACTTCACGAAAATTGTTGGGTACATGTGGCATAACATGCTGATGAAGCATGCAAAGTTTTAAAGAGATCGGACTATAGGTGGCACTATAACTGTCAAAAAGCTTTAAAAACCATGCATTTCCTATGGTAAATTGCCTATATTGGCTGTAAATGGACTTTTCCATCTATTATTTCAGTGTTTAAAAACTTGCTAAATAAAACTTAATGTCTTTAATGCCTATGTGCTTAAAAGGCCTTAAAAGCTTGAACCCCGCTAAATGCTGCTTGCAGCTTTAATTATTATTATTATTCTCCGCTAAAACGCATCGTGCAGCCCAAACCGTAAAGCGTGGAACTTTGAAACTTTGTCAGATGGTAGTCCTCAATTTGGGGAGAACCTCAGAAAGTATGACCCCGATTGGCCTATAGGTGGCGCTATAGCAATCAATTGCGCAAAATGACTCATAACTCCTAAACCGTTTGGTCCACACTCAAGTGTCTTATATCATTGGAAAGCTGAGACTTTGGCGAACAAAACGTATATCTCCGATTTCATTTCCGTCATGAAATTTTTTCCGCCATTTTGAATTTTGTTGAAAAACTACTTTTGCGAACTAGTCCCTGGATTTTTGACCGATCGAAACCAAACCAGTGGCAAAATGTTCTCTGTAGTCTGAATATCAATATTCATTGAGAAAAAGTTGAAATTTCGATTCACGGTTGCTAAGGGGTGGAAAAAGAATGTTGTGGGCGGAGCCTATTTTACTAAAAAGGCTATAACTCAAGAAGGAAATGAGATATCTTCACCAAACTTGGTACACATGTGTATGGGCTGATTCTTTGGTCTCGATAAAAAAATCGCGATGATTGACCACTTGGTGGCGCTATAATGTTAAAAAAACATGAAAAGGGCTATAACCACGTGACCACTAGTCCGATTGACTTGAAAATTGGTAGGCAGTGTCTTGGTCCAAGGCACCATGTATGTCTATGAGGACATTGGTGTATCTAAAAAAACATGGCCGCCATCAGCCAATGAAGTTTGAGCACCTATTAGATGGGGTTAACAGAGGTCGATCGGAACGAAACTCGGTGGGCATGTTTGACTCATGGTCCTAGAGGTCTGTAAGAATTTTGAAAGAAATCGGCCACTAGTTGGCGCTAACTCAAAAGGGAAGCTCAAAAGTTCACGAAAATTGTTGGGTATATGTGGCATAACATGCTGATGAAGCATGCAAAGTTTTAAAGAGATTGGACTATAGGTGGCGCTATAACTGTTAAAAAGCTATAAGAACCATGCATTTCCTATGTTAAATTGCCTATATTGACTGTAAATGGACTTTTCCATCTATTATTTTAGTGTTTAAAATCTTGCTAAATAAAACTTAATGTCTTTAATGCCTATGTGCTTAAAAGGCCTTAAAGGCTTGAACCCCGCTAAATGCTGCTTGTTAGGGGTTCAAGCACGAAGTGCTGAAACCCTATTGTAATTGTACTGATTTTTATTAGGGGTTCAAGCACGAAGTGCTGAAACCCTATTGTAATTGTACTGATTTTTATTATTATTATTATTCTCCGCTAAAACGCATCGTGCAGCCCAAACCGTAAAGCGTGGAACTTTGAAACTTTGTCAGATGGTAGTCCTCAATTTGGGGAGAACCTCAGAAAGTATGACCCCGATTGGCCAATAGGTGGCGCTACAGCAACCAAATGCGCAAAAAGGGTCATAACTCCTAAACCCTTTGGTCCACAATCAAGTGTTTTATATCATTGGAAAGCTGAGTCCTTGGCGAACAAAACGTATATCTCCGATTTCATTTCCGTCATGAAAAATTTTCCGCCATTTTGAATTTTGTCGAAAAACTACTTTTGCAAACTAGTCCCTGGATTTTTGACCGATCGAAACCAAACCAGTGGCAAAATGTTCTCTGTAGTCTGAATATTAATATTCATTGAGAAAAAGTTGAAATTTCGATTCACGGTTGCTAAGGGGTGGAAAAAGAATGTTGTGGGCGGAGCCTATTTTACTAAAAAGGCTATAACTCAAGAAGGAAATGAGATATCATCACCAAACTTGGTACACATGTGAATGGGCTCATTCTTTGGTCTCGATAAAAAAATCGCGACGATTGACCACTTGGTGGCGCTATAATGTTAAAAAAACATGAAAAGGGCTATAACCACGTGACCACTAGTCCGATTGACTTGAAAATTGGTAGGCAGTGTCTTGGTCCAAGGCACCATGTATGTCTATGAGGACATTGGTGTATCTAAAAAAACATGGCCGCCATCGGCCAATGAAGTTTGAGCACCTATTAGATGGGGTTAACAGAGGTCGATCGGAACGAAACTCGGTGGGCATGTTTGACTCATGGTCCTAGAGGTCTGTAAGAATTTTGAAAGAAATCGGCCACTAGTTGGCGCTAACTCAAAAGGGAAGCTCAAAAATTCACGAAAATTGTTGGGTATATGTAGCATGACATGCTGATGAAGCATGAAAAGTTTTAAAGAGATTGGACTATAGGTGGCGCTATAACTGTTAAAAAGCTATAAGAACCATGCATTTCCTATGTTAAATTGCCTATATTGACTGTAAATGGACTTTTCCATCTATTATTTTAGTGTTTAAAATCTTGCTAAATAAAACTTAATGTCTTTAATGCCTATGTGCTTAAAAGGCCTTAAACGCTTGAACCCCGCTAAATGCTGCTTGCAGCTTTATTAGGGGTTCAAGCACGAAGTGCTGAAACCCTATTGTAATTGTACTGATTTTTATTATTAGGGGTTCAAGCACGAAGTGCTGAAACCCTATTGTAATTGTACTGATTTTTATTATTATTATTATTATTCTCCGATAAAACGCGTTGTGCAGCCCAAACCGTAAGGGCTAGAGACTTGAAAATTTACCCGAAGGTAGTCCAAAAATCGAGGAGAGGTTATCAAAATATGAGCCCAATCGGCCAATAGGTGGCGCTATAGCGCAAAAAACCAAAATATTTTACATTTGTGAGCTTTTCTCATAAACCGGTGGTCGTAGACTCAAATGATTTATACTTTTGAAATCCTTGGGCCAAGACGAAAAAACTGTAAGCGGGAATTTTTTTGTTTCGTCTTAAAATGTCCGCCATTTTGGAGTATGTCTGAAACCTATTTTTGAGAACTAGTCCCTGGTTTTTTGACCGATCGGAACCAAACCAGTGTCAAAATGTTCTCTGGTGGCTATTTATCAATAGTTATCGAAAAAAAGTTGAAATTTCGATTCATTTTTGTTAATTGGCTTCAAAATGGACGTTCAGGGCGGAGCTTATTTTGCTAAAAAGGCTATAACTCAAGAAGGAAATGAGATATCGTCACCAAACTTGGTACACATGTGTATCGGCTCAATTTGAGGTCACGATAAAAAAATTGCGACGATTGGCCTCTTGGTGGCGCTGTAATGTGACAAAAACATGAAAAGGGCTATAACCACGCGACCGCTAGTCCGATTGACTTGAAAATTGGTATGCAGTGTCTTGGTCCAAGGCCCCATGTATGTCTATGAGGACATTGGTGTATCTCAAAAAACATGGCCGCCATCAGCCAATGAATTTTGAGCACCTATTAGATGGGGTTAACAGAGGTCGATCGGAACGAAACTCAGTGGACATGTTTGACTCATGGTCCTAGAGGTCTGTAAGAATTTTGAAAGAAATCGGCCACTAGTTGGCGCTAACCCAAAAGGGAAGCTCAAAAATTCACGAAAATTGTTGGGTATATGTGGCATGACATGCTGATGAAGCATGCAAAGTTTTAAAGAGATCGGACTATAGGTGGCGCTATAACTGTTAAAAAGCTTTAAAAACCATGCATTTCCTATGGTAAATTGCCTATATTGGCTGTGAATGGACTTTTCCATCTATTATTTCAGTGTTTAAAATCTTGCTAAATAAAACTTAATGTCTTTAATGCCTATGTGCTTAAAAGGCCTTAAAGGCTTGAACCCCGCTAAATGCTGCTTGTTAGGGGTTCAAGCACGAAGTGCTGAACACCTATTGTATTTGTGCTGATTTTTATTATTATTATTATTATTATTATTATTCTGCCGTAAAACTCATCGTGCAGACCAAACCGTAAATGCTAGAGACTTCAAACTTTGTCAATAGGTAGTCCAAAAATCGAGGAGAGGTTATCAAATTATGAGCCAGATTGGCCAATAGGTGGCGCTACAGCAACCAAAAACGCGAAATGGCTCATAACTCCTAAACCGTTCATCCTAAGGGTCAAGTGTCTTATATCATTGGAAAGCTGAGACCATGACGAACAAAACGTATATCTCCGATTTCATTTCCGGTATGCAAATTTTTCCGCCATTTTGAGTTTTGTCAAAAACCTACTTTTGCGAACTAGTCCCTGGTTTTTTGACATATCAGAACCAAACCAGTGCCAAAATGTTCTCTCTAGTCTGAATATCAATAATTATCAAAAAAAAAATGAAATTTTGACTCATGAACGAAAAGGGGCGTGGAAATGTACATTTAAGGCGGAGCCTATTTTACTAAAGAGGCTATAACTACAGCAAGAAATGAGATATCTTCACCAAACTTGGTACACATGTGTATGGGCTCAGTCTTTGGTCACGATAAAAAAATCGCGACGATTGGCCACTTGGTGGCGCTATAACATGGAAAAAACACAAAAAGGGCTATAACCACGCGACCGCTAGTCCGATTGACTGGAAAATTGGTATGCAATGTCTTGGCCCAAGGTACCATGTCTGTCTATGAGAACATTGGCGTATCTCAAAAAACATGGCCGCCATCGGCCAATGAAATTTGAGCACCTATTAGACAGGGTTAACGGAGGTCGATCGGAACAAAACTCAGTGGGCATGTTTAACTCATGGTCCTAGAGGTCTGTAAGAATTTTGAAAGAAATCGGCCACTAGCTGGCGCTAACGAGTTTTATGGCTCTGCAATCACGTGGTGTTGCACACATCGGCAAAATATGCATATCATATGATAGATCTCCTCATGATGAACAACTTTGCCTCTAGAACCATTGCTGTCAATAAAATCATAAATTAAATTTTCGTAATTATGTTAAAAACCTACTTTTGCGAACTAGTCCCTGGTTTTTTACCCAATTGGAACCAAACCAGTCTAGGACAATTCTATAGACACTCTAGGTCAATAATTATTGAAAAAAAGTTGAACTTTTGCATTTGGATGGCTATAACAGGGCCATTTAGAAAAGAGGCGTGGCAAAATACACTCAAAAGCCTATAAATCCTAAGGTAAAACTCAAAACTTCACGGAAATTATTGGGTATATGTGGCATAACATGTTGAAGACACATGCAAAGTTTTATGGAGATCGGAGTATAGGGGGTGCTATAAGTGTTAAAAAGCTTTGAAAACCATGTATTCCCTATGGTGAATTGCCTGTATTGGCTGTAAATGGTATTTTCCATCTCGTTAATCAGGTGGGGTTAAAACAGCCACATAATATGCATATATTATGATAGATCTTCTCATACTGAACAACTTTGCCTCTATAACCAATACTGTCAATCAAATCTTTATTTAAATATTCACAATTATGTTAAAAACCTCGTTTTGCAAACTAGTCTGCCTGATTGGAACCAAACCACAGCAGTATGATTCTCTGGACTCTCCTGATCAATAGTTATCAAAAACATGTTGACCTTTACACTTTGGGTAGCTATAACAGGATCATTTAGAGAATAGGTGTGGTAAAACATGCTCAAAAGCCTATTAATCCTGAACGAAAACTCAAAACTTCACAAAAATAGGTGGGGTGTGTGTGTGTGTGTGTGTGTGTGTGTGTGTGTGTGTGTGTGTGTGTGTGTGTGTGTGTGTGTGTGTGTGTGTGTCTCTGTCTGTCTGTTTGTCATTCGAGCAAACAGCACTTCCAACATGCTACACATGCTAGCAGTGATTAGCTAAGTGTTAAATCAGGCAAAGAACATAGTAAGAACTCTATAAACATTATAGTAACCATCTGTGACAGCTAACAACTGCCTAGCAACACCATAACAACCATCAAGAACAACCTAGCAACCACCTAGCAACATGTTTATCATGTTAGCAAAGTAAAATAGTAATTTCGTCATACAATTTATTAATATTGTTCTATAATTCATATTTAGACTTTATAAAGTCACTACTATAATATTTAAAATCACATTTTGTCAGTTTTTCACTTCATTTCACCTGATATCTCTCAAATTCATTCAGTGCTTAAAAACCTTTCATGCAAAAGGTGTCAAATGCTTAAAAACCTTAAATGGCTTGAACCCCGCTAAATGCTGCTCGCAGCTTTAATTATTATTATTTTTCTTCTCCCCTAAAACGCATCGTGCAGCCCAAACCGTAAGTGCTAGAGACTTGAAACTTTGCCAAAAGGTAGTCCAAAAATCGAGGAGAGGTTATCAAAGTATGAGCCCGATTGGCCAATAGGTGGCGCTATAGCGCAAAAAACAAAAAAAAAATACTATTTTGCTTATATCTCGAAAACCCATTGTCGCACATTCAAGTGTCTTACATCATTGGAATCCTTGGCTCAAGCCGAACAAAACGTATATCTCCGATTTCATTTCCGTCATGAAAATTTTTCCGCCATTTTGAATTTTGTTGAAAACCTACTTTTGCGAACTAGTCCCTGGTTTTTTGACCGATCGGAACCAAACCAGTGCCAAAATGTTCACTGTAGACTTACTATTAATAATTATCGAAAAAAAGTTGAAATTTCGATTTACAGACGAAAAGGGGCGTGAAAATGTACATTGAAGGCGGAGCCTATTTTACTAAAGAGGCTATAACTCAAGAACGAAATGAGATATCTTCACCAAACTTGGTACACATATGTAGGGACTCAATTTGAGGTCACGATAAAAAAATCGCGACGATTGGCCACTGGGTGGCGCTATAATGTGAAAAAAACATGAAAATAGCTATAACCACAAGACCGCTAGTCCGATTGACCTGAAAATTGGTATGCAGTGTCTTCGCCCAAGGTACCATGTATGTCTATGAGGACATTGGCGTATCTCAAAAAACATGGCCGCCATCGGCCAATGAATTCGAGCACCTATTAGACGGGGTTAACAGAGGCCGATCGGAACGAAACTTGATGGGCATGTTTGACTCATGGTCCTAGAGGTCTGTAAGAATTTTGAAAGAAATCGGCCACTAGTTGGCGCTAACGAGTTTTATGGCTCTGTAATCACGTGGTGTTGCACACATCTGCAAAATATGCATATCATTTGATAGAACTCCTCATGCTGAACAACTTTGCCTCTAGAACCATTGCTGTCAATCAAATCGTTAATTAAATATTTGCAATTATGTTAAAAACCTACTTTTGCAAACTAGTCCCTGGTTTTTTGCCCGATCGGAACCAAACTAGTCTAGGACAATTCTCTGGACTCTTTAGATCAATAATCATTGAAAAAAAAATGAACTTTTACATTTGGATGGCTATACTAGGGCCATTTAAAAAAGAGGCGTGGCAAAATACACTCAAAAACCTATAAATCCCAAGGGGAAACTCAAAACTTCACGAAAATTGTTGGGTATATGTGGCATAACATGCTGATGAAGCATGCAAAGTTTTAAAGAGATCGGACTATAGGTGGCGCTATAACTGTGAAAAAGCTTTAAAAACCATGCATTTCCTATGGTAAATTGCCTATATTGGCTGTAAATGGACTTTTCCATCGATTATTTCAGTGTTTAAAAACTTGCTAAATAAAACTTAATGTCATTAATGCCTATGTGCTTAAAAGGCCTTAAAGGCTTGAACCCCGCTAAATGCTGCTTGCAGCTTTAATTATTATTATTATTATTATTATTCTCCGCTAAAACGCATCGTGCAGACCAAACCGTAAGAGCTGGAAATTTGAAACTTTGTCAGATGGTAGTACTCATGTTGGGGAGACCCTGAGAAGCTATGACCCCAATTGGCCCATAGGTGGCGCTATAGCAATCAATTGCGAGAAAAGGCTCATAACTCCTAAACCGTTTGGTCCACACTCAAGTGGCATATATCATTGGAAAGCTGAGTCCTTGGCGAACAAAATGTATATCTCAGATTTTATTTCCAGTATGCAAATTTTTCCGCCATTTTGAATTTTATTGAAAACCTACTTTTGCAAACTAGTCCCTGGTTTTTTGACCGATCGGAACCAAACCAGTGTCAAAATGTTCTCTGGTCTCTGTTTATCAATAGTTATCAAAAAAAAGTTGAAATTTCGATTCATTTATGCTAATTGGCTTCAAAATGGACGTTCAGGGCGGAGCCTATTTTACTAAAAAGGCTATAACTCAAGAAGGAAATGAGATATCGTCACCAAACTTGGTACACATGTATATCGGCTCAATTTGAGGTCACGATAAAAAAATCGCGATGATTGGCCACTTGGTGGCGCTATAATGCGAAAAAAACATGAAAAGGGCTATAACCACGCGACCGCTAGTCCGATTGACCTGAAAATTGGTATGCAGTGTCTTGGTCAAAGGCCCCATGTACGTCTACGAGGACATTGGCCTCTCTCAAAAAACATGGCCGCCATCGGCCAATGAAATTTGAGCACCTATTAGATGGGGTTAACAGAGGCCGATCGGAACGAAACTTGATGGGCATGTTTGACTCATGGTCCTAGAGGTCTGTAAGAATTTTGAAAGAAATCGGCCACTAGTTGGCGCTAACGAGTTTTATGGCTCTGAAATCACGTGTTTTTTCACGCATCCACAAAATATGCATATCATATGATAGATCTCCTCATGCTGAACAAATTTGCCTCTGGAACCATTGCTGTCAATCAAATCATTAATTAAATATTCACAATTATGTTAAAAACCTACTTTTGCAAACTAGTCCCTGGTTTTTTGACCGATCGGAACCAAACCAGTGTCAAAATGTTCTCTGGTCTCTGTTTATCAATAGTTATCGAAAAAAAGTTGAAATTTCAATTCATTTTTGCTAATTGGCTTCAAAATGGACGTTCAGGGCGGAGCCTATTTTACTAAAAAGGCTATAACTCAAGAAGGAAATGAGATATCGTCACCAAACTTGGTACACATGTATATCGGCTCAATTTGAGGTCAGGAAAAAAATATTGCGACGATTGGCCACTTGGTGGCGCTATAATGTGAAAAAAAAACATGAAAAGGGCTATAACCACGCGATCACTAGTCCAATTAACCTGAAAATTGGTATGCAGACATTGGCGTATCTCAAAAAACATGGCCGCCATCGGCCAATGAAATTTGAGCACCTATTAGACAAGGTTAACAGAGGCCGATCGGAACGAAACTTGGTGGGCATGTTTGACTCATGGTCCTAGAGGTCTGTAAGATTTTTGAAAGAAATCGGCCACTAGTTGGCGCTAACTCAAAAGGGAAGCTCAAAAATTCACGAAAATTGTTGGGTACATGTGGCATAACATGCTGATGAAGCATGCAAAGTTTTAAAGAGATTGGACTATAGGTGGCGCTATAACTGTTAAAAAGCTATAAGAACCATGCATTTCCTATGTTAAATTGCCTATATTGACTGTAAATGGACTTTTCCATCTATTATTTTAGTGTTTAAAATCTTGCTAAATAAAACTTAATGTCTTTAATGCCTATGTGCTTTAAAGGCCTTAAAGGCTTGAACCCCGCTAAATGCTGCTTGCAGCTTTAATTATTATTATTATTATTATTATTATTCAGCCGAAAAACGCATCGTGCAGACCAAACTGTAAGGGCTAGAGACTTGAAACTTGGCCAATAGGTAGTACAAAAATCGAGGAAAGGTTATCAAATTATGAGCCCGATTGGCCCATAGGTGGCGCTATAGCAATCAATTGCGAGAAAGGGCTCATAACTCCTAAACCGTTTGGTGCACACTCAAGTGTCTTATATCATTGGAAAGCTGAGACCTTGGCGAACAAAACGTATATCTCCGATTTCATTTCCGTCATAAAAAATTTTCCGCCATTTTGAATTTTGTCGAAAACCTACTTTTGCAAACTAGTCCCTGAGTTTTTGACCGATCGGAACCAAACCAGTGCCAAAATGTTGTCTGTAGTCTGAATATCAATAATCTTTGAAAAAAAGTTGAAATTTCGATTCACGGAAGATAAGGGGATCAAAATGGACGCTCAGGGCGGAGCCTATTTTACTAAAAAGACTATAACTCAAAAATGAAATGAGATATCTTCACCAATCTTGGTACACATGTGTATGGGCTCAATTTGAGGTCACGATAAAAAAATCGCGAAGATTGGCCACTTGGTGGCGCTATAATGTGAAAAAAATACTAAAACGGCTATAACCACACGATTGCTAGTCCGATTGACCTGAAAATTGGTATGCAGTGTCTTGGCCCAAGGCCCCATGTATGTCTATGAGGACATTGGCGTATCTCAAAAAACATGGCCGCCATCGGCCAATGAATTTGAGCACCGATTAGACAAGGTTATCGGAGGCCGATCGGAACGAAACTCGGTGGGCATGTTTGACTCATGGTCCTAGAGGTCTGTAAGAATTTTGAAAGAAATCGGCCACTAGTTGGCGCTAACGAGTTTTATGGCTCTGTAATCACCAAGCGGCAACCTCCCGCGATTTCTCTTGAAGCCAATACGGAAGTAATGTAAACTGCAATTCCTCAACTGGCCACTAGGGACAGGCTCCAGAAGGGAGCAGAATCTCATTGAGCCCCATGTTAAAATTCTCAACTTTAAAGCAGAAAAAAACATGTTTACAGCCTGGTACAAATTGTGGTTTTGGTTTATAAGGCTAATGTTGATCTTCATGACAACTCTGAGGGGGGTGAATTTTTTTATAACTCATTCGTTTACGTTATATAAAGCCTTAAGGTTCTGCATAATTAAGGGCGTGGTTACAAGTGGATAGCCATTTATCCGCCGTCTATAGTTATTGCGTCACCTCAGCTCCGCGCACATCCCGCCTTTTTGCCCATTTTCTGTTATCCGGGAGTGACACGCGATGACTCGCTCACAAGATGGCAACGCCCAGCTCGCCCATACTTTCAGCTTCAGAACGGCTTATCAGAATCCTATGGGTGACGTCACGGACGCTACGTCCATATTTTTTTACAGTCTATGGTAATCACGTGGTGTTGCACACATCCACAAAATATGCATATCATATGATAGATCTCCTCATGCTGAACAACTTTGCCTCTAGAACCATTGCTGTCAATCAAAGCATTAATTCAATTTTTGTAATTATGTTAAAAACCTACTTTTGCGAACTAGTCCCTGGTTTTTTGCCCGATCGGAACCAAACCAGTCTAGGATAATTCTCTAGACTCTCTAGATCAATAATCTTTGAAAAAAAGTTAAACTTTTACATTTGGATGGCTATAAAAGGGCCATTTAAAAAAGAGCCATGGCAAAATACACTCAAAAGCCTATAAATCCTAAGGTAAAACTCAAAACTTCACGAAAATTGTTGGGTATATGTGGCATAACATGCTGATGAAGCATGCAATGTTTTAAAGAGATCGGACTATAGGTGGCGCTATAACTGTTAAAAAGCTTTAAAAACCATGCATTCCCTATAGTAAATTGCCTATATTGACTATAAATGGACTTTTCCATCTATTATTTCAGTGTTTAAAATCTTGCCAAATAAAACTTAATGTCTTTAATGCCTCTGTGCTTTAAAGGCCTTAAAGGCTTGAACCCCGTTAAATGCTGCTTGCAGCTTTAATTAGGGGTTCAAGCACGAAGTGCTGAAACACTATTGTAATTGTTAGGGTTTTTATTATTATTATTATTCTCCCCTAAAACGCATCGTGCAGACCAAACCGTAAGGGCTAGAGACTTAACACTTTGCCACATGGTAGCCCAAAAATCGAGGAGAGCTTATCAAATTATGACCCCGATTGGCCAATAGGGGGCGCTACAGCAATCAAAAGCGCGAAATGGCTCATAACTCCTAAACGGTTTAGTCCACACTCAAGTGCCTTATATCATTGGAAAGCTGAGACCATGGCGAACAAAACGTATATCTCCGATTTTATTTCCGTCTGGAAAAATTTTCCGCCATTTTGAATTTTGTCGAAAAACTACTTTTGCGAACTAGTCCCTGGTTTTTTGACCAATCGGAACCAAACCAGTGCCAAAATGTTTTCTGTAGTCTGAAAATCAATATTCATTGAAAAAAAGTTGAAATTTCGATTCACGGAAGATAAGGGGATTCAAAATGGACGCTCAGGGCGGAGCCTATTTTACTAAAAAGACTATAACTCAATAATGAAATGAGATATCTTCACCAAACTTGGTACACATGTGTATGGGGTCAATTTGAGGTCACGATAAAAAAATCGCGACGATTGGCCACTTGGTGGCGCAATAATGTGAAAAAAACCTGCAAATAGCTATAACCATGCGACTGCTACTCCGATTTACCTGAAAATTGGTATGCAGTGTCTTGGCCCAAGGTAGCATGTATGTCTCTGAGGATATTGGCGTATCTCAAAAAACATGGCCGCCATCGGCCAATGAAGTTTGAGCACCTATTAGACAAGGTTATCGGAGGCCGATCGGAACGAAACTCGGTGGGCATGTTTGACTCATGGTCCTAGAGGTCTGTAAGAATTTTGAAAGAAATCGGCCACTAGTTGGCGCTAACGAGTTTTATGGCTCTGTAATCACGTGGTGTTGCACACATCGGCAAAATATGCATATCATTTGATAGATCTCCTCATGCTGAACAACTTTGCCTCTAGAACCAGTGCTGTCAATCAAATCGTTAATTAAATATTTGCAATTATGTTAAAAACCTACTTTTGCGAACTAGTCCCTGGTTTTTTGCCCGACCGGAACAAAACCAGTCTAGTACAATTCTATAGACTCTCTAGATAAATATTCATTGAAAAAAAGTTGAACTTTTGCATTTGAAAGGCTATAACAGGGCCAATTAGAAAAGAGGCGTGGCAAAATATACTCAAAAGCCTATAAATCCTAAGGGAATACTCAAAACTTCACGAAAATTGTTGGGTATGTGTGGCATACCATGCTAATGAAGCATGCAACGTTTTACAAAGATCGGAGTATAGGTGGCGCTATAAGTGTTAAAAAGCTTTAAAAACCATGCATTTCCTATGGTAAATTGCCCATATTGGCTGTAAATGGACTTTTCCATCTATTATTTTAGTGTTTAAAAGCTTGCTAAATAAAACTTAATGTCTTTAATGCCTATGTGCTTAAAAGGCCTTAAAGGCTTGAACCCCGCTAAATGCTGCTTGCAGCTTTAATTATTATTATTATTATTATTATTCAGCCGAAAAACGCATCGTGCAGACCAAACCGTAAGGGCTGGAAACTTGAAACTTTGTCAATAGGTAGTACTAAAATCGAGGAAAGGTTATCAAATTATGAGCCAGATTGGCCTATAGGTGGCGCTATAGCAATCAATTGCGCAAAATGGCTCATAACTCCTAAACCGTTTGGTCCACACTCAAGTGTCTTATATCATTGGAAAGCTGAGACCTTGGCGAACAAAACGTATATCTCCGATTTCATTTCCGTCATTAAAAATTTTCCGCCATTTTGAATTTTGTTGAAAACCTACTTTTACGAACTAGTCCCTGGTTTTTTGACCGATCGGAACCAAACCAGTGCCAAAATGTTGTCTGTAGTCTGAATATCAACATTCATTGAGAAAAAGTTGAAATTTCGATTCACGGAAGATAAGGGGATCAAAATGGACGCTGAGGGCGGAGCCTATTTTACTAAAAAGACTATAACTCAAAAATGAAATGAGATATCTTCACCAAACTTGGTACATGTGTGTATGGGCTCATTCTTTGGTCTCGATAAAAAAATCGCGACGATTGGTGGCGCTATAATTTGAAAAAAACAGGGAAATAGCTATAACCACACGACCGCTAGTCCGATTGACCTGAAAATTGGTATGCAGTGTCTTGGCCCAAGGTACTATATAAGTCTATGAGGACATTGGTGTATCTCAAAAATCATGGCCGCCATCAGCCAATGAATTTTGAGAACCTATTAGATGGGGTTAACGGAGGTCGATGGGAACGAAACTCAGTGGACATGTTTGACTCATGGTCCTAGAGGTCTGTAAGAATTTTGAAAAAAATCGGCCACTAGTTGGCGCTAACCCAAATAGGAAGCTCAAAAATTCACGAAAATTGTTGGGTATATGTGGCATGACATGCTGATGAAGCATGCAAAGTTTTAAAGAGATCGTACTATAGGTGGCGCTATAACTGTTAAAAAGCTTTAAAAACCATGCATTTCCTATGGTAAATTGCCTATATTGGCTGTGAATGGACTTTTCCATCTATTATTGCAGTGTTTAAAATCTTGCTAAATAAAACTTAATGTCTTCAATGCCTATGTGCTTTAAAGGCCTTAAAGGCTTGAACCCCGCTAAATGCTGCTTGCAGCTTTAATTATTATTATTATTATTATTATTCTGCCGTAAAACTCATCGTGCAGACCAAACCGTAAGGGCTAGAGACTTGAAACTTTGTCAATAGGTAGTCCAAAAATCGAGGAAAGGTTATCAAATTATGAGCCAGATTGGCCAATAGGTGGCGCTATAGCAATCAATTGCGCATAAGGGCTCATAACTCCTAAACCGTTTGGTCCACACTCAAGTGTCTTATATCATTGGAAAGCTGAGACCTTGGCGAACAAAACGTATATCTCCGATTTCATTTCCGTCATGAAAATTTTTCCGCCATTTTGAATTTTGTCAAAAACCTACTTTTGCGAACTAGTCCCTGGTTTTTTGACATATCGGAACCAAACCAGTGCCAAAATGTTCTGTCTAGTCTGAATATCAATAATTATCAAAAAAAAGTTGAAATTTTGAATCATGAACGAAAAGGGGCGTGGAAATGTACATTTAAGGCGGAGCCTATTTTACTAAAGAGGCTATAACTCCAGCAAGAAATGAGATATATTCACCAAACTTGGTACACATGTTTATGGGCTCATTCTTTGGTCACGATAAAAAAATCGCGACGATTGGCCACTTGGTGGCGCTATAACATGGAAAAAACACAAAAAGGGTTATAACCACGCGACCGCTAGTCCGATTGACTTGAAAATTGGTAAACAGTGTCTTGGCCCAAGGTACCATGTCTGTCTATGAGAACATTGGCGTATCTCAAAAAACATGGCCGCCATCGGCCAATGAAATTTGAGCACCTATTAGACAGGGTTAACGGAGGTCCATCGGAACGAAACTCAGTGGGCATGTTTAACTCATGGTCCTAGAGGTCTGTAAGAATTTTGAAAGAAATCGGCCACTAGTTGGCGCTAACGAGTTTTATGGCTCTGCAATCACGTGGTGTTGCACACATTGGCAAAATATGCATATCATATGATAGATCTCCTCATGTTGAACAACTTTGCCTCTAGAACCATTGCTGTCAATAAAATCGTTAAATAAATATTTGCAATTATGTTAAAAACCTACTTTTGCGAACTAGTCCCTGGATTTTTGCCCAATCAGAACCAAACCAGTCTAGGACAATTCTCTGGACTCTCTAGATCAATAATTATCAAAAAAAGTTGATTTTTTTTGCATTTGGATGGCTATAACAGGGCCATTTAGAAAAGAGGCGTGGCAAAATACACTCAAAAGCCTATAAATCCTAAGGGGAAACTCAAAACTTCACGAAAATTGTTGGGTATATGTGGCATAACATGTTGAAGACACATGCAAAGTTTTATAGAGATCGGAGTATAGGGGGCGCTATAGGTGTTAAAAAGCTTTGAAAACCATGTTTTCCCTATGGTGAATCTCTGTAATCAGGTGGGGTTAAAACCGCCACATAATATGCATATGTTATGATAGATCTTCTCATACTGAACAACTTTGCCTCAATAACCAATACTGTCAATCAAATCTTTATTTAAATATTCATAATTATGTTAAAAACCTCGTTTTGCAAACTAGTCCTAGGTTTTTTGCCTGATCGGAACCAAACCACAGCAGTATGATTCTCTGCACTCTCCTGATCAATTCATATTTAGACTTTATAAAGTCACTATTATAATATTTAAAATCACATTTTGTCATTTTATCACTTCATTTCACCTGATATCTCTCAAATTCATTCAGTGCTTAAAAGCCTTTCATGCAAAAGGTGTCAAATGCTTAAAGACCTTAAATGGCTTGAACCCCGCTAAATGCTGCTCGCAGCTTTAATTATTATTATTATTCTCCGCTAAAACGCATCGTGCAGCCCAAACCGTAAAGCGTGGAACTTTGAAACTTTGTCAGATGGTAGTCCTCAATTTGGGGAGAACCTCAGAAAGTATGACCCCGATTGGCCAATAGGTGGCGCTACAGCAACCAAATGCGCAAAAAGGGTCATAACTCCTAAACCCTTTGGTCCACAATCAAGTGTCTTATATCATTGGAAAGCTGAGTCCTTGGCGAACAAAAAGTATATCTCCGATTTCATTTCCGTCATGAAAATTTTTCCGCCATTTTGAATTTTGTCGAAAAACTACTTTTGCGAACTAGTCCCTGGATTTTTGACCGATCGAAACCAAACCAGTGGCAAAATGTTCTCTGTAGTCTGAATATCAATATTCATTGAGAAAAAGTTGAAATTTCGATTCACGGTTGCTAAGGGGTGGAAAAAGAATGTTGTGGGCGGAGCCTATTTTACTAAAAAGGCTATAACTCAAGAAGGAAATGAGATATCTTCACCAAACTTGGTAGACATGTGTAAGGGCTCATTCTTTGGTCTCGATAAAAAAATCGCGACGATTGACCACTTGGTGGCGCTATAATGTTAAAAAAACATGAAAAGGGCTATAACCACGTGACCACTAGTCCGATTGACTTGAAAATTGGTAGGCAGTGTCTTGGTCCAAGGCACCATGTATGTCTATGAGGACATTGGTGTATCTAAAAAAACATGGCCGCCATCGGCCAATGAAGTTTGAGCACCTATTAGATGGGGTTAACAGAGGTCGATCGGAACGAAACTCGGTGGGCATGTTTGACTCATGGTCCTAGAGGTCTGTAAGAATTTTGAAAGAAATCGGCCACTAGTTGGCGCTAACTCAAAAGGGAAGCTCAAAAATTCACGAAAATTGTTGGGCATATGTGGCATAACATGCTGATGAAGCATGCAAAGTTTTAAAGAGATTGGACTATAGGTGGCGCTATAACTGTTAAAACGCTATAAGAACCATGCATTTCCTATGTTAAATTGCCTATATTGACTGTAAATGGACTTTTCCATCTATTATTTTAGTGTTTAAAATCTTGCTAAATAAAACTTAATGTCTTTAATGCCTATGTACTTTAAAGGCCTTAAAGGCTTGAACCCCGCTAAATGCTGCTTGCAGCTTTAATTATTATTATTATTCTCCGCTAAAACGCATCGTGCAGCCCAAACCGTAAAGCGTGGAACTTTGAAACTTTGTCAGATGGTAGTCCTCAATTTGGGGAGAACCTCAGAAAGTATGACCCCGATTGGCCAATAGGTGGCGCTACAGCAACCAAATGTGCAAAAAGGGTCATAACTCCTAAACCCTTTGGTCCACAATCAAGTGTCTTATATCGTTGGAAAGCTGAGTCCTTGGCGAACAAAACGTATATCTCCGATTTCATTTCCGTCATGAAAAATTTTCCGCCATTTTGAATTTTGTCGAAAAACTACTTTTGCGAACTAGTCCCTGGATTTTTGACCGATCGAAACCAAACCAGTGGCAAAATGTTCTCTGTAGTCTGAATATCAATATTCATTGAGAAAAAGTTGAAATTTCGATTCACGGTTGCTAAGGGGTGGAAAAAGAATGTTGTGGGCGGAGCCTATTTTACTAAAAAGGCTATAACTCAAGAAGGAAATGAGATATCATCACCAAACTTGGTACACATGTGAATGGGCTCATTCTTTGGTCTCGATAAAAAAATCGCGACGATTGACCACTTGGTGGCGCTATAATGTTAAAAAAACATGAAAAGGGCTATAACCACGTGACCACTAGTCCGATTGACTTGAAAATTGGTAGGCAGTGTCTTGGTCCAAGGCACCATGTATGTCTATGAGGACATTGGTGTATCTAAAAAAACATGGCCGCCATCGGCCAATGAAGTTTGAGCACCTATTAGATGGGGTTAACAGAGGTCGATCGGAACGAAACTCGGTGGGCATGTTTGACTCATGGTCCTAGAGGTCTGTAAGAATTTTGAAAGAAATCGGCCACTAGTTGGCGCTAACTCAAAAGGGAAGCTCAAAAATTCACGAAAATTGTTGGGTATATGTGGCATAACATGCTGATGAAGCATGCAAAGTTTTAAAGAGATTGGACTATAGGTGGCGCTATAACTGTTAAAAAGCTATAAGAACCATGCATTTCCTATGTTAAATTGCCTATATTGACTGTAAATGGACTTTTCCATCTATTATTTTAGTGTTTAAAATCTTGCTAAATAAAACTTAATGACTTTAATGCCTATGTGCTTAAAAGGCCTTAAAGGCTTGAACCCCGCTAAATGCTGCTTGCAGCTTTAATTATTATTATTATTCTCCGGTAAAACGCATCGTGCAGCCAAAACCGTAAGGGCTGGAGCGTTGAAACTTTGTCAGATGGTAGTCCTCACTGTGGGAAGACCCTCAGGAGGTATGACCCCGATTGGCCAATAGGTGGCGCTACAGCAACCAAAAGCGTGAAAAGGCTCATAACTCCTAAACCGTTTGGTCCACACTCAAGTGTCTTATATCATTGGAAAGCTGAGTCCTTGGCAAACAAAACGTATATCTCCGATTTCATTTCCGGTAGGGAAATTTTTCCACCATTTTGAATTTTGTTGAAAACCTACTTTTGCAAACTAGTCCCTGGTTTTTTGACCGATTAGAACCAAACCAGTGCCAAAATGTTTTCTGTAGTCTGAATATCAATATTCATTGAAAAAAAGTTAAAATTTCGATTCACGAAAGAATAGGGGCGTGGAAATGTACATTTAGGGCGGAGCCTATTTTACTAAAAAGGCTATAACTCAAGAACAAAACGAGATATCTTCACCAAACTTGGTACACATGTGTATGGGCTCAATCTGAGGTCACGATAACAAAATCGCGACGATTGGCCACTTGGTGGCGCTATAATGTGAAAAAAACATGAAAATAGCTATAACCACACCACCGCTAGTCCGATTGACCTGAAAATTGGTATGCAGTGTCTTGGCCCAAGGCCCCATGTATGTGTATGAGGACATTGGCGTATCTCAAAAAACATGGCCGCCACCGGCCAATGAAGTTTGAGCACCTATTAGACAGGGTTAATGGAGGTCGATCGGAATGAAACTCAGTGGGTATGTTTGACTCATGGTCCTAGAGGTCTGTAAGAATTTTGAAAGAAATCGGCCACTAGTTGGCGCTAACGAGTTTTATGGTGCTGTAATCACGTGGTGCTGCACACATTGGCAAAATATGCATATCATTTGATAGATCTCCTTATGCTGAACAACTTTGCCTCTAGAGCCATTGCTGTCAATCAAATCATTAATTAAATATTTGCAATTATGCTAAAAACCTACTTTTGCAAACTAGTCCCTGGTTTTTTGCCCGACCGAGACCAAACCAGTCTAGGACAATTCTCTAGACTCTCTAGATAAATATTCATTGAAAAAAAGTTGAACTTTTGCATTTGGATGGCTATAACAGGGCCAATTAGAAAAAAAGCGTGGCAAAATACACTCAAAAGCCTGTAAATCCTAAGGGGAAACTCAAAACTTCACGAAAATTGTTGGGTATATGTGGCATACCATGCTGATGAAGCATGCAAAGTTTTACAAAGATCGGACTATAGGTGGTGCTATAACTGTTAAAAAGCTTTAAAAACCATGCATTTCCTATGGTAAATTGCCTATATTGGCTGTAAATGGACTTTTCCATCTATTATTTTAGTTTTTAAAATCTTGCTAAATAAAACTTAATGTCTTTAATGCCTATGTGCTTAAAAGGCCTTAAAGGCTTGAACCCCGCTAAATGCTGCTTGCAGCTTTAATTATTATTATTATTATTATTATTATTATTATTAGCACTTTGAGATTTAGTTTAATATAAAGTGCATTATAAATAAAATGTATTATTATTATTATTATTATTATTATTATTATTATTATTATTATTGTCTGTTTATGATATAAATGTGGAACTGTTTGATCTGCGCAGGAATTTGTTAAGAACATATCTAATAGTACTTCAGTCTGGATTGGTCTGACTGACCGTGATGTGGAGGACAGATGGAAATGGGTTGATGGCAGCTCACTGAACTCTGGGTGAGAAATCACTGAACTGATTAATATCTAATAAATGATTCTCACAGTTAGTATGATATCACACAGAAATCATTACTGAACCTCTGATGCTGATCTGTAGTTTCAGCTTCTGGGCGTCTGGAGAGCCTAATGGAGGTTCAAAAGAGAACTGTGTTCTGACTGTGGATCATGACCAAAGGTGGACACAATTATTGGGCTGGATTGATGATCCATGTGATCTAGCTTATCAATGGATCTGTGAGAAGAATATTTCACAACTCATACTGCCATAGGAACATCACACACCTTTTTTGAAACAAGTTTAACAGTACAAAACTTCTGTAATAATTGATTATCATCTAAATCATTGTTTCTTAAGCTTGTTCCTGTAGGACGCCCGCTGATTTATTTAAACTAATATCAAAAAAGTGAAGCCACCATGCATATTGGTATTCCATAGTATTTTAATTCACATTCTATTCAATTAAAAGGAAATAATTGAATTTTAATGAGAAAATATTACCTAACGAGTAAGTGCAATAAAATCCTTATTTATCAGCATTGACAACTTAAAGCTGTTATTGATGTATTGATGAAATATTTGACCGGAAGAGTAAAACTGATGGTTATTTACGGCAGTTACAGTTTGTTAGATCTAGCATTCTGTTCACTTTTATTAAGACACAATGATAGTGTGAAAAAAGATTACATTTATTTGAATGAAGGATTTATAGCATTAATTTAAAATGATTATTGAGAGAGAGAGAGAGAGAGAGAGAGAGAGAGAGAGAGAGAGAGAGAGAGAGAGAGAGAGAGAGAGAGAGAGATGCGATATGTACCTGCCTCTCTATTACCAATGAAGCTATACATTGAATTACATCAGAATAGCGACCCCTTGGTCGCTGAGAAATCGACTCTTTATTAAATCCTGCACTTGTATTTCAAATATCCATTTTAAATACATGTCTCTATGGCTAGGCTAGGCTATATGCACTTCATAACTTATTTAGAGAAACAGCGCTGCTTATAGATTTAAAGAGACAAAGCTTTATTTCCAAGCATTTATACTGTTACTCTGAGCAAGATGATGCATAAAGCTTTGATTTTAATACATCCTAAATCAGAGGTTTTCAAACTGGGGTACTCCAGAAGGTTCCCAGAGGTTCCCAGAATATTTCAGAAAATAAAAAGACAAAGCAAAAATGTGTTTCAGTCACATGGTCAAGGAATAGATAAAAGAAGATTCTAACTGTTGCTCTGCCTCTTATTCTCTGGCTCTCTCTGATCTTAGGGGCCTTCTTTTTGCTCTCTTCTTCTCTCTCTCTCTCTCTCTCTCTCTCTCTCTCTCTCTCTCTCTCTCTCTGGTAACATTCTATAAATGCTGGGTACGATTAATGGTATACGTTTTTATCATCTCATTCATCTATTTTGTAAATATTTTAAGCCATAACCAGATTTTGTCATTAAAATCTTTCAATTAGAAATGATTTGCTAACTAGTTTTAATTTTGGTATTGACTTTTAAGTGTTACCTATTGCAATACAATATAGTCACATTAAAGCAACACTCTCCCACATATTTTTCTTTTGTAACTGCGCATATTTCCGTCGTTGGTATAAGGTGAAGTGGGTGGTCATAACCAAGGAATGTAGAGTTTTCTACTGATAAAGTTTTTGCTGATAACGTTTCTTTAGTCGTTCGCCAGCCCTGCAGCCTGAACCATAGGCAATCCACCCTTACAAGATTATATTATAGTACATAAATCATTTTAAATTGAAAATGTTCTTCTTCAGGTTTTTGTAGCCAACATTTAGTATAGCCAATTTAAAGCCCCACTTGGCTACTTTTGCTCTCGGGGTCCCCCTACAGTTTGGAAAAAATAATGTCCTCAACTACTGTCGTAAGCTCAGTCATCATACAACAGGGGATGCCATCGCGCGTGCATTTGTTGACATGACAACCCTGATAGCCCTGAACTAGTGATGCGCGGGTCGTCTCGTAACCCGCGGACCCCGTATGTCTATTTAATGGTCGCGGGTGCGCGGCGTGTTGTAAAAATATATACAGTGATGCGGTGCGGGCCAAATAACTTCATAAAAGCGTCCCCGCGGGTCGGTGCAGCACTAACAGTTCCCCTGAACAGTTCTTCTGGCGGCGCGTGTGAAATGTCTTCATCCCAGGTAACGTTACAGTCAGTGGCATATGCTTCAGCATGTCATATGAATATAATTTCATGGGTTTTATTTTTTTCAAACGCCAAATAATCACGATGCTCACGTTTACAAGCCAGCGTCATTATAGTAGTCTATTGGTTATCGTTTTACAGAATCTATATGATACTTCAGTTCAATAATTGAGTGGTAGCTCACCGTAACAAGCATGACAGCATCGGTTGGGCACGCCTCCTTCAGCTCACGCCAACGAGCAAACGCTGGTCACATGTTGATCCTCGTCCTGCCTTTAATCCCATCATTTTTTCATTTCCTCTTATTGCTTTCCTCCAACAAAACCTTTTCTTTCTTATTTGTCTCTGCTGCTTCGGACATGACTATATTATCCAACGAACAAAGTTGGGCTCGCACGTCCGAATGTAAGGAAGTGTGTGTGTTGGTGGAAGTGACGTATATGCCGTAAAGCAGTCGAGTTTTGTAGTTCTTTTCTTTTTCTCGGGTTACTACCCGAAACCCGAAGTTTAAAAGTACGATTAAAAACGATACAGACACCATCAGGCTATGGCAGACGTGTCATTCAACCTATTGTAAGTCGATTTATCATCACAAGAGTCTTAAAAAATATATTATGAAGGTTGAAAAGTTACCTAGTGCTGCTTTAAGTTTGGAAACAATATGTTGTATTTATAATGTCACACTATTTATATATAGATTGCGTTTAGGAAGGGGACCCTCCCTCATAAAAAGTTCATCAAATATGAGGGTCCCTGGCATCATAAAGTTTGAAAACCCCTGTCCTAAATGAAATATATCCTAATATACTGCAAATCAAGTGATTTTAGGTCAATGTTTTGCCTGTGAGAATGAAAAGTTGTGAAGTTTGTTTTGCCGATACTGATAGATAGATAGACTTAAAGGGTTACTTCAGCGATTAGCATATTGCTTTGTATCAGGAGAAACCCTGGAGTATATTCAAATGATCGTGCTCCCCCCTCTTATATCCCCCTGAGACGAGAGATTTATGCATTTTATTTCTGGAAAAATTCCTCTCGTAATGCAAATTGACAATATCTGCGTCATCTTTGGAATGTTTGGCCAGAGGCTAAAGACTACAGCCAGCAGAGGGAGCCATTTCCTCATGTTTTCAACTCGCACAAGATCACACTTACAGCTCAGCTGCAGCTACAGGCATTCATTTAAACGGATGCTGAGCAATGTAAGTGTTTTAACTTCTCAAATTCATTTCTATGAAAGTTAAGCTTCCAAAGGCATGAACTGAAAACGCGTTGTGAATGTATGCCGCGAATGTGGTCGCGATTACCTCAGCTCTCATCACGAGAGCTCATCAGCTCATTTAGGACATTAAATGTAATCTGACTCCTAATCTGAGTCAGTGCTGTGAGCTCACACGGCGACTCGATCGTTATATTGAACACACACGTTCAGTATTTAATTGTACTTTCTGTCACTGTAATCCAGTAGCAGTGGCTCTGGGAATGGCCTCACAGGCAGTGCCGGTAAATTCCTGTAAATTCTACGGTACATTTTTTACAGTGTTGTGAGCCCATAGACTGTAAAAAAAAATGGACGTATTGTCCATGACGTCATCCATACTATTCCAATAAGCCGCTCTGAAGCGTAAAGTAGGGTCGAGCTGGCCGTTGCCAACTTGCGAGTGCGTCATCGCATGTCATGCCCGGATAACAGAAAATGGGCAAAGAGGCGGGATGACTAACAGACTCCGGATAAATCCGGAGCGATCCACCTGTCACTCAAAGTAAACATCCCCTTAATTATGCAGAACTTTAAGGCTTTATATAATGTAAACGAATGAGTTATAAAAAAAATTCACCCCCCACAGTTTTCATGAAGGGCAAAATTAGTTGTATAGACCAACACCACAATTTGTTGGTTGTAAATAGTTTTTTTCCCTGCTGTAAAGTTAACCCCTAGTGGCCAGTCGATGAATTGCAGTTTAAATTACATCCGTATTGGCTTCTACAGAAACTGGGGGAGGTTGCCGCTTGTTAAAGCCACAATATGTAATTTTTTTGCCGCCAGAGGTCGCTTATTCAAACAAAGGCATAGATTGATGACGCTGTGATTTTTCAGAGCTTTTAATATTCCGCAGACGACCGCTTCCACTTCTTCCGTTCATGTGTGTGTGTGGTAACGCGCTGCTTCTGTGTGTTTGCTCGGCGCTACTATGAGACATCGTGTTAAATCAAGAAAACAAGATTTAAACAAGACTAACTGTGTTGAGCTGAATAACAGCGATTCATTTTCTGTCAAAGAACGTCTCCAAACAGTTGCACACCTGTCTAATAAAAAAACATGATATATTAAAGCGTCTTCTGTGTTTCCATGGTTTCGGAAATTGAGGATAATGTGGGTATATCATTAGTGGTCTGTGTCCTGGTTAAAACAGCTTATTTCTCTGGATTTAAACATTCTTGGAAACAATGCAAGTACACATGTCAGCACAATATATAACATTGTTATAGTGTTTTTTTTGTATGGATATTTTAATCCCAAAATCTTAAATATTTGCCTTTAAATAATGTTAACAACTGGATCCTTATTGTAAGGTGTTACGGCAATATTTAATGCTACAGTAGCTTTTGAATGGATTACATTTGACATAAAATAATGAATTATACATAATTAAATCTAATTATATTATATACAATTTTAAAAGGAATTTGTGTTCCACAAAAAAATGTTGCAAATAAAATATACATTTTTTAACAAAATTTTATAATATTTTATAGTGACATAATTAGGAAAAGTACCGCAACTTCATAACAGTTTTGGTTAACGATAATAACTTTGGTCAAGCATTAGCAGGCTCATTTTCCTTTCTCAGAGCAGCGAGTGGTTTGTCGTACCCACTGTGATTGCAGAAAGCAGACTTTCCTTCGGTTTCCTCAAGGCTCGTCATACTCTACAGAGGGATCAGACATGTCTGTGTTATTACTGAATATAATTGACAGGGTCTAGAACAGTCTCCACTCTGTTTGAGAGCTGGAGTCCATGACTGTCACTTCTCATGAATAGGGCTTTAATGTCAAATCTCTTCTGTTGTACCCTCTTCATCAGCACCATTCAGTTCCCCAGCCACCGCCGAAACCCAGACTCGGGCTTTTTAACTTAGCTGTCAGCCGTTAAATGCTGCAGTATTTCACTCTGTTCTTTACGAATGTGACTCGGAGGGCAGAGGGATGTGATGACATTCGGACCTCGGGGTATCTTACAAGTGACCAGAGAGACTCCAACTTCAGAGAGCGGCTGAACAAAGCTGAAAGAGATTTTCATACCTCTGTTATCACAGAACATCATCTGCCACCTGAAATACTGACACACACACGCGCGCGCACTCACGCACGCACACGGGAAAAAAACAACATTATGAATTCCATCACCTGGCTACAGACCCCATTTCACACACTATAACATTTGGATGTCACGAAAGTGCGCATCTCATTCTCCCTCTCTCTCTACTGGGGTAATGGAAAAGACCGGAAAACTTTTCATTATCTGTGTGTGTCGGGCACAGCAAACACAATCTCCTTCAGGTCTTCTTCCATAGAGTTGGAATTCGACACTGAGGTAATATGCAGGAAAAACTATTCTTTTTTCAGTCTTTTCAGACAATATGACTGAATAGATATGAATGCGACTTTTTGGGGAGTTTTGGGAACTCAATATTTGCAAGTGCGCTGATCCCAAGAGACTGAGACAGTACAAGAAAGGACAATGCAGGCTGAAGACGGTCTTCTAAGGACTCATACACACGGCATGTTTTAATGTTTATGGTCCCTATCATATACCTGGCGTAATAAGACGGCAGGCACATTTTTTTTGCTACTTTCAGCCCATTGCAGTTATCATTTTCACATCCAGCACCATGTTGTTTAAATAGCAAGTGCACTGGTCTGAAAACGAGGTGTGTTCAGGCCCATTGTTGTTGCGTTACTATTTTGATACAACTGAAAACGCAGTATTTTTTTGTTATAAGGGCACGTTAGTAATATGCGCCTATAATCGGGTGCACAATGCGTGTACACTCACACAAACATTTTTAAATATTAAAAATAAAAGAATGTCTCTCTGGAGAAGTGTTCAGTCTTTCCACTCGCAAATTCCGCTATGTAAATAGTGAATCCACCAGTGAGCACAACTGGCTTTTAAAGGGACTGGGAGATGAGACTCTGATTGGTTTATTGCACGTTTCACTCAAACACACTCATGACTCATTAAGAGACAAGGTACAACCCTTTTGGACCATGCTCCTGGTGTGCAGACCGTTTTTTGTTTTTCTATCATTAAACTAGCAAAAGTAGATTCAGACACATGGCACTTGTATCATGTGCTTTAGACCATGTGCTTAAATTGTTAAAACAGGGCCTAACGTTTTTTATGCTCACCAAGGCTGCATTTATTTGATCAAAAATACAGAAAAAAACTGTAATACTTTAGTGTCACATGATCCTTCAGAAATAATTTGGATATGCTGACGGGTGCTCAAGAAATATTTATTAGTGTTATTAACATTGCTGAAAATGGCTGTGCTGCTTTACATTGTAATATATTTGTCTATGATTATTTCATGAATATAACATTTCTAAAGTTATAATTTTAATGTATAAATGTCTTTCACAAGGACTGTCGACATTAAACCTATGAACAGTACTGTACATTCAATGTGTACAAGAACATGCAACATTCAGATTGTTCAGATCAACATTCAGATTCAATCAACTAAGACATATCTGAATCTGAATGATTCAGTTATTCAACATTCAGAACAATCAACATTCAGACTGTTTCAATCAACATTCAGATTGAAAAAGCAACATTTCCTTGTTATTCCCTATACAAATATACATGAGCAATAAAAAAATCCTGAAAAGTCAATCTATATTTCATTGCATGTGACTGATATTACTTAAAACAGCTAACACCGAAGTGAGTTAAATTGTTGGCACCCATGTATTTTGTTAACAGTTGTGTTAATTTAAAGGATTTACTCCTGCATTCAAATGTGATTGTCACTTCCAAATCCCTGCAGTGTGCACCTTGGGTATTTTAGGTTACTGGGGGAAATAAAGAAAATTCTTATGGCTTTTGTTCTATAGATGTGTGCCAGGTGCTGTGACAGCAGATGTGATGCCCCACTGGCAGTTCTTTGAAGCTTTTCAGCATTTCATGACTTTCTAAAGAAGATCACTGTATGGTGAAGATATGCCTGACTCTGACGCCATGTGCCGTAACGACACCCACAACAATCAATCCTGTCCTTAACAGAGATGACCATGATTGAATTAAACTAAAACGACCATGGTACGACTCAGGCAAAGAGCTGTAGCTCATTTCGAACACTGGCATGCCACCATAACAAAGCTAACTTGCATAAATTCCCAGAGCTGTTTATTCAGACAGTTATGGGTCGCAATGATTCAAGCGCTCACATTAAACTAATACAACGTGTGCTGGCTTATTATCAGATACATTTCAGGGTGGTGTATGCTGAATACAGAGATGTGTGAGAATGTGTATCTTCAGGGTAAACAGACAGAAATGGAAGATGACGATTGGGGAACAGGTTTCATCTTTTTCACAGAGTACTGCCAAAATACAGGAAATGGGCTGTTGTTTGTTCAAAAATGGGAATAAATGCATTTTTTTAATTTACTGAAACAAAAATAGTCCATTGCAGTTCTTCCTTCCTTTGGAATATATCATAACATTGGTGTTTTACAATTATATATTACTGTATCTCATGAAACCAACTATTAAACCAACCAAGCAACCATGAACCCAATCAACCAACCATTAAATCAACCAAGCAACTATGAAACCAACCAACCAACCAACCAACCAACCAACCAACCAACCAACCAACCAACCAACCAACCAACCAAATATGAAACCAACCATAAAACCAGACAGCCAAACATAAAACCAGCCAACCAACCATGAAATCAACCAAGCAACTATGAAACCAACCAACCAACCATGAAACCAACCAACCAAACATGAAACCAACCAACCAAACATGAAACCAACCATAAAAACAGCCAACCAACCATAAAACCAGCCAACCAACCGTAAAACCAGCCAACCAACTGTAAAACCGCAGTGGGCGGCAGTGGCTCAGTGGTTCATGTAGGTTGTCTACAAACCAGAAGGTTGGTGGTTCAATCCCCAGTGCCACCTGACCAAGTGTCGAGGTGTCCATGAGCAAGACACCCAACCCCAGCTGCTCCCGACGAGCTGGATGGCGCCTTACATGGCTGACATCGCCGTCGGTGTATGAATGGGTGAATGTGAGGCAAAAATGTAAAGCGCTTTGGATAAAAGCGCTATATAAATGCAGTCCAAAACCAGCCAACCAACCATGAAACCAAACAACCAACCAACTAACCACGAAAAACCAAGTAACCATGAAACCATCCAAACAACCAACCAAAATACCAGATAACCAATAAAAAACTATTATATTTAACACATTTTATTTCCAACATTCACAAATCATTCACTACCAAGCTTTCGACATGCCACCATCTCGACCTGGAGGGAAAAAAACACTTTCTGTTGACCCGTATATTGATAAAGCACATTTGGTTTGGTGACCAGTGTAAAAAAAAAACACACAGTCTGTGAAAAATGCCCGCAAAGTCTAGATTGGGGACTAGACCGATAAAAAACATGTTTTCTGCATGATTCAGCTCTTTTGCTAAGGGCTAACCAGAGTTTCTTGCCAAAGCCTGTCGTCTTTAGATTTTAAGTTAGATGTGGGAAAGGGATAATTATGAATTAAATATAGCAACATCAGTCTCTGCATAGGTTGACACTGATATAGGCTTACTTGCATGTCAGCATGAGAGTTTCCCCTCCTCTTTCCCTTTCTGTTTATAAACGAAGACAAAAACCACAATTTACAAGACACAGAGCCTTGGTGATCCTCCCATGTTTGTGGGTGAAATAAGAAATGCCACTAGAACACAGCAGAAAATACTTGTCAGAAATCTAATAGAACAGGAAGGCAATCATTATGCACTGGAATGTCAGTTCAATGGACCGATACAGAGAAAGAGAGCGAGGGAAGGGAAGAGAAATGTTTTGACAAGAATCTGGAGAAATAAGCCATTCAACTGGTTTGGAACTGTTTTAAATAACGACCGAAAGTCAAGATGTCACAGCAAAACCACTTTCGTTTAAGCTCATCTTATCCAGTCCATCCAGTATGGACTCACTGTGCATGACGGTTTAGATCATTTAGTGAAATTTTGTCCCATATATTTAGCTTTACCTATAACATTAGCATGCTAAATAGCATTAGCTAAAATGTTGCAACTTATAAACACTATATTGCCAAAAGTGTTAGGACACCCCTCCAAATCATCAAATGCAGGTGTTCCAATCACTTCCATGGCAACAGGTGTATAAAATGAAGCACCTAGACCTGCAGACGCTTCTACAAACATTTGGGTATAGAATGGGTCGCTCCCAGGAGCTCAGTGAATTCAAGCGCAGTACCGTGATAGGTTGCCACCTGTGCAATAAGTCCATTTGTGAATTTTCCTCACTACTAAATATTCCACAAAGCAAGGTCCATAAATACATGGATGAGTGAGTTTGGTGTGGAGGATCTTGAGAGTCTGCACAGAGTCCTGACCTCATCCCGATAGAACACATTTGGGATGAATTAGAGCGGAGACTGCCTTCAAGCCAGGCCTTCAAGTCCAACATCAGTGCCTGACCTAACGCTTCAAGAAAAATAATCAAAACGTCCCATAAACACACTCCTAAACCAAACCTTGTGAAGCCTTCCCAGAAGAGTTGAAGCTGCTGCAAAGCGTGCAACTCCATATTAAACCCTATGGATTAACGATGGGATGTCATTAAAGTTCATGTGCATGAAAAGGCAGACAGCACAATTTTTTTTTATCTATATAGTGTATATTGCACTTTAGAAAACTAAAGTGTACTTCTTTTCACAAGAATTAAAAGTGTGTATGTTAAAATAGCCCAGAATATAGACATTAGTGTTATAACTAGTCACAAGTTGATTGGTCGTTTTGAAAAATAGTAGTTTTGCAATTCCCACACTAAATACTTATAAACTACAGTGTAGTGCGACAAGAAGTGCAATTCATACAGCAACTGTTGCTGAGTTGGTTAAAAACAAGCATGCTGCAAACTCTTCCCTCCCCTCCTCCCTATTGTTCTTCATATCTGACAACAGCAATGAGCAGCACTGGATGATGATGACTTAATAGGTAGACAGGAAGTGTGAATGTTGTCTGAGTGTGTGAAGGGGTAGTATTTTTTAAGCAACATCTATGCTAGTTTAGGCCAGTGCTCCTGAGGAACAGTTTGTGACAGTTTGGCACACAATGTAAGAAAATAACGAATTCCAAATATTTCTTTCTCTGTTTGCCTGATTCTGTGAGCTGACAGGTCACTTCTCTAATAAGATACCCGTGACTCAGGCCTGTGTAACGAGACGTTCCCCTCAATCATTTTCAAGTGCCTTCGCTTCCTGGAAGAGGAGACGCAAGTGCTTTATGCCCCTTGTTTGAGATGTAACTTTCCCCAAACTCACAGTCTGAGGTCAAGGTGTGTACTTCCAAAAAGAAACATTCAAACACTACAATGAAGTATCCAGACTTCTTAAAGGGACCATATCCTAGAATTATCCTTTAGCAGATATATTACCAGATCATTTCAGACATAGACAATTAAATTAATACTTTTATTCAATAAAGTATTAATAATTTGATCAAAAGTAACAGTAAAGACATGTTTATACTTATGTTTCAAAGAATTTGGACAAAAGAATCCTGAAAAAGTATCACCATATCCACACAAAAAATTATAATTATATATAAGCACCATGACTATAGATAATAATTAGAAATTATTTCTGAAGGATCATGTGACAGGAGTAATTAAGTTTAAAATTCACCTTTGCCTTCACAATAATAAATATTTTTAATATATTCAAATAGAAAACAGTTATTTTACATTGAAATATGTTCACTGTCACAGTTATGTTTGTTTCACTGTCTTGTTTAGTTTAAAGGCCCGTGTATACTTCACATTCTGTGTTCTGCTCTGTCTCGTGCACAGTTGAGCGTGCAAGCCTTTCTAAGTATACTCCTTTAGCAGTGAGCTCGGAAAGTAGTTTTCAAGTGTTCAAGTCACTCGCACATCCACTAATATATTTACTTGGAGTAAATAAAAACGAGTGAGTGAATTCAGACAGCCGTTGACTTTGGTTGTACTCTCATTATTGTGGTGCAATGTGGCATTGAATGAGTGCACTTGATAACGTCCACTATGGTTTCGGACACCACTACAAATGGCTGTCCCCTCAAATAGTGCCCTATTTAAAGCTACACTGTGTAACTTTTTTTGTTTATTCTTAGCTAAAAACACTCAGTTCTTTAAAAAATATATGTGCTCATTAATATATATTTACTTCTTTCAAGGAATAAAGTTCTCTCGTAAGATTATAATATGCCATTGAAAATACATACGGGTGAGGGTTTCGAATGCCGGTCGCCATGTTGCTCCTCCATCTTGAAAGTACATTAGCCAAAGAGGGACATACCCATAAATTCAAGCTTCGCCTTTCGCGTTTTAACACTCAATGGCACCGTGTCGAATGTGAAGAGGGGGATTGCCATGTTAATCTTGGACTTAATAGGCCACCGTAGGAGTTGAAACGAAATCAGAATTGAGAGGAACAGAAACTATTATTCACTGGATGGTCATATACCTTTACACCGCTAGATGGTGGAAATATCACACAGTGTAGCTTTAAGGCTATAGGGGGCAATTTCAGATTCAGTCCTATGCTGAGTCCCAAATCCGACCCTATATCCTCATTCACCATTTCCTACATCACTAATATATTCCACTTGAAAGAGTGAATGAAAACGAGGGAATTGGGACAGAGTGCGCCGGAAGGGCTGCCATTTTGCATAGTTTGTGCTTGCTGTTTAATCATTATTTGAAACATAGCATGTATGCATGGAAACATGCATGTATAAACCGTAATTAAACAATTGAATAATTAATAACAACAATAATGTGTTACATTCATATAGCGCTTTTCTAGGCACTCAAAGCCCTTTACATATAGAAGGGTGGAATCTCCTCAACCACCACCAGTGTGCAGCATCCAGCTGGATGATGCGACGGTAGCCATGTTGTGCCAGAGCGCTCACCACACACCAGCTTATTTATTAAATGAATTAAAAAGGAATGTATAGCTGTATGATATTACACTGGATCAGCTGCGGGCGCTATAACCTGGCGAGTTATGGGAATTCATTCAGTGTGTGACTCTCACAGTGCATTATGGGTGTTCTCTAGCCGTTGAGCGTACATCAGTTGTGCACTCGTTATTGTAGTGCATTGTGGGATTGAATGAGTGCACTCAATAACATCCACTATGGTTTTGGACACTAACAGGTGCTGGAAGCCACCACCACAGAGTAAAAAAAAAAAAAAAACATACACAATCAGGCATAACATTATGTCCTTATATTGTGTTGGTCCCCCCTTTTGCAGCCAAAACAGCCCTGACCCCTAAAGGTGTGCTGTGGTATCTGACACCAAGATGTTAGCAGCAGATCCATTATGTATTGTAAAATATGAGCACGAAAATATGATCACATAAACACCAATTTTAATGTCACTGCACTGGCTCCCTGTCAAGAATAGGATTGATTTTAAAATTGTGTTATTTGACCCAAACTTTGGAATAGGCTTCTTCCCTATATTAGTCTTGCTCCATCACTCACTACTTTTAAATCTTATCTCAAGACATATTTATTTTCCTTGGCCTTTAACAATCCTTAGTATGTTATCTTGGCCCTCCTTGTTTATTGATTGTTTATTTGTGTGCTTGTTTTTGCTCTTTTACTTCTTTTTTCTCGTTTTACTCTGTTTTTCTTTTATACTTTCTTCAACCTCTTATCACTTTGGTCAACCTTGGTTGTGTTTAAATTTAATCTAAAAATAACATTGACTGAAAGTTGTGGGGACAGATTTTTTTTGCTGAAGAAAAAGTTTGGTTTTTCATGAGGCTGGACTTTCTCGAAGTAAAATTAAGCGGTTAGTTTAAGCTTATTTTATCCTGATTAGATCAAAGGGAAGAAAAAAATGTCATTGCAAAGTTTTTTCAGATGACATACATAAGAAAAAATCTAAGCAATATTACACCTTCAACAAATCACAAGTTGATGCTAAAAGCTTCTGGTGATCATCATGTTGCGTTTGCCATTACTCTAAACCAGTTCATCCCAGCGTGAACTCAGGGAGCCACTTTTCTCCCATCGATCTGTGTGTCCAACTGTGAAGAATAACTGCAACAAACACCTCAAACGCACAAACATGGAGAGAAGTTACTCCTTCACCAGTGTGCTGATCATTCACCTATACTGAAACAACTTGATAGGTCAGGCAAGGTGAGTCATCTGTGTAAAGTGACTTTTATATACAATTGTGCACTTTCATATTGATGAACAAGACAAGGCAGTAAGAGGTCCACATTTAAATGAGCAAATAGACACATATTCGCCCATGGTTAATGGGTATTCGGTGCATTATTTCTGTGTAATATGCCATAACACTTATTTTAAATGAGCTAATTTGTTGGTCTGGTGAGCACACAAATCCCGTTAAGGTGTAATTCGAGAGTGGTCAGACTGTGCGAGCTCAAAGGTGAAGAGAGCGGGAGGAATTGTGGGTATTGACGCGCTTTCAGCGAGCAGAAATATTGAGCAGCGGAAAACTGCTGGAGCCCTCGAGAGAACTATAGAGATAGCTGAACTCTCCGTGAGCTGCTAAATGTCGAATTAAACAGTCAATCAATTTCAGGGTGAATAAGAGAAAGGAGAAGTGAGTGAGAGGAAAAGTGAGCGAGAGGAAGAGTAAGAATGGGGCGATGCATCGACATGAGTCAGGCTGGAAATAAATGAGGTCTCGGCTCATAATAAACCCATATTTGTAATAAACAGATGCTGTAGAGCCATAAAATTGTATTTTTAAATGGAGAGGGATTTGGCTGATGATGCTCCATTACACACAGTGTTAACGCCCGACAAGGCCAGGAAGGGCCAGATAGATAGATGAATAGAAAGATGGCACGCTTCTTCTCCATCACACTTTCCTGCTCCCATTCTCTTTAGGTCTCTCGCTGTGGAATGAACACTGAAGACATTTTGTAGCGAGAGAAGCTAATTTTATTCATAGGACTGAAAAATGGATAAAAGGGAATGAAAAAGAGAGGGAGAGAGAGAAAAGAAAGAGAAGTCGGGAGAAAGACAGAAAGCCAGATAAAAAGCAATAAAAGATGTATTGAGATACAGCTGTGCATCAATGCCACACACCGCAGAAACAGAACGGCCTGAAGCCAATAGTGCTACGCTAGTTACACTAATGCTAACAACAAATGACATGTTTGAAATTTTACTGAGAGAAAATTCACTGTGTAATCATACTTGAATAATAGCTATACAATAAAGTCCCTCAAATACTGTATAATAATTCCCTTGAGAGGCCCCCCTCCCTTCTATTTTTCATCCATTGTGCAATAAATGTCTATTTTTGTGCTTAATCGGATGATTTATGATAATTTTTTTGTAATGTACAATGGAACAACATGGAATAACAGGGACCGCAGAATGGGACCAGGGACTGCAGAATAGAACTAAACTAATAATACTAATTTCAAATGTAAGGGCGAGGCGGGAACCGGTGAACCTTTAACCAATGTAACTTTAAAGGGGACATGAACTGAGATATCAAATTTTCCTTGAGCTTTTGACATATAAGAGGTCATCATACCATAAGAATATACTTTAAGTTTCTGAACGGAAAACTTCCTTGTTAGTCCTAAAACAGCTCACCATCTTATTCACCATCTAGTGTATAGTAGCGTATTTTTGTCATAGATTATGATTATATATTTTTTTCTTTGTTGTTTTTCTTTAAAATGAAGTTGTCTGTATTTAGTATATTGTGTTTAACTCACAAAAGAGTGATTATCAGTTCAACAGACTGAGGTATAGAAATGCAACATATAATTTTTAAACAAAACTGCATTGGTATCGGATTGGTATCGGCATCGACCGGTACTCAGAATTTTTAATATCGGATTGGATCGGTTCTGAATTTTTTTTATCGGTGCATCCCTATTAAAAACTTGACATAAGCTCTTGGTCCACCTAGTTGTAGCAGCTAGACCTCCTTGGCTAAGCTAACAGATGCTTGGATGAGCTGGTTAATCATGTTTCCAAATTCAGCTAGGCCTGATGGACCCCTGGTCTGTTTTTCAGCAAGGCTTGCAGTCCTGCACCAAACAACTCGTTTGAAGGTTCCAGTTACAAAACCAAGAGCCATGCACACGTGCAGAGCAATTAAAAAATGGAGCAGAAACACAAAGAAAGAGATGCGAGGAATAATAATGTGAACTGGCAGTGGGAGAATAATGGAGCACCTGTAGATGCCGAGAGGAATTATCCTGCTCATTTTCTCTCCGTTGTGTCTGTTTGAGAATGTGGCAAAAATCAGCGCAGTGGGATCGGAGAAAGAGGAGGAGGAAGTGAAGGCCTGTGGTCTACAGCCATACACTCTTTACTCTAGTAATTACGTTCCTTTCTCAAGGACGCCTTGTCCTCCAACATCACTTTCGAGTCAGTGAGAGGTGTGGGACTGTGTATAACCTCACATGTACAGAACAAATGGGTAATTGAGGCACCACAGTGATTAGCCTTGGTGCCATTTGTTGAAAAAGCACAACTGCACCTGTGCATGGACTCTATGGGTTTTTACTGGCAGATGATAAAAAAAATATCAGCTGTAAATATTTCCCACAAACCCCCTTTGGCCATGCACAAAATGTCTGAAATCTCCCTATCTCCCTTCCCTCATTTTCACTTTCCTTGAGGCTGCAAAACTATCCAAAACCTGTAAAGAGCAGCACAATTGAGCACTTTTCCAACACACACACATACCTCACACACCCATCACGGAGTGACACAAGGGACAAAACTGCTGGGAGACCAACCGGCACACATTAAAAAAGGGCTTCAGGCTGACAGACTTTCTATATTTATATTTATTTATATTAAATAAAACATGAATCATGACTTACACATTTCCATCGTTGTAACACTTATCTATTTTGATTAAGACTTAAAATACGTCTTAAATTGGATCAACTAAAAAGAGCTCTATGCAAATTGTTCCCTTTGTTTACGCTGTTTTATATTGCTCAGTATTATGTGCTTCAGTCAGGTTTTATATATGAAATGTGCATGGAGATAAAAAGTGCTTGTTGTCTTAAGCTAAAATATGTGACAAAATCTCATTGTATAAACACTCTGGAGTCAAAAAACACTCATGAAGCACTTAAATCACCATGCCAACCTCAAAACTTTGTACATAAATCACGACAAGGGTAGCAATCAACACACTGCTCATTTGAGTAGAGGAACAAACTCATCCTGACTTCACACTTCAAAAACAGGATTTTCCTCCCGGCTTGTTCAATTAAAATTAGCAAATCTAACAATATATATATATATTTTTTAAAAGTAATCCACTTAAATTTGTAAAATAGATGTTTATTTAATGCATTAATGTTGGGACTACATGAATATTTTTTATTATCATTAACTGAAACTGACCAAGGGACTAAGTAACAAAATAAAGTGCAAATAAATTTTCCCCAAATCGTGCAGCCCTATCTTTGCGTACAAAATTGTCTTTGCATTGTTGGCTTACGCATGTTTGTGATGGTTTAAACAAGCTAATTAAGGTTGTGTTAGGTTTTTTTTCACGCTTTTAGAACGCCATGAGCTCAAAGAGGCGCAGAGTAAGCTTTTTTACTGGTCGCTGAGTTGAAGAATGTTCAACTTTGAGTAAAACTCAGTGCTCATGCAGAGTGCCGTTTCTTTCACTTTTCACCCAGCTATCCAATCACAGTGGAGGAGGGGCGGGACCAACCGTCACATTCTGCTTGTACTGTACAATGTACAAAAGTCGGGTGGGTGTAAGGTATTGGTCTTATTGGTTTATTTAAAAGAATGTAACATTATTAAAGGATTAAAAGAAATGTAAGGAAATAGAGAATGATACCATTTCTAGTTCTATCGTAGTTATAAATAATTTTTTTTTTTGAATATGCACACATTCACTGTTGGGTTTTTCTGCCTAATATTTAAAAATGCAAAACGTTACATGTTATGTCAAATTCAGTTATGATTTACATAAATGTACTATTTTCAATTCAAAATGATACAATTTCAAAACAAATGTCAAGTAGTTTGCATTACTTAATATTAATAATAATATTGGTCACTGAACATTTATTATCATAAAACCGTTGTCAAATGTTAAATGTTTAGCTACTTACATCTTACAACGCACTTTTTAACTGCTTTTTAAATAAAGTGTCGCGTTGGAAATCATTAAGCCCCGCCTTCTTTGATTTGATTGGCTATCTCACTCATTCTGACAGTGACGAGTGCTATTAGGACGCTTTCACACCTACCTTGTTTGGTCCGTATTTACGGACTTTTCAGTTTGGTCCAAATCAAAATTAAAGGTGTGAAACCTCCCTCAGACCACGGTCCGGACCAAACAGCCAAAACTTTGTCCGACGAAAAGAGGTAGTCGGTCCGGACCAAACTGAACAAAGGTTCGGTTCGGTTCGTTTCTTGTGTAAAAGCATTTTTTGCATAGTTCGGACTTTCAGACCATTTACAGGACGTTCTGGTGATAGGATTTGTGCAAGCAGGTTAAACTCACAGCACAGTGATGGAGCACGCAGGTGCTGCAGAAAGTAATGCCATAATATTAATAGTATTGGCAACGATATGTGTCTTCTGTTTATTCATTCTTGTCAAAGTTACCTGCTGAATTGACAACACACTGGCATCAGACGCAGGTCCGCTAACAAACCAATCAATGTTAAGATACAGTCCACATAGATGATGACGACAGGACGCAAGTGCATCATGTAAAGTTCTTTAGTGCGCTTGCATGGGAATGCAACTGCAACTGCAATGTGAATGCAAACCAAAACTAACCAAATGGATACAATGTATCAAAACACAAACTTTGTTTTGGACCTTTGTGCAGACTTTTAGGTGTGAAAACGCCCTAAGACCGCTGAAGCAGACCAAACTAAAAATGTAACATTTTACTTTTGTCATCTTGGCAACAAACAGAGCGGTGTTTAGTGGAGTACGGCTAATTTGGCCATTTCGAATTAGGCTTATTCTGGGGGTTTTGTCCCCCTCAATGTCTATGATGGTTACAGCCCTGCTAAAAGCAGCCAAACCTTAAACACAATAGACCAATGGTTTGATCCATATGGCGTAACAGACAATTAAATTTGCGAGTACCTGAGTGATTGATGTTTTCTGTCAGGACTGAGATCAGATAGACTGACAGCTTGCAGGGATAAACTATTCAACCAGCTCCTGGTACAAACTAGAGACATTTCCTCCTGGTTCAGGTAGATTGCGCCAAGCTCTAAATCAAATCAGACGCCATTCCTAGCAGGCGGATTTCACAACCCCCCGTTATCGTCTCCTCTCCTCCGCTCGTGATGTGTTTCTTATTACACTGTTTCCCAAATGTGAAACTTTTTCAGTTGGATCTGAAGCTCATAGTGTTAATAATTAAGCCCTCGCTCTGGCATGAAAAGCACATTCTCGCGGTCGAGTGACTTAGTCTACACACCTTATTGCAGTCAACACAGCATATCCAAACAACCCTCCTCTCCCGCACAGATAAAAACACACATGGACGTACTCGCAGGTGCTGCTCGGCCAATCACAAAGTTCCTCCCACGGAGCCTGCTTCATGAGAATGTAATTGTGGGAAACGCTGGGCTGGCACAGCATGAGAGCATATCTGCACAAATTAACTATAGACTGATGCAGAAAAACAGGCAGGTGTAGGATGAGTGCTGGGTCAAGGTGAGGAGTTAAATTACAGAGCCGTGGAATAAGCTGTCATCCTCTGTGACATGAAATATTCAAGCGTTAATAATTAGTGGAGTATTACAAGAGCTAATGAAAACATATGGAAGTGCAAAAGAACCTGTTATATCATTTCCACCCACAAGGCTGAAACCTAACCTGCTAAACTCTATCGACAGCATTCGTGGCTTAATGTCAATGAACCCAGAAAATTATCTAAATTAATCTAATCTAATGCAAGGGACATTGTTGATTTGTCCCAAACCACATGGTTGGCTATGCATTGCATTTGATAAAGAAGAACAGTTAAAAATGTATATGAATATAATATGGACACATTATGGTCATTTTTGCATAATATGTGATATAGCCAGGAATTACATTTGTAATGAACAAATGTGGATTATGAAGTTTATCCACAAAGAAAAAAACAAACAACAATAATTCATATAAGTGCTTTAACAAAGATATGGGCTTCAGATGTTTGCTTAAAGAAAAACCCCGGCCCCTGGGAAATCTCATTGGCTAAATTCTTTGCTGAATATTCAACACCAAATGTGTTCTGATTGGTTGTGATTATGGTAGCACAATTTGGGGAAAAAATCTAAATAAATTCTGATTTAAAATGCATGAAAAATTATATATTAAATATGCATTATTACTAAAAAAATACTTAAGAAATATATATTAAATAATAACAAATATATTTTTTGCAGTTAGAATTAGATTAGAATCCTACAAATACTAATACTTAACTGGTTGTGTAAAAGAACACAGTGCTGTGCTTCACTCTAAATGAAATTGCAGTCAATGCCATTTGATTAACGTTAATTTGCGATTCTAGTTTTATTTTGATTAATCATGCAGCCCTAGTTGCGATTATGCTTCACAAGTTCTAATTCTGAATACTTCAAACTGTAATCTGTGTGTTCCTCAATAGAAAACTCATCCAGTTTTCCTCTATGGCTGAACTAACTAGACAAAAAATGTTGTCAAGTTTTGTCAAGTCACCTTTATTTAAATAGCACTTTATACAAAATAGATTTTTTCAAAGCAGCTTTTCTTTTCAAAGCAGCTTTCCAGTGATGATAAGAAAATTATGTGTTTCCGCTGTTGTTCAGCTGAAGTCAGTGTTTATTCAGTATCATCTATTATATTATATAAAGCAGTTCAGCAAAAAAATATCATTGTCCAATGTCAGTACAGTCAGATCAATACTGTCATTTGTATTGGGGAGAAAATTTGAAATAGTTGGTATGCATGTGACGTCACCGTCGGCCAGAGTGACTGCGGTCACGCCCACCGAGTGGCAAAAAAATTGAGAGGCAGCATTGGTTTTCAGTGTGAATGCTGCGCAAAACACATTTTGAAATGGGAAAGAGCTTTGAGATTGACTGTACAAACAGATTTGACAAGAAGTCTGAAGTATATTTTTACAGGCTGCTGAAAGCTACAGAGAAGAAAAGCAAATGGATCGCTGCGGTTCACAGAAATAACTGGACTCTAGGCAGCCAAAAGTGGATTTGCAATTATCATTTTGTTGAATTTTGGGGTAAAATCATAAATACTTAAATACTAAAACTTTCTTATTTTCTGCATAATTGGATGTTTTAATAAACATAGCTGGATGATGTGATTATATATATATATACAAGTCCTTCTCGAAAAATTTGCATGTGATAAAAGTTTATTATTTTCCATAATGTAATGATAAAAATGTAACTTTCATATATTTTAGATTCATTGCACACCAACTGAAATATTTCAGGTCTTTTATTGTTTTAATACTGATGATTTTGCCATACAGCTCATGAAAACCCAAAATTCATATCTAAAAAAATTAGCATATCATGAAAGATTCTCTAAACGAGCTATTAACCTAATCATCTGAATCAACTAATTAACTCTAAACACCTGCAAAAGATTCCTGAGGCTTTCAAAAACTCCCAGCCTGGTTCATTACTCAAAACCGCAATCATAGGTAAGCATAGACAGTAAAAGAAATGGATCGCGATCCCATTGATGTCAACGGCGAAAAAATGAAGTCAACCTAGGGGCACTCACTTCCTGATGGCTGAGCGAACTGCGCAGGCTCAGACTGAGCTTGACGACGGAGATGTGACGTGAGCCTCCTGTCTGACAGCTGTAGGTCTTCTAGTAGTTGTGGAAAGTGAAAGCTGAATCACGTTGTTTAAATATTTTCTCCCGTTGCTTTTGGCTCACTATGGGCTTCTCCCCATTCTTCCCCCTTGACTTTATCAGACTTTATGTCTCCACGTCCCTCCGACTGTCTCATAGACATTAAAAGATTGCCTGCGAGCGTCTCCTCAGGTCTATACGGTAATTTCTCAACTGTGCGACAGAGTCTCGCGTTGGTTATGACGCAATCGTTAGCCTATTTTTACAAAAACAGCTTCTGCGGGGCGATAGTGTAAGATACAAGGTAATGGAGCCTTTTATGCATTGTCGTGTTTCTTTAGAAATAAACAATGGACAAATGGAGTCTTTAAATGTCTCAGATGTAAAGTTATTCACTGTCAAAGTGACTCAAAAATGAATGGGAGTCAATGGGATGCTAACAGCAGGTGATGGCTTGGTTAGCAATGGCAGCCCCTAGGGGTGGAACGCTTTCCGAGCGCTAGATTACCCCCTTGTGGGTAAGACTGCCGACCTGACTGCTGTCCAGAAGGCCATCATTGACACCCTCAAGCGAGAGGGTAAGACACAGAAAGAAATTTCTGAACGAATAGGCTGTTCCCAGAGTGCTGTATCAAGTCACCTCAGAGGTGATCAGACCCTGAGGAAGATTGTGGAGAAGGACCGATTCCAGACATTGGGGGACCTGCGGAAGCAGTGGACTGAGTCTGGAGTAGAAACATCCAGAGCCACCGTGCACAGGCGTGTGCAGGAAATGGGCTACAGGTGCCGCATTCCCCAGGTCAAGCCACTTTTGAACCAGAAACAGCGGCAGAAGCGCCTGACCTGGGCTACAGAGAAGCAGCACTGGACTGTTGCTCAAATTTTGCATGTCATTCGGAAATGAAGGTGCCAGAGTCTGGAGAAGGAAATGGCAAAATGCCTGAAGTCCAGTGTCAAGAACCCACAGTCAGTGATGGTCTGGGGTGCCATGTCAGCTGCTGGTGTTGGTCCACTGTGTTTTATCAAGGGCAGGGTCAATGCAGCTAGCTATCAGGAGATTTTGGAGCACTTCATGCTTCCATCTGCTGAAAAGCTTTATGGAGATGAAGATTTGGTTTTTCAGCACGACCTGGCACCTGCTCACAGTGCCAAAACCACTGGTAAATGGTTTACTGACCATGGTATTACCATAGTGCTCAATTGGCCTGCCAACTCTCCTGACCTGAACCCTATAGAGAATCTGTGGGATATTGTGAAAGTTGAGAGACGAGACACCCAACACTCTAGATGAGCTTAAGGCCGCTATCGAAGCATCCTGGGCCTCCATAACAGCTCAGCAGTGCCACAGGCTGATCACCTCCATGCCACGCCGCATTGAAGCAGTCATTTCTGCAAAAGGATTCCCGACCAAGTATTGAGTGCATAACTGAACATAATTATTTGAAGGTTGACTTTTTTGTATTAAAAACACTTTTCTTTTATTGGTTGGATGAAATATGCAAATATTATTTCATGAGCTGTATGCCAAAATCATCAGCATTTAAACAATAAAAGACCTGAAATATTTCAGTTGGTGTGCAATGAATCTAAAATATATGAAAGTTTAGTTTTTATCATTACATTATAGAAAATAATGAACTTTATCACATATGCTTATTTTTTGAGAAGGACCTGTATATATATATATATTCGGCGGTGTCAACACATACTCTCTATTACTCATTGGGATTTCATGTCTCTCTATGTGGCTCTATGTAGAAATAGAAGTAATTTGCCCCTGAACACAAAGTCCCCACCTGAATGCATAAATCAGCCATTCAAAGCTAATTGTTATTCTACTTCCATGTATTCTTTGATCACGCCATACACGTTGGAGTCTGTGTGGGCCAGGAAACACTAAGCTATCTTTGACACATAGATCTTTTATAAATCAAAGGACATTTATTATCTCTGTACAAACAACCTGGGGAATTCTCAGATATGGAGCGCCACAATATCATTATAAAATCCAATCCGCCGGGTGTATCGAATACGTCCCATGATTACTTCCACAAGAAAAGCTCTGCTGACATAATGAACGGGGCATTTGCCGAGCCTGTGATAACGCTCCTGCTCCGTATTGATCTGATCTGGGAACAGTAGATATCTTTAACGCTGCAGTGGAGAGTCCTTTAAATGGCTCACCTCCCATACCTCATTTATCAAATGTAATCTGTTAGTATTCCACAACATTAATCAACCCGCTGTCCCACTTTCCCGTGTATGTGCGTTCATGTGCTCTCATGATTGTATGTGTGGGAGTCTGGGAGATTGTCTGAGTTGTTGATTTTGCGTCTGCTCTTGATTAAGCGTATTTACTGGTAAAAGTGTGTCTTATAAAGCTTTGCTGGGACCAATATTGATTCTCAACAAGAATTTATAGCCAAGCAATCATACAACACATGAACACAAAACCATTTTACAACATCCAGCCCATTCTGGAAGAAAATCCAGATGATGTATTCACCCTTTAACTCAGACAATGAGATAGAGCTGTAAATCTTTGTACATAAAATAAGGGATCCTGAAACTTTCATCTAAAACCACATACACCACATACAGTGTATGAATAAAGCTCCTCATATAAACGGGATTCAATTCAAAACTGATTTTAAAAGAAGCAAGAGAGAGTACTTTAATAAGCATAAATAATTTGTGACTATTGATAGTTACAGCATTGAATGAATACTGGTTAAAAAAAACAAAGATGGTGACCGACGCAAGATACATTTTCTCTTGCGTCGGTCACCATCTTTGATTTTTTTCCACCATATCCACTATTCAGTTTTTCTGCCGCCTTGGAGTTATCCATTTATATTTTCGTTTACGTTTACTGAACTCATCCACCATAATAGATTTATGTTTTCATTGAGCTTCCATATAGGATTTATTTTTTCCCCCTTTGTTCATCCGCCATCTTGGAATTAGCTTTTCTCAGAACGTGTCCACCATCTTGGAATTAATAGACTTAAAATAGTTAGGCCGAAACAGTGTGTCTTAGGGCGTAGCATATCATTTAAAAGCATCATAGGTGCATTCCTAATATAAAGGTGTTTTAAAAGTAATTTTAGAACACACTTTGTGCACCTATGATGCCTTAAAATGCTGAAAACAGAGCAGACTAGGTTCACACAGTTTATACAAGATCTTAGCACTGCCAGCAATCTGTCATCGCAATCTAAACAGTAGTAAAAGAGCGCAAAGTTCCTCCATTAAAAATCTCATTCAGCTGAGGTCCCTCGCCCACCTGATAACACCCAAGAAAAAGATATGAATCCCTGTGAGTTTAGTGGCAATCACTCACTCACCTTTCTTGTCTCCAAAGAAGAGTGTCTGCTGTGCAGGGTTTGACCACTGGAGGGAGGTGTTGTCATTGTGTTCCACACGGCAGGTCAAGTTGGCTATCCCTCCTTCTGTCACAGTCATGTTCTGGACGAGAGGGACCTGGCCTTGGGCTCCTGGAAGAGACAGACCAAACTAGGTGAGAGACAGTCACAACCACAGCAACATATGGAGCATTCAACCTTTAGCAAAAGCGCTCAACTTGAAGCTATGAATAGATAGAAGAAAAAGCCAAGACACGTAAAACCTCAGCGCTTGGGAAGAGTAAAACAGCTCTTGCCACAGAAGTTCTTGTAATATTAATGCCACATAAAAAACTACCAAGCATTATAATGTTTTACTGACAGTTAAAAATAGAACATGACAGAAAATATACAACCCAGCCAGTCAAAGTGACAGGTAATGATTATATGCAGCGCAACCTCTGGCTAAGTTGTGTTTTCATGAAGCCCATCATGTGGTTTTGTTTGTGGAAGAGCTTCTCCAGAAAGGCAGAGAGGAAGACAGCTACTTACATCTAAACATTGGTGAAAAGTACAGAACCCGATGAAAGTTACTTGCATCATTTAACACTAAATCATATCCCGAACCAGTCTGAAACAGACAATAAGAGCAGGCAAACTCTTGCCATCAGAAACACAAGATACGTGAATGTATTTACGAATATTTTCATAGGGCAATTAGACGACAATAAGCAACTTTTGTGGTAGGAATTCTTTATGGAGGTGTTATAGGAAATCAGAATAAAACTAATATCTTTGTTGTAGACTGCTGTCTGTTTTTCCAAACTGGCAAACTGGAATTACCAAAAAAAAAAAAAAAAAAAAAAAATCTCTTCTGTGATAATTTGTCACAACTTAGAATTCACAATTGAATAAGAAATGTGTTGTTTCAACTTAAAGGTGCACTATGCAACTTTCTGTCCACTAGAGGGCGCCTATTCTAAACAAAGGTGTAGTTTGATGACACAAAGTGTGAGCGCAGTATCTTGGGACATGTGGTCTTCACCTCACAGCTGGTGGAAAATAGGACTCGGGCAGAAATCACGTTCATGAATGCGGTTATTAACGTTACTGTAGTGTAAAGCAGAGCAGGACAGAGTGTTGTGGAGCTGAGCACGGCCGATGGAGCGATTGTTACACAAACACTTGGCTCGCGAGTACTGGGACTATTATTATGACGGGACGGGACACAGTCGCCGGGCGACCCGCACTTCCGCTTTTTCCGGTCATGATTATAAGGCAAAGCAGCTCTGTTTATCATATGATACATTTAAGAGTGTTTACAATTATGTTATGACGTTACTCTGTGCGTTCGCTCGGTGCTGCTGTGACATGTTCACACTGCTAAGAGAAAAGCGCTTCTGCAGAATAAAACCAAGGGTAACGCAGATATGACGCAATTGACAGGCGACTCCCTCAAACGCTATGCTGACACGCCCCGGTCCTTAGATAAAATAGCAATTTTCTCACAATTTACAAAGAGTTGGAAACATTTACTCAACTGAACAAAATATATAACACTGTGACCTAGTGTTTTTTGGATATTTTACTGCAAAAATACTACATAGTGCACCTTTAAAGAAATTTATATATATATACACACACACATACACACACACACACACACACACACACAGAATTTCTTGACACACACACACACACACAGAATTTCCCTTTGCTTGATACATCGCCACACTACTGACAACAGAAAATTGACCTTTTTTGACCAGCAAAATTTCGGCCAGTTAAAGTATCCAGTCATTAGCTATATCCCAAACCAAAAGAGCCAACCAGCAAGTCTCTACAATGGACCCCTACATACAAAAGACGTCTCCTAAACATCTAAAGACAACAAGTAAGGGTCACTTGTGAGCCATCGCTCACTACGGTCTGAGCAGAAGACTGAATAAAGGTTTAGCTCAGTGAGAAATAATTCACAAACTGACATCCATCACGGCACCCCAGGGTTAGACAGGCAATAACAGATCACCTTGTGCAGGGAGGGGACTCATAGGGGAGCTAATGAAAAACTGTACACACACACACACAACCCTGGAGAGGACATGATAGATGAATAATCTGTATTTATTTAAAGAGAAGAAGTGATCAGAGGTCAACATCTCCAGCAATAACGCTCCAAGACAATGAGATGTCAGGAGAGATGAAAAATGACAGGACGTGATGTAATGGGTAAAGGAGAAGGACAATGGCATGATGGAAGAGAAATGCATGTCCTGACCAGGCAACTTTCGAGTGTGAAGTCATTTTTAAGTTCTAACTAAAAGGGAAATGATGAAAATAGCAACCAAACACACACAGAAGTCATGGATTAAAATGTAATAGATGTGATTTAGCGCATGATTAGGATACGGTGCGGCACAGATTGGTGGTTGATGAGAGAAATAGAGATCGACGGCTATCTAGTTTGATTCAACTCTGCAAGTCTAGCATCTTTTTCTGTTCGCTGCTAATTGTGGCGTGTCACAATTAGCCTGATTTGACGGCCTGTCCAGATATGGTGTAGCTTTCATAAGAGAACCAGGAGGACAAGCAATAGTGAGTGAGTGAGTGAGTGAGTGAGTGAGTGAGTGAGTGAGTGAGTGAGTGAGTGAGTGAGTGAGTGAGAGAGAGAGAGAGAGTGAGAGAGAGTGAGAGTGAGTGAGTGAGTGAGTGAGAGAGAGAGAGTGAGTGAGAGAGAGAGAGAGAGAGAGAGAGTGAGCGTGAGAGAAAGAGAGAGAGAGGAGAGAGAGAGAGGAGAGAGGAGAGAGGAGAGAGAGAGAGAGAGAGAGAGAGAGAGAGAGAGAGAGAGAGAGAGAGAGAGAGAGAGAGAGAGAGAGAGAGAGAGAGAGAGAGAGAGAGAGAGAGAGAGAGAGAGAGAGCTGCTAAGGGCCTCTCCACAGGCTCCCTGACAGAACAGCACATCAGCCAGCTGTGGTGCTTATTTCTTTTCCGTGCCTCTGGCAGTCACATCACACACACACACACACACACACACACACACACACACACACACACACACAGAAGAAGTGTCGATTTGGGATTTATTTAATTTCCTAACTTGTTTATATGCAAGAGACAGAAACACTTGCATATTCCACAGTCATGATTATTACCACCATGCTGTAGCTTAGCACTGTAATGCTGATGATGCAAAAATTATTTAGTTAATGTACAATAAAATGTGAAAAGATGTTGAAAAGTTGTGTAGTCAGTTCAGTTTCAGTGCAACATCTGGATTGTGTAAATCGACTCTCTTGAATTCAAAAGGACTTTTGTAAAACAGAATTGCAATATTTGATTGGGTGGCCAAAATCAATTCATAGCTGATGCCATCAAGAGATACTGGCAGGTATAAAACCAAATTATATAATATCAATATTTCAAAGACATAGGGCCCTATTTTAATGATCTGAAGCTCATGGCGCAGGTGCACTTAGGATATGTCCAAATCCACTTTTGCTAGTTTAACTACGGAAAAAAAACAGTCAGCGCGCCAGGCGCATGGTCCAAAAGGGTTATACCTAGTCTCTTAATGAGTCATAAGTGTGTTTTGAGCATAACATGCAATAAAACAAGCAGAGTCTCATCCAATTCCCTTTAAAAGCCATTTGCGCTCGCACCATGGCGGATTCGCTATTTACATGGAGGAATGTGTGAGCGGAAAGACTGAACACTTCTCCAGAGAGGAATCCAGCCTATGGGCACAAGCGTGCCCTTTAAATAACAAAAAATAAATAAAAAATACTGTGCTATTGACTTTAGACCAGGTTTTTGTTGGTCAATGATGCAGTTGTTTTCAATTCTTTAAAATGGCAATGCACCAACAATGCGCCGGACCACACCTCATTTTCAGACCAGCCCATGGGTGAACAGATGGCGCGAGTGCATTTGCTATTTAAACAACATGACTGAACATGAAAATAACGCACTGGGCCGAAACTAGCAAAAAACACTTACGTCGCACAGGATAGGGTGCATACTCTTAAAAATAAATGGTTCCCCAAAATAACTTTCCTGTGAACAGTTCTTAAAAAAAATTATTTTACTCTTAGTGTTAAGAATATTTTAATAATCATAAGAGCATTTTCCATTATAAATAACCCATTGTGCAATGGCAGAGGATCTGGTGTTCTCAGCACTGTCAAATAAATGTCCAAAGCTTCTGACTCGTATCAGAAAAACTTATGCTGAGATTTAAAGGTGCTGTATATGAGTTGTTGATGGTACTGATTCATAATAATGTTATAATATTTAGGAAAGATGCTAAGTTCACATATTCGTTTCTCTAAAAAAAACAATGCTAACAATGCTAAACAATGCTTGGTCTGTGCAATAACGCTCGCGGCCAGTTTACCCACTAGTATTTCAATACCACGGGTTGCCAGTTGGCAAAAAACGCAATGCTGCCAAGGAAGCCAGAAAACAAACTGGGTCAGGGGTCACAGATTCTAGCAGACCTAAAAAGCTTTGGCCTCCATCAAAAAATCTAAAAAAGCATAGCTTGTAAGTATCCTCGCATTCCATTGTCATTTGCACACGTTCCTGTTGTGAGTCCTCAAACAGGCAACCCTGGAGAGCGATGAGTCTGATAGGGGGACGGGGCAAACTATTAGGGATGGGCATTTTCCCAAAATATTGTATTCGAATATTTGGGCTCATAAAAATCGAATATTCGTTTATTTAAATTAGGTATTTTGAGAAAATGAAAGAGATGTTTTTCTTTTTTTCTCTAAACATGTCGTCACCATTTCTGAACAAGCTTATGATTAGGCAATGTACACAACACGCTTACGTTATATCTTAAGGATTTTAAAACATTAAACAGTGTGTAAAAAAATGCCTAAAGAACAAAAGCATTATAAGCTCAAGGATCACGAGCGCAGTCAGAGCGCGTCAGTTAGCGTGACGTACATACACACACACACACACACACACACACACACGTCAATAGGCTATAGCCTACCGACCTGTCTGTGTGTGTGTGTGTGTTTGATATGGCTGATGTGTTTACTTTGTATTGTTTCACATTTTCATGTAGAGAGAAACTATAATATTATTGGATTATGATATTATTCTCGGGTGAGAAAATGCGCCACTGACAGGCGTTGCGGAGACAAAGATATCGGTTAAGTGAAGTTTGAGTGAAGAATTTTGTGTTTTCTGTTCATAAACCCTCAAAGAACTTTAAAGGAAGCATTTGTCTGGAGATCATTTTGCTATCATAAGTTATCTCACTCGCACTCGGTGTACAGATGAGCTTACCTGCACTCCTGAGCAGTGATCGCTCATTCCACTGGTGTTTGGATTTCATGTGATTCTCGTTTGTGGTGGTGATATTATTATAACTCAGTTTCAGTAATTGATTTCATCAAAAGTAACTCCATTTTGTAACAGCATTTTCAATTTTCATCGAAGTAATTCCAAACATTGCGAGCCAGACGACGACATTGTGATCAAATGCACTTAACTTATAAACCTGCTCCACAACGCCACCCAGTGGATTGAGTTATGACTGCGAGATTTAGATGGATTTCTCATGGATTCACTGTGTAGCCAGTTGCTTGTGACTTTTTATTTTATGTCATCCTACTTTTATTATTTTATTTTACCTTACCTTATTTGTGTTGAAAGAAATATTTTTGTAAATGTGTTAACTTCATCAAAACTTAATGTTACCCTTTCATTGTTATTTATGTTTAATTTTCAATGGTTCCAGTCGGGAGTTCCTACCAATTGTTGTAGGTGGGGCCTTAATTAGTGGCGCACCTTAGGATGCGTTATCGCTTCCCCTTTAAGCGTTTGCGCTCAGTCTGACTGTGAATGCAGACGACGGGGAAGTGCGGAGTGAGACAGTAGGCCCTTCCAGTGTGTGTGTTTTCTAGTTTTGCTCCAACCTACTTTTTCTTTAAAGGTAATAAATGTACATTTAATACATTTAATAAATCCTTCATCTCATCCATGTTTGGCTGTCCTTCTGTCCTGAGGGTACCACTTGATATCTGCTACAACTGCATTTACTGCCAGCCAATTAACAAAATAAAATTCGAATAGTATTTTTAGTTTTCGAAATGTTAATTACAGATCGAATATTCGACTATTCGAATATTCGCACACCACCTCTGCAAACTATATTTTGATTTTAGACTGCAGTACCCATTTCAACCACTATCTGTCATTCTAACATATAGCACCTTTAAAAAAATGCCAAATATTGGCCCATATCGTTTGCACTCGGCTATGTAACACAATTTGAAATCCGCTATATTTGATTTTAAGAAAATATAATATGTTATAATATAATACAATATAATTAAATATTAGCAATATATTTGTTGCTTGCAAAAAATAAATAAAATAAAAATCATAATGGTACAAAAAGCCTTTCTGGGTCCAGATGGTATAGTTGCAGCATGCCAGCTCGCCAAAGCATGACCCCATGGCTCATCCTGCCTCAGGGGTCATATGAGACAGTAGAGTAGGTCATTAGATACCTGATTAAGGTCTCCTACAAATCCACAGCATAAGAGGTGGAGGAAGAAAAAGACAGAGAAATGGATCTGTATTACTCTAGGTAGGCAGGATACATTATTCATCTGTGTTTTGCATGAAGCATGGCCTGCCAACCCCTGTCTCTAGTTCTCTCTCTCTGCTTTCTTGATCTCTGCCATCTTCTCCTGCCTCATTTTCTCATACCTATCCCTCATCACTCTTCTCTCTATAATCAGGAGAAAGGGTCAAGATCCATGGGAAATCAGTCATGGGAAACTGCTCCAAAACCCGAGGTGCAAATATGGCTCTATTTTTACACATATGGTTGATAACAAACAATTAAGATTAACGAAATGTGTCAACTTAGGAAGTCCCAAGAGGGTCCAAAACTGTGTGAACGCAAAAGATGATAACTGAGGTGTCACTATTCAGGAAAAAAAACGTCTAACTAGGCAACCCGATCACATGTAAATGCATATAAATAGTATGAGTATGCAATGTCGTGGAATGTATACGCCAAAACTCATTTTGGCGTGCATATGATACGCTGTTTATCGCGTGCATATGATACGCACTTTATGACGTGTATATGACACACTCTTGGGTAGGATTGGGGTGGTGGGAAGGGGGGTTCGTACGTATAATACGCCATAAAGTGCATTTCATATGCACGTGAAAAATATCGTAGCTTATGCACGCCAAAATGAGTTTTGGCGTACACATTCCACGTCATTGCACATTCGTACTATATATGCATTTTCGTGAGATCCAGCTGAACTAGGAGTCTGGTAATGATCATTATAAAATAAGAAATTATGGCAGCAACATCTCCAGTGTAGCTGCTAGCCTATGGGAAGTCTAGACAGATACATTTATTTAGAAATATTACAAATATAAATAAACAATATTAATTATAGTATATATTATAATAAATCCTAATGTATTCAAATGTGTGCAGCAGTTTTAGGCGTTAGACAGGCTCCTCAAAGTCCTCCATGGACAGTTCATGCTGTTGTTCCAAAGAGTCCGTCCTACTCGCTCTTCACAGGAAATATGTTAAGTTTTGGACAGGTTTCTACCATTAATGCAGAGTATTTTCGAGATGTGCTTCCAGCTATTCAGAACTGTCTCTTATTTTGCATATTTTCTGCTAAGAGCGCTTATGAATAACAAACAACTGCTGAGAGATACCTGAAACTACCCACAATGCCACAACCATCAACACTGAAGCTGAAAACAAAATACTTTATATCATACGGGGGGCGGGGGGAGGTTTCAAAATGGAGTCACGCCACCAGAACATGCTCAGCTGAAGAGTTAAATGTGTTAAAAAGTTCAACTCAAGGTAACGAGCAAGACAAAACTTGAAGTAAAATGAATGAAAGACCAAACCAAAAAATTAAGCAGATATCTAATTAAAAAAGTGCATCTGCCTACTTCTTCATTCCCTCCGCTCACCTTACTGAACTACATGCATTCAATAATTAGCTAATATGAAATTGTATAATTTTAGCCTAAATAGCTTCTTTGTGAGGCACTATTTAGAATAACAAGTTAATTTAGGGCCTAAGATTTAAAACTATTAGATTTTAAATGTACTGTAGATAGCCCCTTTCACACATACAGTCTTTACTGGTAAATCACCAGTAAGAGATCATGTGAACAGGAACTTTTCAAAAAAAGGCTAATTGATTCTGGCAATTTACCAGTAAGGGAATTTGTAACATTACCGGTAAATTACCAATAGTGTGCTCTATGTGAACGCAGAATGAAGATTACCAGTATGATCACGCCAGTCTCTCGTGATCGCACATACGGCAGTTAGTGGAAATTAGAGATTACAGTTTTAAATATGGATATTTTCCTACACAAATGCATCGCTTCACTTCAGAAGGCCCTCATTAACCCCCCGGAGCCGTATGGGTTATTTTATGATGAATAGATGCACTTCTATGGACTTCAAAACAGAATATAACTTTAAAAAAAATATATAACTCTGATTGTATTCGTCTGTATGAAGAATGTCATATACACCTAGGATGACTTGAGGGTGAGTAACTTATGGGCTAATTTTCATTTTTGGGTGAACTATCCCTTTAATGCACATTCCTGACCTTACTGTAAATATCCAATTTCACTCAATCGCTATTCAAACAGCAGTTGACGTTGATTGTAATATCACAATAATTAGTTAAATATTAAACATATTAGACACTACATGTGTAGTGAAAAAAAGAATCTTACTTTTTAAAAGTTTTTCAAAGAGGGAATTTTTAAACATCTATCTTGTCGTTCTTTTGTTTGGGGATACTGCTCTTAAGACACTTTTTGTGTTCTGATGATTTGATCAAAACCAGCACGCTCAATATGTCGACTTAATAGAACGATGAAGTGAGTCCTTCCGCCTTCCTCTGTGGTCAGTGGCGTCTGATTGAAACAGATCTCTCCTGGGATCTGGTCTGTCTAATGCGTTTTGATCTCGCTCTCTCTATCTCTCTCTCTCTATGTGTGTCTCCTATTCTCCTCTTCCCCTCTGTTTCTCCTTTCTGTGTGTACGTCCTTCCCTCTCTCAACAATCAGCGAGCAAAATATAAAATTAGCTTCAGTCTCTCCTAAATGTCCTCAATAACTCTCCCACTGAGAGGTAGAAAACAAAGAGGGAAAGTCTCACGAGACATAAAGAAACTCATGTACGACATTTCCAAGATCTTAATATCAATTAATACATTAACTGTGAGAAATCTTAACAGAATAGTTCACCTAAACCTAAAATGAAAATCCTGTCATTTTTTACTTACCCCTTTAAACCTGGGAAAACATTTTCAAGTACAACATTGAAATCTAAAACAAGAGAACCTCACTTCCTTCAGACATATTTAAACATAATTTAAGACACACCTGACATTTAGCAGCTGTTTTTAGCTTTTTTGATTTTCCCAACATCACTCTGCTAATGTTTAGAGGCTCTCACAACATTTGAGATGACGCAAAACATGAATCAGTTGCATGAGTGATCTGTCTTGGCTCTTCGAGTCCACGTATCTCTGTAACCTTTCAGCGAAAAACTGTAACAAGATGACCTTTAGCAAGAATGCTCTTGCTCGCTGAGACACCGAGGCCAGCCTGGAGGTAGTCATGTCCTTGACCTTTAGCCCTGACCATATGCTGACAGGCGGCCCACATTTTTCAGCACAAATCAACCACCACACACATTTTTGCACATTTAAACACATTGGAACATAAACTGGAACACTGCAAACACAGCGATAGAACCGCGACTGTCAATAGAACTGTGGGACTGTAAATTGAGTGCATTAGTGCCTGCCCCCTTTTTCAGCGGCGTGGGTTCCGGAAGTATTTTTTCCATTTATTTTTCCAAAAGGATTTTTCACCAAAAATTCTACTGTTAATCATGATTATATGAAAACATACATTGAAATTAAGTGAATGGATGGCTTCAACTAAAGCATATACTATCAATTAACAACCTGGTACCTCACAACATGTTTGTCTTTACAGGTTGCTTAGTTATTGAGCAAAATAAACAGCAAAAAAAAATTCTCTCTCTTATGCGAAACTCCTGGTTCTGTGGATTCCTTCTGAAATTATTTAAATGCAAAATTTAGCCAACAGTAAATGTGACCACATTTTTACTTTTATACAACAATTAGTCCTGCCACTTGTTTTTATTTCCAGATCCCAACCTTTGTATTCTATAAACCCGATTGGAAAGGTGCTTGACCAATCAGATCCGAGGGAAAGTATTAGTTGTATTCTTCCCACTAGATTTGCTGCTCACTCAATTACTGTACAAGTTAAGGTTACGTATTATGATGAAAGCACAGTGCTATCTCTCCCAGAACCAACGCTATCTCCCGGCCAATTTGTACATATTTTTATGAGTTGGCTAATTTGTATGGCCTCACCCGTAAAAATTAGTATGATTTGTCTAGCAAAAACCAAAGACCAAAACCAAAATTTGTACCAGGCTGTAAACATGTTTTTTTCAGCTGTAAATTTGGGCAGTTTAACATTGGGCTCAATGAGATTTTGCTCCCTTTTGGAGCCTGTCCCTAGTGGCCAGTCGAGGAAGTGCAGTTTAAGTTACTTCTGTATTGGCTTCAAGAGAAACGCCGGGAGGTTGCCGCTTGGTTCAAATGCAAAATCACCACATTGATCACGAGAAAGCTGACTTTTGTGTATAAATCGCTACACTACGATGCTCCTGAAAATTTCACTAATGTGATCGCACCGCTGTACGTAGGTGGGATCACTCTAATATGGACGGTTGTTGTTGGAACAAATGCTAATTAGGGCGTTTTACACTGGCACGTATCCTCAAGTGTGATATGACACAAATGGAGCATTAAAAATCCTGGCATATATGTGGACCAGCTCAAGACCGATGCCTGAAAGTTTGATTTAACCAACCATCTCAACTAGACGGATTCAATCATCATTAGCCAGGATTTGAGGACAAATGAAACAGACTAATTCATGTCTGAGGTCTACCAGACAGCGCAAGCCCCAAAAAAGCACATCCATTCGGGTATGATGCCAAGTCTATGTTCCCAGGTTGCTGTGTGCCAAGCATGAAGTGCATAAACAGGTGCCAATTTGGCAAGCTTTGCCAGGTGCTGACAATGCAAATCCCAGACCGATGTATCCAACCTCTGCATTTTAAGATGCGCTGACAGTGCTATACGGGGACAAAACAGCAGAAACTCAATTCAATTCACATTTATTTGTATAGCTCTTTTCACAATACATATTTTAAAGCAGCTGTAGAGAAAATACATGTGTTCACATTTCTATTTAGAGTGATCTATTATCAGAGGTGACCGTGTCAAAGAATTGCATTTCAGAAATGTATATATACAAATCACACAGTTAGCTAACATCATTCAAGCTCCTTCTGGAGATTTCTGTGGTTCCAGCTATACTCAGTGAGATTAATATGTAGAGTTCTCATCGCTGTGGGTGGGGTCTCACTGCTTCCTCCCAGTGGGCATCAGCAGGGGCACTGGTGAAAATGGAAGGGCTAATCTTTGATATTCTTTTCATTCAGCACTCAGAGTCTTTCCCTAGGGGCGAAAATAATGTTTGAGGAGTTAATTAGAGCTTTGGGACACTGAGCAGAAGAGGATGAAAGACACAGATTAGAAATTAATAGTACGGCCTAGCTGATTTCAATACACCCTGCCAGTGTTAAACTGGATTATTGCTCTCAAAAATACCGTCATGTGTGTTTATTTGGTAATTTTAGGTAGTGTCGTGCCTGTCCCTGTCATGATTATGAAATGTTAACAACTTCAATAAATGTATGGTTGCAAGTTAAAGATTCTAATTTATTGTTTTAATTAAACCTTTTCAATTGCAAACATTCTTTTTTAGAATTCTGTTGACATAATACTGTTGATTATTACATCAACTTATTAATGTCAATTCATTTAACCAAATTGCTACTTTTAAAAAATGGATTGTAGTAACTTAATGAAATTGTCTTGATAACTTTGGAAATTAGGCAGTGGATTTCTATTTCTCAACATGCTTTGACTGGATAAGGAGAACAAATGTCGAGATAAAAGGGATAGTTTACCCCAAAATTTAAATTAGCCCATGATTTACTCAACCTCAAGTCATCCTAGGTTTCAGAGAATGGCTGTTTCTGTTTTTAAAGGAACAGAATAAAAGTCCTTAGAAGTGCATATCCATCATAAATGTAACCCATACAGCTCTGGTGCTTGTGTAAGAAAAATATCCATATTTAAAACTTTACAAACTGTATCCTCTAACTTACGCTTACTGTCGTACGTGACATAGGACACAGGCGTCGAGGATAGAGCAAAACAAAACTTGGTTCTTGTGAGAACTAGTATATTCTCACCGGAGCGTCCTATGTCATACGCTGGACTGCCAGTCCCTCGTGAACGTATGACAGTTAGCGGAAGTTAGAAAATATAGTTTGTAAAGTTTTAAATATGGATATTTTTTACCCCACCCTCTCCCCCAAATCTGTGTGGAACACTTTTATGATATAAATGCACTTTTATAGACTTCAACAGAAACAGCCATTCACTGCCATTATAAAGCTTGGAAGAGCTAGGACAATTGTCTGAAAGAATAATGTCATATAAACCTAGGATGACTTGAGGGGGAGTGAATCATGGGTTAATAAAAAGTTTTGGCTGAACTATCCCTTTATTCTCAACATGTATTCTCTTTATCCAGTCAAAGCATGTTGAGAACTAAATAATGGGCTAATTTTCATTTTTGGATCGTCACTTTAAGTATTACTTTATTTGTTTTTAATGAAGGGAAAGATCTGTTAGTGTTTAGTGCCATTATGTTTGACATTTAAAAGAGTTTCTGTTTTTGTGGTTACCATTGTGCTGAAGGTAAACACATTGACTCGATATACTGACTGCGATAATGACAAGTACTATGTTCATTAAAGCATGTTAGCAGGTGCTATGATAGCTGTTGATTTGAAATGAATTAAATAGACCAGATTAATTGGTTCCAGGGCTACAACTCTAGTAGTAGGAGCGACTTAATTTTTTTGAGTAATCAACTTAAAAAATTGTATTTATATAATTATTCAGTTCTTCTAACTCAATGTAGCTTGTAGGTTGAAAGTACATTCTCTCTCTCTCTCTTTCTCTCTCTCTCTCTCTCTCTCTCTCTCTCTCTCTCAAAAAAACTGCAACTCAAAGATGCAAACTGTAATTTTGTGTGTGTGTGTGTGTGTGTGTGTGTGTGTGTGTGTATGATGGTCATCCAAATGAAGAACCAATCAACAGCCAGGAGCACTGCAATTTACACAGTCTGCCTGAGGTCAAATTGCAATGAACAGAAAAAATTAGATGGTGTACATCCAGAAAGTGCTGCCCCAATCCATTTGCAGAGAAAATGTTGCTGTATTGGGAAGGTTTACCACAGAGACAGTGTTCACACCTTTTTAATAAACCACCCTAGAAATAGCTTTGTTATAGTTGTTTCTACATATTAAGCTAGGAACAGAAAAAAGTATTTAATTTATTAAATTACACACATCAACTTTAACCAGTCACAGCACTAATTGCTAAAGTGTCTAATGAGCTATACGTGCGCATCACGGGAGTCAAAGCAAACAGAAATCATCGGTGAACAATGCGGACACAAAGTTTTGAAGAAGCACTGCAATTTCTGATTTAGAGAAATCTAATCAATTAGCAAACAACAAATGAACTGGCCTCAGCGGTTCCACTTCCATTTGCACAATTAGACCAGTGTGCAGCTGCTCTTGCCATTGTAAACAAACATCCCAATCACAGTTTCTTAATTGTAGCAAGTTTTTTTTTCCTTTCTCTTTTTAATGCTGTAATTTACTGCGACAAATGGGAACAGGAGCGATGCCTATGAAAGTGTCGTTGACAAAAACAACTCTTTTGCTCGCCGAGCACAAACACACACACAATGCCATGTGCGGAACGGGGAAGGGTCCCACTGCAGGCAGATGGCATGCAGGTAAAATTGCCATCTGAGGTGAGTGTGTGAATAGTACATAGTCTCGTGCATTATTCATGAGGAGAGCAGGTGGTTTAGAGGAGTCAGTCGCTGATAGCGTCTCACTCATTCTGTACACACAGGCCTCATTTCATCTACCTGACTCCAAATATTTGCAGTGATAGTTTTTCTTCCTCAAAAAATGAGGCAGACCTCTGGGAGAGCTAACAAATGTCACATTCAGATCTATTGCACAGGCAAGATTTTCATTTTGCGCAGTGTTGGGAGAGCAAGTAACTAAACACAGCACAACAGTTTAGCTTTCTCATAACAAGCTACTTTTTACAAGTAGTGGTGTAGTATTACACAGCAATACACTGGTGTAACATTTTCATTGTGCCTACAGCTTTTTAACCGTTAAATGCTACGTTTGCAACAATGAATACCTGGGAATTTGCTGGCTGTAGTGGAGTAGAATTATTTTTTTTTTTACCCAATTGACTGCGTTAAAGGATTTGTTTGTGGGCAATCAAAGCAATCTCACTTTTCTGTGGCTTACCAAGTCACACACAACCTCTGTGAACTTCCCCTTATAAATATTTCACTGCCTCTCTCTGAACCACTTAAATGAGAGTAGCTATCTTTTAAATTTAATGTCTAACTACGTGGCAAACAGCAACCGTGAAATTATACAGCCGCGTCTGAAGGACGCACTGTCACAATAAAATGAAACGCATACAGCTGTAAAACACAGGGTCAGTTTAATGCTCAGCATACAGTAAACATCTAAGATGAAATGCCTTGGATTTTGATACAGGCACAGGCTTGTCAATGGTTTCTTTGATGACAAATCACTTTTCTGCACGCATTTAAACTTTTAGCATCAGCTAGAAAGCATCTATTTAAGTAATATATACATTTAGGTAGGGCAGATTTTGTGTCTTAGCGATAGTTTGATAACCATTTTGTAAGCTTCATATTCTGATTGCTCATCAGTATATTCAAATAACACATCAGACACACTTTTGACAGAATTCTAATGATCGTGCATTAGCTGTCGCTCTAATGATGATTGACATACTTTATTACACAACAAATGAATAGAATCCCATCTTAGAATTGCCTTAATGTAGCATTTATTCCATCCCAAAGTTGTTGTAAAATATATTCACCACAGATTTTGATTCGTGGGGTGCTGTGGAGCAGGGGAGGGCTCCGAGACCAGCTGCCACACTTCTGTGTCGAGTGTACGCCGTAGCTGTGTGTTGCATGTGTAGCCTATGATGTACCCTGATGTGCACCTCTCCAAAAACGTAACAATGCGTCAATTCTATGCGGACCGCAAGCGCTGTGATTGGTCTGTCAGACCCCCTCCCTCAGGGTACACCGCGGACATGGACTCAGAAGTATACATGAAAATTGCTGCGTAGCCTAAGGTGTAGAGGCTACGTGACAGGTCCGACGCAGAAGTATAAATCAACTTTTAGTATCACAAATACATGCATGCCGAATAAATGCCAGCCAAATCCAATCCTGGTCACTTTACGACTTAAAATAATCTTGAAAATGCTGATAACATTTACAATTTATTATTAATGTATTGTATATAAAGGCCTATGTTTGGATCAATATTTGATTTGGGCTCTGCCACCTGCCCATACAGACGAACCGTGGCTGAATGAAAACAAACAAAACATTTTTACATGCACAGTTTTGGACATTCTCAATGTATTTCGAATTGTATGCAAATACCGACAAAATTTCGCCAAAATAAATAAAAAATAAATAAAAACTGTAAATTTCCTTCTGTGCCAGTTCCCACCTTTCCTTCTGTGTCAGTGGTTTACCTATATATGATTTGGCTCTTGTGAATGCGTTTGTTGTAGGACCACTATCATCAAAGATGGTCCACAATAAGGATTCAGTTTGGATTGGTGCTATGGTTCTGTTCTGGGCAAGAACTACCTCCACGCAGCTTAACACACGCACGCACGCACGCACGCACGCACGCACGCACACACACAGTTTGTGTACAACATAGTTTGTAAAAAACAAGGTCAAAAATGAAATGACCTCCTGGTGATTTAGTGGTACTTCACCAGTTCTTTGGGATGACTGAGGTGCTATATAGAACCGTAACCATATACAGAACCTGTTGAGCCCCTGTATGGTTCTTCAGCGGTTCTTTGGGGTGGTAAAGGTGCTATAAAGCACCACTGCCGTACAAACAACCTTTCAAGCCCCTTTAAAGGTTCTTTACATGCCAAAGAACTACTGTTGCTGCTTAGCACCATTATTGAGGAAGAAATAAAATGCGATATGGCACCTCTTATGATTACAAGCCAAGAACCACTGAGTATGTGGATAAGAGCAGGGAAAGCAACGATAACTCCCCTTAGGATAAACAGAAAAGAACCAAAATAAATGTATTGCAGATGTCATTAATGTACTACATAATTCAACAAAAGTGAGTCTGATTAAAAGAGGAATATCAGAAGGCCAAGACCTGACTGGACGAGAGGAGCTGGGGATGGAGGAGGGAAATTAGCTCCTGATTAACATGATAAAGCTACTGATAATACTGAATGGACCTTATATATAGGTGCTGTGATGGGCATTGTTTTCCTATAGGTAGACGTGAATCAGCGGAAAGTTGACGCTACACTTGATTTATGCAACAGTTGAATTAGAGGTTAATATTGAGTAACTTCCATTTTAGACACACTATTGTCATTTCCTTTTTTGCTCTGCCAAACAGTCACAAAAGAACCACATCTCTGAGTAACAAACGGTAGTGGTATTGTGAATGAATCTGTTAAATGAGCATTTCAATGATATATGAATGACTGAACTGAATGTTTCACTTTTGTTCGCTTTTGAACAAACAGGTTGAATGAATGATTCAATGACTCGCTTGTATGAATGAATCAGTGTTGTGAATGAATGATTCAGTGACTCACTCATAAAGACAGTCATTTAACAGTGTAACCTGCAGAGAGAGTCACTGAAAAACATGTCTGTCAGGAACAATCACAGACAAACCGATTGATACAACGAAAATGAAATGGTCATATTATGTTTTAGAGTCATTTCACACTAAGGTTAGCCATGCTACAGGTCACTACATGCGACTAAGCTCTGTGGAGTGTTGAAGTTTCCTGTTAGTTGGAAAAAATGACAAGGAAGAAAGGATAGCAAAGGAAGGAAAGAAAAGCAAGGGAAGGAGTGGTTTGAGGAGGGCTAGGGTAGAGAGGGGTAGTAAATAGCAAAAATAATGGGCGCGTGGAAAGGAACAGGACGGTGGAACTGCCTGCCTGGCTCATAGCAGTGATAAGGCGGCTATCTCTGTTCAGCTTATTGAGAATGGTGTCTCCCCATTTATCAAACAGCAGGGAAGATGGAGGATCCAACTCACCTCTCACTTTGTTTTTCGTTGCCGCCACTGGAATCGCAGAGCGTGATGGGGAGGAGAAGGATGGAGAGGATGGAGGGAAGGAAGGAAGAAAGGAAGACAGGGAAGGACAGACAGGTTCGGAAGGAGAGGAAGAGAAGGGCAGGAGGAGAAAACATTCGATTAGAACAGGCCAGTTTCAAGAGGGTGTAAAATGTGTCAAACTAGCATACTGATCATCCTGTTGCGGAAATCTCATTCATATCTGTCTGATTCACAACAATGAGCCACTTGAACCAAAAAAACATTCAAGAATGCTTGCCATTTGCAAACACTATCCACTACGGACTACAGAGGCTCAGGATACACTCCCGGCAATATTCAGCTGCACATACAGGCCAGTGCTATTATACCAAACATACACAGCTCACCTAATACCACTGACATGTCTTTAACAAGTGTTGTTACATAACCGCATATTTACAACTTCCTGTTACACTCATGTGTGACTCATATCACATCATTTTTCTTGATGCTGAATGTCAAAAATACAATCCATCTAAAAAAATTGAAAATTGAAACAAATATTTCTCTTCTTGACGTGTAGAAATTGTAACGAGTATTTTTTAAAAAATCAATAACATCCAAATATACAAATTATATTATATAGAATACATAATTCTTAAATACCTCGAATATTGCTAATCTTTCAGCTTGTTTTTCTAAATCTTTCAAATAAAAAACATTATTATTATTATTATTATTATTAATAATAATAAAAAAATATATAATACATACTAATCTTCTGGTGTATGTATTAAAATATAGCATTCATTGTAAAATCATGCAATCCAAAATAGTATTGCATAGCTAAATATAATGTTTATTGCAATTACTGCACTTAAGCTAAATATTAGTAATTGTAATAAGTTAATTAAATTTTGTAATTAAATTCAACAGATTTTGTCAAACTTATGATTGCTGTATAATTTTAATTGTTAAACACAGGTTAGAATGTCAAGACCTCTGAGGAAGGACAGGTCAAAACATCAATTTTAAAGGCAGATGCAGACAATCATGATCTAACATGCAATTTTTCTCACAAAAACAAGAAACAAGAACAGTTTTCATCTAACCTTTTTTTCTTTCTTTCATGGAATACAAATAGTACAGTATTCGTGGAAAACCTGCTTTTGTAAAACTAAGACTGACAGTGCTATGAGCACAAGAAAAATATTGGATTGTTTTGCGGAATCCGTGTCAGCCTGTCTCAGACGAGCAGAGCCACAATCCTCGGTTATGTTATTGCTTGGTGAATGGCTATTGATCAGACCAAAGAGCTCTCTGCTACAGACTCCCAATTAGCCAGACACAACAAGCTGTCCGTGCCCGCTGAATGACTGAACAAACAAACCCTCCTAATTCTGCCCATCTTCTGACATGTTTGTGCACCAGAAGCATCCACTCAAACAAAGCTATCCATTTATATACCATCAAGCCTGAGTGCTTATAATGCTCAATTATTGAGTACAACACAATAACACAACGCAATACTATAGACTGAAGCCGGAAAATGGCTCCTAAATGTTTCAAATGACACTTTCCACCGAAAACAAGCGCACAATGACAAAGCACCTGGCAGCGTGGAGCATTTCTATACATCCAGTACGTGTTTCTATGAACCTGACAGACAGTCTAGTGGGGTTAGGGGTCTTTCTGATAATTGTTGCAATCAGGAGGGAAGTGAGCACTCTTTGAAATTCGATTGGCATAGTTCAAAGACAGGGGGATGATGAGACTTGAACCCAAGTGTGTGTTAAACGTCTAAGAGGAAAGAAATCAAAAGGAGAAAAAAACTTCACAAATCTTTCAGCTTCGCCCTCTGAGCAGAATCTAGAGGTGTTTTGTCAAATTCACCTCACAGTGAACTGTGAATCATTTGTTAGTGCTCTGAATGCATAAACACATCAATTCGGTTTATTTGCTTACCAACAAACCCAAACTCTGGTCCCATAAATCAAATTTATCTTAAAGGTCCAGTAAGAGGATCTATTGACAGAAATGCAATATAATATACATAACTATATTTTCAGTGCTGTTTTAAGACCTTACATAATGAACCATTATGTTGTTGTTGTTGTTTTTTTTTTACCTTAGAATGAGCCGTACACCAATGGCCCCCTTACATTGAAGTCTGCATTTTGCGACACCATGTTTCTACAGTAGCCCTAAATGGACAAACTGCGTTTGGTCACTATGCTGTACAAACTCTTTTGTACGTAGTCTGGTTGTCCCTTGACTGCAAACACAGAGAAAAAGGCTCTCTCGCTATCAGATTAAACGGCTTGAACAGTTTAGCTATTAGTGAGCTTCTTCACTCCTCTTACCTTTTACTAACTACACTCTAAAAAAAGATGGTTATTTAAAAGTTCTTTACACGTAGTAACAGTTTTATTTAGTACCTATCGTCTTGAAGAACCCTTTATATGCTGAAATGGTATTCCCGCCTTTTTCTTTTTCAAATCTCTAACTGTCAAAGCCACTTCATTACTGATCTTTTGGAGCTCAGCTATACATATACAGGACTGTCAGACACTCTCAACAGGTAAATGATTTATTTTTTTAAATATCTATACATTTACCTTTCTTAAATTACACACACTTTAAAGATGTATGCAGCCTTTAAATGTGACTTCAGCATGATTTAGCCTCTAAAATGTGATGCTTCAATATTATATTTACACAATGTAAAAGTAGCAGCTCTTTCCAATATGTGTAAATAGTAATTACATGCAATTTATACTTTATTTTGACAGATATATACTATTTTCATCTTAGTATTGTTGTACATTAAAAGGATACAATAATAACGGAATGTAAATTATTATATCTATTAAACTTGGATGCCGCCTTAATGGGACAATAAAAGCCATCCCTACACTTACCCCTAACCCTACCCAAGAAATGCTTTTAGCTTTATTAAACATTTCGTTAGGAACTTTATTTCCACTTTTAGAAAATGTGATACATTTTTATTGAAAATACATGCCTTTCTGATGTGATATGTGATGGGAAAAGGGAGAAGAGTGAGCTCGGTAAAAGAGTAAAAGGCGGATTTGAACCTGTGTCGATCACGCCAAAACTAAGAGCCTTGAGACCTGCTTTACTGATAACGCCACTGAAGAAGTTTTTATATGAGCATCTTTTTTTTTCTTGTTTGGCACAAGCAGACACTTTGTTAGGTGGAGATAGTGCGAATAGCACTTGCCAACAAATTTGAATCATCTCAATTATACTATTTCATACAGTTGCTTACGCCCAACTGACAATTAGGTTTATCATGCAAACGCTTACATGCAAATACATTTTTGTACTAATCAAATCGTACAAAATTACCACATCGTAAAATAGTAACATTTTCTCATGCGATTGGCTTGCTTGTACACATCACAAAGGTAAAAAAAAAATGGAAGAGTTGGTTGGTTTCTGTTCTAAACTTGGAACTAACTCAAACTGTCATCAAAACTGAAAGAAGTAGCGAAGAAATTATAGCATTGCCCTCAATATGGAGATTTGCTGAGTGCCTTCTACCTAAATCTCTGGTGGAATTTGAGACATTTCAAGGCTTGGTCGATATTGTCGGAAAGTTTTGACTGACAGTGACAAAGCAGCATCCTCTAGGGATGCATTACCTTAAGTCTGGTTGGGTTGTGTAGGAGTGGAATAGGAAGAAGTGCAAAGAGAAGAGACAGCGCCACCAGTCTCCTTCAGCCAAAAAAGGTGCCATTTTGAAAATTCTGGACATCCGTTAATAATTCAACACACCTGCATTATTGATGCAGGGAAAAGCTCAGATCATAAGGGTCAAGATCATTGGTACAATGCTTGACAACTTGTGGTTGAACAAATCTAACTCGTGCACGACATACTACACCAAATACGGAACAGCATCCACACACACACACACACACACACACACATGAAGGATGTCCTGGCTGTAGGGCTAGTTTGTGTGCGGATGATTTATCCACACAGTTGTGAGCCCTAAACTTTTGTTTCAGTGGGAAAGACCTCCCGCTGAATCCAAGCAGTAAATTCTGCTGTCTGTAATACCATTGATTGATTGAACAACAGGAGGAGAAACAAATGGACGCTGAAGAAATCGCTCACCATTGGTGGACTACAGAACTGAACTCATTCCTTAGACGTTCCAGAACATTCCTTAGAGGAAGTTCAAATTTGTGTGGGGATTAGAGGTATCTTTTTTTGGACTACTGATCATTTAAAGAAATCTGTATTATCATTTTGCAGCCATTTTTTTATGGAGCAGACTGAGAAAAGGGAAGTAAAAAAGGTGATAGAAATGATGTGCTTGACCTTTCATTTGTTCACTAACTTATGCAATGTCAGATCTGTAGACCACACAAATCTGTTAAGTGCTGTGTACTTAAAATTGTTATATTTTTTAGCAAATGCTAAGTGTTTACAATCTTATTTACTCATACATGTACACATTTAGTGTAGTGTATACATAAAATGTAGCGTTTTAAGGTTTGTTCTCCTGATTTTTAGTTTAATTTGTTGGGTTAAGTCATATAATAGGCAACTGGGTGACATAATCTCTCTGTCACTATTTCCTATATGAATAATCTATTTCAATACAGTATCTTTTTCCTTCAGGCCCTTTAAATATTTAAAGCGAGGTCCTTTACCAACGTCATGCCACATGCGGTGAAAATCACAAGCAGAAGTCGGTGCTCTGCTCCTTTCAAGCGCTTGAGCGGTGGCAGCGTGGCAATAGATCCTGATTGCTAATACCCTGTTTGTGCTGTTTCAGAATGGTAATTTGGCAATTTAGCGTAGCCGCAAGCACTCGCCGCGCTATAGCGCCCCGGTGAGAGGGAGAAATAAATAGCATAAAATCAAATGAAATAACATGAAATAAAATCAGGAAGATCCAGCGTTTAGGGCTCATTACTTCTCCACTCCTGCAGAGGATTCTAGTGAACCTAAATGAGGCAAAATAAAATCAGCATCCCTTACACACACACACACACACACACACACACACACACACACACACACACCACACGCGCACACACGCACACACACACACACGCGCACACACACACATTAAAGATCCTCCATTCTACCCAGAGTGAGAATATGAGCTGATATCAGTCACAAGACTAACTGGTACAGCCATGAGTGACATCAACTGACAAACACAGGATGCATATACTTTGTTTTTCCAAAAGAAGAAAATATAAGAACACATTTATTTTTGCATTTGAAAATGTAAAAAAAAAAAAAAAAAAGGGCATCAGCTTCATCAGTTTTTTTTGTATACCCCAAATATGATCTGTCTTCCTCTAATGACCTTAAATACAAGCAAAATAAATATACCTGTGTGTGTGTGTGTGTGTGTGTGTGTGTGTGTGTGTGTATGTGTATATATGTACACACATACATACATACAGTCACACCAAAAATTATTTTACTAGTGGGAAACTACACTGTAAAAAATATTGTTGATTTAACTTAAAAAAGTAAGTAACCTGGTTGCCTTAAGTTTATTAAAGTTAAAGACTTGAGTTGATACAATGAAGGAAATTGGTTTAATAAATATTATTGTGTCTGAACCACATAAAAACTATGATAAATCATGAAAATAGCACAATTTGGCTGTGTCATCAAAAATACAACACACAATTACCCAATATGCTTACAATTTTTTTTAATAATATTTGGATAAAGGTTGTCGGTTCTCAAAAATGTTCATTGTATAAACTCAAAATGTGTAATTTCAATGAACTAAAAATTAAGGCAACCAGGTAACTTATTTTTTAAATATTTTTTCTAGTGTATAGTTCATTTATGTAAGTGATGATAGCAAAATAAGGCAAACTGTGACATATTTTACCCACAAATTCTTCATACAGTGGACTACCAGTAAAATGGATAAAAATTTGTGACCAAAATAATTCAGACACTTTGACGTGACCATGTTTTGCTTAAGCGTTTTTTCTTTAGTATTGTAAGACACAAAAGAAACTTTTAAAAACTGAAAAAATGACAATGCATATGCTTCATGTCCTAAATATTGATATGCTACAGTGATAAAGAAGCATTTGATATGACGGATTCTCTTTCATTCACTCTCTCTCACACACAAATCTGATTTCCTTTGGTTCCATTCTGTTTGTAGTTGCATCTTCAGTACCATTCTCCTTTTATCCTTCCCTCTCTCACACACACTTCCTCTTTCCATATTTCATGCTCATAATCAAAAGAGATAAGTGCCTGACACATACAGAGTGTGATTTAGATCCAGGTTAATCCCAGTCACACACTTAAGATGTTATAAATGTCACACAAGGGCTTCTTAAGAATGGCAGAGCTTTCATTCGACCGTTTCATTTAAACGCATTCAAATGACACGCTTACTGTACCTAAATGAGATCTTGTTTGAATCGTCCACCATCCATGTGAAGGAGAAAAGTTCTTTGTGACCTTGGACCACAAAACCAGCCGGTGCATGGTTATATTTGTGGCAGTAGCCAACAAAAATCATATTAAGCTCACGTCAAAAAAATGGTCCAGGCCCTTCATAGATATGACACATTTAAATTATGTTCACTTTACTCAAACATGTCTAATTTTGATACAATTTAATTTAATTGTGTTCAGTAAACCTAATATATTTAAAACTGAAGTTTACTTCACTTTTGCTACATTTGTGTTAAAACTACATTAAATATTTGTGTTACATAACTAACTGGGCAGTGGATCAGTAGTTCCCAGCATGCTTTGGAAGGGACTACATTATGAGAGTAAATTTAGGGATTAAATGATTTTTATGATTTTGGGCTACACATATTTATTTGATGGAAAACCTGCCCTCAATTAAATTGAGTTTGTCCAATGAGTTATTTTTTTGATCCAAACAAACCATACATCATTGGAAATCCTATTTAGCTTTCAGATGATAAATCTACATAATAATAATAATAAAAAACCTTATGACTGGTTTTGTGGTCCAGGGTCAGAGTTGAATTCCCATATACAATTACTTGAACCAGTTGTTGCATCATGCTAACATGACAAATATTTCTTTAAGAAATCTGCTTAATTCTTTCCCCACCAGCATTTAAAAAACATTTTCAAATTTTTTTAATAGCCCATAGAATATTTTATGTTATGAATATCCGAGCATGCAATATATCAAAAGAAAGAGCTGACTCTCTAAAATGCTTTTTGGAAAACATTTTATTCTAGCTTCATGCATTCCTTTTTTATTAACACTTGAATATGGGTCAATTTCATAAAAAAAGCAACATTTGGAACAAAAAGCTGCCTGAGAAAATCACGTTTTTGTGAAAGACTGTGTCCAGATCAGATTCAGAGCGATGATCAAACACAGATGGGATAGATCGAGTCCATCAACACCCCTAATGCTTACACAGTCCTGCAGCTCATCCTGGGTCCTCATTTCATTCAGTAAGATTTTTAGTTTTGATGATCACGTTACATATGCATTTTACATATGCATCTGCTTACATACGACATTACATTGCATATCTTCCTCATGTGTGTTTTGATTAGTAGAGTCTGTACTCATTCAGAAGAATAGCATCCCGTCTAACAGTGAAAACGCGGAAACACCGGAAATTCTGTGTTTGGCAGTGAAAAAATTAAAGAATACCATTAGGACTTAAATTAGCAAGAAACTACTCTCCAAGTGAGATACAGCATTGTATTTATTTCTATTTTTTGCTCTTTTTTATTTATTCATAAACTCTTCAACATTTCCTAATTGTGTTTTTGCAAATGGTTTAACAAACCCAACAACAACTTTATTAAAATGATGTTCTGCAGTTTCATTAATGCAATAGTTCACCCAAACACATAATATACGAAAAATGATACGAGAAATTATAAAATACAAGTTCTTTTCCCCCATTCCATTCAATAGAAGTCATCTTTCAAAATATGATCCGCAGAAGAAAGAGCGTAACCCTGCTTTGAACGACATTATGATGAATAAATGAAGACAGAACTTTCATTTTTGGCTGAACTATTCCTTTAATGGCTGTTAATATCCTTTTCAGAGTGACTGTTTGTAAAAGAAAACCTTGCAGGAGGTATCGAATGAAATTATTAATACAATAGGCCAGCTAAATTATAAATGATTTCCTGGAAAATGCTTCTGGCACTTTGATTCAGTTTTATTGCAATATATTTGCAGTAGGTGCCATTGGTTAAACAATGCATGTGTTATGCATAATTCCATTCAAAAACGAACATATTTTGCCACATGGAGCAGCAATTAACATAATTGGACACAAATAAAACTAATTGGATGTGAGCAGGTTGATTCTGTAACAAACACCCCACACAGCGAACCCATATTCTGGCACCATCCCTGCCTTCCGCCCACCTGGGACGGCGGATTTACTAGTACGGCAACAGAATTCCTCAAATATTCTCATTTTTCATCAAACCTTTATCAAGTTCATACATTTTAATTCAGTACATGTGACCTCTTTGAATATATAAACCCCTACAGGTAATGATATACACACATTCTGAGTCAGCTGCTATGATAAGAGAGCAATATTAATCACTACAACCTAGCTGGGGATTCATGTACATTTTGCTCACGGGCTGCCACAAAAATTAAAATTAAAATAAAAAAAACAAACAGAGAACCTCTTGAAACCCAATTAGTCATTTTGTCAATGACATGTGTATAGCAGAACAAAAATCTTCCAGTTAGCATATTTTCACTCGGTTACATGTAAAAGGAAGCCTGTGCCTTAAATCTACACTCATTTGACCTCAAATCAAGAGTCAAATGATGATTTTCATTGGTATGTTAGCATGTTAGCAAGGGCCTGAATGATAAGGTAAACACTTGATACGTGAAGAAAACAAATTAGATCAAGTGCAAGCCCATAAACAGGACTGGAAATTATTTCATCTGGGTATTTTCATGTTCCTCGCTACTAACCCATGAGTCATTGCTTGATAGGCAAACAGTGACCATCTTTATGCAAATGAGCTAATAAATCTAATCACGCCCACTCAAACTAGCTTTTTCAGAGTCATCTTTATTACATCTCGTCGATTCTACCTTGTTGTCTCACATTACAAAGAGGCACTGTTGTGTTTGTTTTTCATTTAATCGGGAATATTTGATTTACCCTCCTTAAAGTGATTATGCCAGAATTCTTCGGCACCAACCTGCTCATCATTTAAATAAACAAAAAGGCCCAGCTGAGCCGTAAACGCAATCACCTGCGCACACAATACGTGACTGTGGGTGCTAGTATGCAAATAGTTTTCTGGATGAGCAAGAAAAGTTTACTTTGACCTTACAAATAAATTGTATTCAAAACCAGAGACTTGATTTGAGGTGAACAGACGGATCGGATTCAAATCAAACCTCACTAACCATCGAAAGGCCAACTAAGAGCGACTGTGGCTTAATGGTTGACCTTTTAAACGAGAGCACCTCTACTCTCTCGGATATAGACCCCTGAAGTTGTGCTGTGGTACCTGGCACCAAGATGTTAGCAGCAGATCCTTTAAGTCCTGTAAATCGCGAGGTGCATGGGCACCCTGACTGGCACCCCGTATGCAACAAACTGCAATGCACTATGTATTCTGACACCTTTACAAAACCAGTATTAACTCCCTGAGCAGTAACTTGTCTGTTTGATCGGACCACACAGTCCTCACGTGCATCAATGAGCCTTGGCCACCCATGACCCTGTTGTCAGTTCACCGCTGTTCCTTCCTTGGACCACATTTGATAGATACTGACCACTGCAGACCGGGAACACCCCACAAGAGTGGCAGTTTTGGAGATGCTCTGTTTAAAATGAACAAAAAGGCCCAGCTGAGCTGTAAAAGCAATCACCTCTGTTCACAATAAGTATGCGCTAGTAAGCATAGTTTCATGGATGAACAAAATTTTTTTTATTTTGACCTTACAAATAAATGATATTCAAAACCAGAGACTTGATTTGAGGTGAACAGACGGATCGGATTCAAATCAAACCTCATTAACCATCAAAAGGCCAACTAAGAGCGACTGTGGCTTAACGGTTGACTTTGTAAGTGAGAGCACCTCTACTCTCTCGGATTTGATCAGTATGCTGGGAAAGGTCATGTCTGCAAAGTATGAGAATTTAAACATTTCTCTCTTTTTCCTCAAATCAGTCTAAATCAAGAAGATAAAGAATCTGTTAGTGGGAGCATTCATCTTAATGGTAGTCGCTTGACGAGTCCTCGCTCGATAGACTTCATCTGAGCCTTACGGGCATGAAAGCACCTTTGAGATTAAGTTTCAAACGGAAAAAAAAGGAAATATTTCCAGTCCATTTCTTTTTTCAACAATTTTGTGATTTGAAAAATGGAATGTCAGAGTGAATCAGGAAGCAAATGCTCGTTCAAACGCAAGACTATAAGAAACAAGAAGTAAAACCGCTCTGGTTTGTCTAAACAAATTATCACAGAGACCTTCCTCTTTGTGATACAGAAACTTAAACCAAAGTCACACTTTGAAATGTGTGATGTCTTTTATTCATGTGTAAATGTAGACTGAACATTATGCAACTATACCTGTGCATGGCTCAAAATAACATTCTATTTTTGTCCAGTGGCCCCACCATAAAATAATCAATTTTTAAATGAAATATTTTTAATATACAACGATGTATTTTTATGTACTCTACTGTTCAAAATATTGGGGCCAGTAAGACTTTAAAATGTTTTTGAAATGCGAAAATGCTACATTTGTTTGATCAAAATACCGTAAAAACAGTGTGAAGTATAACTACAATTTAAAATAATATCTATTTTAAAAAGTAATATGTCGCAGAAACTAAATGCTTTACCTTTTAATAGCCGATACCTAGAGCGCATCGGCTGATGACATGCATCTAAATCAGAGGTGACAAATAAGAAACACCATGGCAGGCATACATTTAAATGTATGCCAAAGTATTTTTTTGATATATATAATATAATAAATATTAGTAGCCTATTATAAATAAAATATTAGTAGTATATCATTAAAATAAATGGATTTAGGTCTGGTTAATGTGAGGGCCAGTCAATGACATCAATCCTTTGTCATCTAAAAACTGCCTACACACTCCAGCCCCATGAGGCCGGGCATTATCATGCACCAGGTGGAACCCAGAGCCCATTGCACCAGCATAAGGTCTGACAACGGCTCTAAGCATTTCATCCAGGTACCTAACAGCAGTAAGGGAACCATTGGGTCTTCCATGAAGAGAATGTGACTTCCTAAATATGGTGTTCTCCTGCAAATGCCATTCGAGCTGCATGGTGCAGATCCTCACTTCACCCTCATGACAGTTTGGTCAGAAACATGTACACCAGTAGCCTGCTGGAGGTCATTTTGTGGGGCTCTGGCAGTGCTCCTGTTCCTCCTCGCACAAAGGAGCAGATACCGGTCCTGCTGCTGGGTTGTTGTCCTTCTACATTCCTGTCCAGCTCTACTCATCTAACAGCCTGTCTCCCGCATATCCTCCATGCTCTTGAAACTGTGCTGGGAGACAACACTAAACGTCCTTGCGATGGCACATATGGGTGTGCCATCCTGGAGAAGCAGGACTGCCTGTGCAAACCTATTGGATTGTAGGTACTACCTCACACTACAAACAGTGACAAGGACCCTAACAAAACAACAAACCTAAAGACCAATCAGTCAGGAAGGATAAAGAGAGAACAATTGTCTATGGACACCACCTCCAAAACCATTCCTATGTTGGGAATTTGCACCAAAGCAAGCGAAACAGATTGACAATCACTTATGCTTTTGAAATCCCTGAAGAACTGACTTGGTGATACTATGATGATTAAGTGTTCCCCTAAAATTTTTGAGCTGTAAAAATATTTTTTAATAAGCAGAAATTTTATGAAAGTCTAGATAGTCAAATATATTCCAAATAATTAATGAGAGCCTGTAAACAGATGAAGCTTAAATATAAAAGAGATTCCGGAACCTTTCTACTCAAGAAAAATGACAAGTAATATTTCTGGCTCAACAAACAACCAATACAACACACACTCGCACCCTTTTCCCAAACACAAATTCGAGTCAATATGCAACAATTCATCCCGAGGTCACAATGCACAAATGCCTCAACCCTTCACACATTCTGTCACATTTCTCTTAAGAGTGGAAAGGATATGATCTTTAAATATTCTCCCCGTCTCCCCAGGCCTTGTTTCACACAGCGGTTCAGTAAAACCCCAGACCCCCTACAGTGACTGGTGCAGCCGGCAGCTCTATAAAACACTGACACTTTGGACATTAAAAAAATCCCTTATGTGCTGGTGTTACATTTTCCAATTTCCAGTAAGCTGAAGGATACAGAAATCATGAATCTTTCAAATGAGTGGAGTCAAACAGGTACTGCTAAGAATGACAGACAGCTGGGCCATGCCCATTACTCAACCACATTTTTTTTCTTCACGCATTTCTTCAAATGAATAGTTTAGAGCGAGCTTGTATCTTGTGATTGATGGATGGAGGGGGAAAAATTGTTTCCACAGACATGAGAAAGCAGCATATACAGAGGCCCGTTGACTATAAAATATAATTTTCTTCACATCAAGAATAGGAGAGAACTTCAGACACAATCAAAGAGTAACAAAAAAAGAAGGACTGAAAAGAAAGGGTTACTAATAACTCAAAGAGAGGCTCAGAATGAACCTGTTCAAAAAGGAGATATTTAATGTAGCTATATTGTTTTTTTTAATTATTGTTATTATATTGTATGCTTTTGAAAAGGTTAAAAAATGGCATGAGGGTAAATTTTTTAAGTTTCTGTAAATATTGAAAAAAACTTGGTACATATTGAATGCGAGTAATAGAAAAGAGGAAGTGAGGCATATTCATCTCTTTGGATCTAAAGAGGAACGGAAGACCGAATGAAAACACAGACCATACAGAGCAAATGTCAGACTGTCAATATTTCATAACAAGACCTGGCCTCTCATTTTAAGGCCACTTTTATTTCTTTTCAGTGTCACTTTGTGGAAACTCGCTAACAAAGACTTCTGAGCGCAGTTTTGAAGTTTGACGACTCCTGAGGGAAGGCTCTTCATCAATGACCGCTGAAATCGATGCCGATAGAGCAGCCATACGACTGTGTCGCTTTTCTATAATGAGGATAGCGTAAAGCCCACAAAGGGAAACACAAAGAAGGAGAGGAGATGGTCTGTCGCAGAAGGGAGGTGTTTTCTAAGAAACCTTCTTTTACCTACTGTGCATGTTACTGTGACTTTTCCCTTCCATAGGCCTTGCTTTTACCATAAGAAATTGTGGTGTTTGAACAAATCAGCATGTTTTGGTGACTCTCCGGGGTGTTTTGTCAAAAGAGGGATGAAGGGGAAGTTTATCCGCCCTCATCCACCCCGAGGCCTGCTTGTATAACTCGTCCATATTTCCCCTCCGCCCCGTCTATTATTCATTTACCACACACAAGCGCAGGCCCTCGTTCACGGCACGCAATCCACACACAGAATTCATAAATACATAAGGGGCCACTTGATAAAGCAATTTAGTGTGTGTCTGACAGCATAAAGACACCTGGGATTTGTGCATGAGGATGGAATCGAGGTCAGCAGAAACATCTTTCCAGTCATACTGTAACCACGCGCAGTGTCGCCGCGAAAACGGACCCCTCACATTGTGCATTATTCAAGACATTCTCAGTCTTTTACGATATAACATTAATCACAGCAGAGGCACGTTTTCAGGCCAGTCTTTGTGTGGTTACTTGCCGAACACTTCCTGAATTATCAGGCTGTTCTCCTTCCACCAAAACCACACATTGTGCCATTTCCGTTTTTTAACATTGCTTGATAATTCCATTGGTGCTGTTTTTACAGGTTTGATTACTTTATTCTTCTAAAATGCATAAAATAGCAAAAGGCCTGGTTAAAAACTTCTCTAGATGTGCACTACTTGGCGAATTACAGCAGGTGGGCTGGAAATGCTGTCGTACTGTGTTTTTGTGTAAGGGTGGGTGTCTGGAGGCAGCGCTGGGGGACTTTTAATAGTTTAAAGCAGATTAGACTCAGTCTAACACTTGAATCACTCTTTTTAGCCTGCAGCTTCAGTTACTGTAGTCTATGGGGCACTGCTGTTTCGCTGACATCTGATATTGCTTTCAACTATGTGCCTCTAATGAAGTTTGGCTGGAACAGCAGTACTGAGTCAGGCAGTCCAGCGAGGCGTCACTTTATGTCTAACACTAGTATTACTGGAATAAAAGACTTAAACATCAACGCTTAAATTATCTGCGTTTCTGCAGCAGCAACCCAGTACAGACAGTACAAATGATTGCTGGAAAAACATATTGCACCTTTGTGAAATATAATATTTTATTATATCAGACTTAAGATGAAGCTAAGCATCCCATAATAACACAACTCATAATAAAGAAGCTCATTTACTGTATTGCTTTTAACTCATTAACAACATGTTATTGGTTTGAGTGTTATTACCAGACATTTGCAAACAAATATTAATTATTTAATCAGCCCTTTAATATTCTTCAGCAAGAACACACACTGACCTTTTTGCTGACGTAAAAGGACACTTTGTTTATCAGTTTACCATCAGCTTTAACCGGTCTTCTTTACTAGATATGAGTTCTGCCCTCTTCAACCCATATACCCTCAAGAAACAGAGTTTTACATTTGCTGGATGTTAATTCTGTCATTAATTACTCACCCTCATGTCGTTCCAACCCATAAGACCTTTGTTCATCTTCAGAACACAAATGAAGATATTTTTGATGAAATCCAAGTGCTTTCTGACCCCACATAGACTGGCCCAGACAGGTAGTAAAGACATTGTTAAAATAGTCCATGTAACTCCAATGGTTTAACCTTAATGTTGTGAAGTGACAAATACTTTATTCAACAATTGTTTCTCTTCTATGTCAGTCTTTGACGCTGTTCACGTAGTAAACGCAGTGCCGCGCTTCTGGATTCTACATCAGTATGCCGGATCTGTATTGGTCAACACGGCGAACTGGCCAATACAGAGCCAGCATTCTGGCGTAGAACCCGGAAGTGTTATCGTCACTCCATAACATTAAGGCTGAACCACTGGAGTCACATGGTCTATTTTATCGATGTCTTTACTAAATTTCTGGCCCTTAAAACGTTGCAGTCTATTTGTGGTAAGAAAGGTTTGGATTTCATAAAAATAATAATAATTTGTGTACCTGAAGATGAAGAAGAAGAAGGTCGAACGACATGAGGGTGAGTAATTAATGACAGAATGTTTTATTTTTGGTTGAACTAACCCTTACTAAAAAACCTTACTAACCATACTAAAAAGCATGTTTCTTCAAAACATATAAAAGTGACTGTGCCAAAAAGTTATTTTATTGGTTCATGTTCATCTCTCAGCAATTCAGAAATTAATTCTTGGTAAGTAGCGCTTAATGACGAATGCTCTCACATTTGAAAACAACATACCCCATTTACCCTAAACCCAACCATGCTATTTTACCGTGTTTCCACACAGATCGTTTGTCGAAACGTGATTCATCTGACTCATAATATGAGCATTCCACATCGCAAGTGCAACGTTTTATCAGGCTGGCTACCAAGCAAGTTTATTATTTCAGATGCACTTAATGCACTACGCCAGAAGTGTTTTGAGGTGATAATAGCATTGCTCAAAGAAAATAAGTCTTAATTAATCGATAATCTGCCCCACAATCATAATGTGCGTGTTTTACAGCTTCTAGTGTTCATTTCAGCTGACTTGAGAAATTTCTGTGGCTTGAATATAGCCTATTGTACGTATAGGTATGTTTTTGGAGTTTTCCTTCACTTTTTAATTTGATAAAACCTGGGATAGATAATTAGCCACCAATATCTGGGGAACGAGGTTATGGCAACTGTTAACATTCACCGGTAAAACGCACTGATGTATGCGAGTTGGAAAATCTGTTTTGAGCCACACTAATCGAGACACAGAGATAAAGTAAACTAAAGCTGCGATGAGAGTTATTCAGAATAATTAATATAGGGAATAAAATGTGTCCCCTGCATTGAGTCCAAACAGAAGCCACAGCCGTAACATTGATGGATGGCTGCCTGCACCCTTGGCATTTCACATCAGCATAAAGCTCCCACATTACGCGTGCGCGGGGACCCGCCGGGACCGTGAGACTCCCTCTTGGGGCCCTGCTGAAGAGAGCCTGTCTCATCACTTATGTGAAACGCTCTCACCGGTTGTGTAAAAAGAATGGGAAATAAAGCTGAGGCCTAATCAAGGACCCTCATCAGTGGAGCCGGTGGCATTTTTCCTGCTTTCGCCAAACGAAACAAACTCAATTACCATTAGAAAGCTGCCCCTCTAATGCGGGCGAACAATGGCAGGAGCTTGATGGATCCACGCGGACCGTTAGCGTCTGCCTTCCTACACCAGTCACTCAAACTTCGGCGTGCGGGCCTTCTAATGGCCGCGATAACGGTGACTCATTACGATGTCATATCCTTCATGCCTGACTTCTTGTCAACCCAGACAAAGACCTGATACACGCTCCAGGATAGCAGCCAATCAAACTGTTGGAAAATAAGCAGGGGCCATTTTAAATTTCCTCTCTGTATAGACAGCGTTTGAGATTGACTGACAGTGAAAAACTGTGGGAAAGGACACTGAATGTATAATTCGGAATATATAACACTTCACCTTTTAGATTCAACATATTTCGTAGCCTTTTAGTACTGGACCATTTGTAGACAGTTGGTCTGTTGTGTACGTTCCTCTAATGTTTGGTTCATTGGACATAAAGTGAAGTCTTATGCAAATACTAGAGAAAAGGGGAAACTGCATTTGTGATAACTTTATATTTTCATGAAATAACCTCATTGGACCTAATTTTTAAGCCTACAAAGTTTATTTAAAATAAAAATAATATAATATAAATAAAAAAAGGTTGTAAAATATGATTACTATTTAAAATATATGTTTTGAGATTAAGTTTCTTCCTGTGATGGCAAAGCTGAATTAGTGTCGCATGAACCTTTCTAATCATTCTAACGTGCTGATTTGTTTTTATTATCAATGTTTAAAACAGATAATATTTTTGTGGAAACCATTATTTTTTCTTTTGTCAGGATTCTTTCATAAATAAAAAGTTTTACAGTTACTTTTGATCAATAAAATATGTTAAAAAATAAATTCTTAAAAATAAAATAAATAAATATTCTAACTCCAAATATTTCGAATGGTAGTGTAAACTACTGTATACTTTTGACGATTCAAAACTTTCAAAGAGTCAATTTAGCTGTCCATTACAAAAAGTTGTAATATAACATATATACAGTACACACTTCAGGAGCCCAAAATATAAAACTGAAATGAACTGTCCACATGATAATATTCTCTTATTGTTCATATGATTGAAATAAACTCATTCAGAAACAAAGCAGAGAAAAATATTACTATACTAATTCAAAATAAACTTTCTAAAAGATTGCATGCATGTTTGATAAATAAATAAATAATAGCTGTCAGGTTTTTATTAGGTCAAAGGAGGTTATTAAAAGTCAAAATAACAAATGTCTGGTCTATTAAAGCATAAATATTTAAACCATAAAGCTTTAATCAGACCAAAAACACTTGATTCTTATTTATATGAGGATACGATTTCAAAAGATATTCAGATGTTTTACTTTAAAATGGATTAATAGGATTTTTGACAGTATATCTCTTTAAGAAGACATATAACCCATATGAAGGTGATGACTGAAGCAAAGAGTGCCTTTTCCAGGAAGATTACCTTTAACGACTGGGAAGTGTAGAACAATGCTTTTCAGTGACATGCTAATTGTTGGGCCTGTCTTTTGCATACAAACATAATGGACCACAAAATGACTTCTGTCACGTCGCTTCAGTTGCTCCGACAATTAAAACCTCAGGTGGGAGAAATTGCTCTGAGAGACGAAGAGAAAGTCAACGACAGAGGAGGGAAAAGTTGTCTGACAGTTTAGCAACATAATAGTTTTAACTGGCTTGCCTGCTGAGTTTGGCTTTTCTGAATTTGCAGAACAAAGCAACCATGATGAAGCATCTTGACAGGCGGTAGTTAGAACCATCCTCTAACATAGAAGAATGTCTGACACTGTGTGCGTTCAATATCTGCTTGATTTAAATGAACCCATGAGTCACATGCAATTGAGCAATTGAATAAAAGAGAAATTAAGCATATTTTCATCCCCAAAATTATAATTTGAGTTAATCTGTCTTCTCTGCTTGATCATCTGACAATAGAATGAGAAGTTGTGAAGTTTTTTCCCCCTGATACTGATAGACAGAGAAAGTGTATGTGTGTACATTAGTGCTGTCAAATCTATATATACATTGACATACAATTACACAGTACACACACACATACAGTGGGGCAAAAAAGTATTTAGTCAGCCACTAATTGTGCTCCGAAAGTTCTCCGACTGAAAGATATGAGAGGCCTTTAATTTTCATAGGTACACTTCAACTATGTGAGACAGAATGAGAAAAAAAAAACAAAAAACATGAAAATCACATTGTCTGATTTTTAACGAATTTATTTGCAAATTATGATGGAAAATAGGGCTGTCATTTTTGAGAAAAAATCTAATTCGAACAGATATCAAATATCAAGCTATCTATTAGAATATATTAATATATCTACAAATATTTAGATTGTGCATGGAGCCCCAGATCGAAGGAGATTATTGCTCCCACAGGTGATTTCATGTCTTCATGATTTTCTTGAGACCTCTCATCTTTTTAAGTGGTATAAAGAACACCTTCACTGGACTCTAGAGAAGTGAAGATGTGTTCTATGCCATGACGAATCACCCTTCTTAGTCTGGCAATCCGATGGATGAGTCTGGGTTTGGCGGTTGCCAGGAGAAAAGTACTTGCCTGACTGCATTGTGCCAAGTGTAAAGTTTGGTTTAGGGGGGATTATTGGGCTTGTTTTTTTTTTATCAGGGGTAGGCCTTGGTCCCTTAGTTCCAGTGAAATTAACTCTTAATTTTTCAGCATACCAATACATTTTGGACAATTTTAATGCTCCCAACTTTGTGGACAGTTTGGGATGGCCCCTTTCTGTTCCAACACGACTGCACATCACCAGTGCACAAAAAAGGTCCATAAAGACATGGATGAGAGAGTTTGGTGTGGAGGAACTTGACTGGCCTGCACAGAGTCCTGACCTCAACCCGATAGAACACCTTATGAATTAGAGCAGGCTCTCTTGCCTCCCAACATCAGTGCCTGACCTCACAAATGCGCTTCTAGAAGAATGATCAACAAAATCCCATAAACAACACACCTAATAGGGCTGTCACTTTTTATTCGATATTCGAATATGCATTCGAACATGACGTGAAATATCCATAATCGAACTATAAAGTGCCATGTAGCGCAATTTTTTACAGTCGGGTGCGTTTACATGGAGCACTGTAATCGGTTTAAAAGTCCAATATGAATGAAAATGCTCCATATAAACACCTCAATCATAATAAAAATGCCCAAACTGAATGAAATTGTAATCGTTTTGAGATGGGTGGGATAAACCTTTCCATGAATCGATCAAACGAAACATTTCACCATGTAAACGACCTGACTGGATTACTTTTGAGTGTGCGTCCTCATATGACACAGCTAACGCCTTCACCACTGAAGAGCGCGCACCACGCTCACATGCACCAAGCATGCTGACAAGAGAGGAAAGAGGGACAAACTTTTTATTTCGTAAGAAATTATAAAGATAATGTTGGCAATCATAATAACACTGTCCCCTAAACCTACCCATGTAAGCAAACAATCAACTACTTCAACTGCGCCTGACATTAAATTGTATTTTCTCTGAGATGATTATTACACTTTACAACAAATAAATAGCTTTTATAAAACCGTATAAGTCCTGATGGCCGTTGAGAGTTGCTATCGCATCCGTAAACAAATTCCAGGTGCTGGAGAGGACGGCGTCAACATCTGATGCGGTAACGTTAGACAAACTGAAAACTGTGATGATTGCATAGTGGCTTTTTATATTGATTAAGTTGATAACCTGCTGTTTCAAACATTAAGTTAACCATTTATTTTCCCATACGGGCTGTGGCCTGAGTCCTGTTTATGACTGTCAGACTTTTAATGCATTTGTGATTGAATCTCCATTACGGCGGTGTTACCTGTAAAATTATAAAGCTCAAAGTTCAATGCCAAGCGAGATATTTTATTTAACAGAAGTTCCCTTTCAAAGCCTACAGCGAACGGCCGGTTTGGACTACAGCAGGAAGTGCAGGGATGTAATGACGTCACTAGAACCGTTTGTTGACTAACCCTCCGCCCACAAGAACACGCAAAATAGGGGGCGTGGTCTTTTTGCTCTCCCACGTGGAGAAGAGCGCGCATTCAGCGCTCATCTCCCCGTTATGGTAAGAGGCGGGACCTTTCCGGGCAACGTCCGCTAAGCTGCTGTCCAATCACAACACGGGAAGCGCTGGCCCAATCAGAACTCGTTACGTGTTTCTGAAGGAGGGACTTCATAGAACAAGGAAATCACAACCCGTTCTCACCCCCAAGGCGTCAAAATCCGAAGCATGGTCAAGTGCCTCCCGCGTCACAATGAAGACGCTAAAGGTGCCCCTGGGCGTCATTTTGCGACGTGCTGGGTGCTCCATTCATTTCAATGAGAAACCTTTGGCGTCATACACAGACGCATTTAATTATTTGCATTTATAAAAGCAGACATGATTTTATTAATATTTAAAGGCTACTTTTATATTTTGGAGCAACTAACTCCACTCCTACCCTAAACCTACCCATATCTAAACAATATAAAACACATAACAGGCAAATAAATGTACAGTCACAAGTATTTATTGCAAAAACTGACCAAAGCAGTATAAAAGTATTAACTCATGTTGCATTCCAAGTCTTCTGAAGTCATACGATATCTTCATGTGAAGAACAGAGTTGATCTTGATGTTTTAATCGCTGAAATGATGATCCCGCTGCCCCGTGAACGAACTCATTCATATCTCATTCAAATCATTCTAAAGACTCCTGAGCATGACGCGATCGGTCACAAGACACACGAGAGCCAATGACATTTTACAATCAATGCTGACGTAATGACGCAATTGGTCACAAGACATACGAGAGCCAATGCAATTTTACTATGAAATCTCACGTAACGGGCGCCAATATTTGAAATTTGATTGTGTTTGTTGATGATCTTCTGCGGATGGAGATGCTGATCGCTTTTGGGGATTTTCTTCATGCAAATCAATCGTTTGGCCTCGGAAAACTTGGATTATTTAACTTTTTTGAATAACTCGTGGATGCAGTAGTATGTTATATCCTGTGTTTTATATCATGTTCAGACAAATGGGTAGGTTTAGGGATGGGATGGGGTTGGGTTACATGTTAAGCATGTCTAAATAGCGTAAATAAATGTAAATAAAATTATGCTTGCTGATTAAATTGAAAAACACACTCCAACATGTCATAATGGCAAATTTATAAACTAATACAATTTCACCATGACAATAACATTACTAATACCCAGTGCGTCTGTGTATGACGCCAAAGGTTTCTCATTGAAATGAATGGAACACCCAGCGCGTCGAAACATGACGCCTTGGGGCACCTTTAGCGTCTTTATTGTAACGCAGAAGGCACTTGAGCATGCTTCGGTTTTTGACGCCTTGGGAGTGAGAATGGGTTGGAAATCATCAGGCCGTTTTTAGGACAGAGAAAACAGCGGTGTTCAGATAAGTAAATTGTGTGAAAAATACCGTTTTTTTACAAACGAAACTTGAACATGTTATATTACACACTGTAAACATAATCAAAGCTTCAAAAACACATGAAAAACGGGACCTTTAAAAATGTTATAGCTGCAAAGGGGGTACCAACTCCATATTAAACGCTATGGATTGAGAATGGGATGTCATTAAAGTTCATCTGCATGTAAAGGAAGGCATCCCAAAACTTTTGTAATATAGGAAATATGTAAACACATACTTTTATTTTGGATGAAATTAATTGATTTGACAGTATGCTAACCACATTCAAATTTACATTTGCTAAAAAAAGGTGCTGGACAACCACACTAAAAATGTCATAGCCTCAAGTTCACCAATCCCATTGCTGAATATTGTCACATTTGTGTTAACTTCCTATTTGTTGCAAGTTCCTTTTTGCATAAATACATGAAATATTACTGCATACACACAGACATCACGAGTACAAAAATGCACCTCAGGAGAGATATTAGTTAGTTAGGTTTGACTTATAGCTTTGTTTAATACTTCACATTTACGGTTCATAGTTAAAGTTGTAGCCACTACACTGGAAATGTCTGGGCTTGTGAATGATGGTATGGATAAAGGTTCGATGATGGATTCAGAAGACAGAATAGAGAAGGCAGTTGATATCTACATCAGCGCCGAGGCTGTAAGAGACACGAAACATAAGAAAAACACGGAGGACTTTAACACCGAAACAATGAAAACTAAAACACCACAACACACAGGTAAATGAGATTAACTACTTATACATTCACTCATAAAAGTTGATGTCAATTGTTTTAAATCAAAACAAAGAAAATAGACTATCATAATATCTGTCATCTTCAGAGAGTGATTGTGTGAGGAACAGAAGCTCCAGAGCAGCTGCAGTGTGTTTGGGGCTGCTGTGTGTTCTTCTGCTGACTGCAGTCATAGTGCTGTGTGTCCACATCCATACACTGAGCACAAACTACACTGAAGAGAGAGACCAGCTACTAAACAAGATCACCAACATCACAGAAGAGAGAGATGAGCTAATAATAAATAAGAAAAACCTGACCAATGAGAGAGACCAGCTAATATTCAAGAACAAAAACTTGACCAATGCACTTGAGATTTGTGGTAAAGTTTCTTTAGTCTATGTAGTTATTTTCTATACAGCAGACATTTTTATAGCATGATGGAGTTGGTTTGTGATCTCAGTAACTTTGCACACAACCTATGAGTTTACTATCTGTTATAAGTTACAGATAGGTGAGTGTAAATGAGAATAAAAAGCTAATATCTTAACTTGTTCTGTTAAAAGATGGATGGACTTACTATCAATCCAGTTTTTACTACATATCAAATGAGGAGAAGAGCTGGACTGAGAGCAGAAGATACTGTACAGCGAGAGGAGCAGATCTGATCATCATAAACAACAGAAAGGAACAAGTGAGTGAGAGATTGATGTGCATTTATGGTGTTCAGAAGCTAAATGAGAGATGGTCAGATGAAATGTGTATTGTCTGTTTATGATATAAATGTGGAACCGTTTCATCTGCTTAGGATATTTTAAAGAAAGTATCTGATGGTACTTTAGTCTGGATTGGTCTGACTGACAGTGAGGTGGAGGGCAGATGGAAATGGGTTGATGGCAGCTCACTGACCTCTGGGTGAGAAATCTCTGAACTGATTAATATCTAATAAATGATTCTCACAGTTAGTATGATATCACACAGAAATCATCACTGAACATCTGATGCTGATCTGTAGTTTCAGCTTCTGGTGGTCTGGAGAGCCTAATGGAGGTTCAAAAGAGAACTGTGTTCTGGCTGTGAATCATGGCCAAAGGTGGCCACAATCATTGGGCTGGCTTGATGATCCATGTGATAGAGCTTATCAATGGATTTGTGAGAAGAATATTTCACAACTCATACTGCCATAGGAACATCACACACCTTTTTTGAAACAAGTTTAAGAGTACAAAACTTCTGTAATAATTGATTATCATCTAAAGTGTTTCTTAAAGGGTTAGTTCACCCCCAAAATGAAATTTATGCCATTAATGACTCACCCTAATGTTGTTCCTTATCCGTAAGACCTCAGTTCATCTTTGGAACACAGTTTAAGATATTTTATATTTAGTCCCAGAGCATATGCAGTCTATGCACACTTTACTGTCCATGTCCAGAAAGATAATAAAAACATCATCAAAGTAGTCCATATGTGACATCAGTTGGTTGATTAGAATCTTGAAGCATCGAAAATACATTTTGGTCCAAAAATAACAAAAAGTACGACTTTATTCAGCATCAGTCTTCTTTTTTTTGTTTTCAAACCTCAAATAAAGATTCAAACGGCCATGAATCAGTAGCCTGACAAGCCAGACCCACATCAAGATGTTTGGTCTGGAAACTCACCATTGACGGCTCAATCCGAGAGGCGGGATAAACGGTTGTCTTTCAAACTCCCTCTGCACGCGTGATAGGATAGCGCTACCACCAACCAGAGCAACGAAGGTGAAGCAGAGCTCATTGATAGATTAAACATTCACCGTATCCGGTCGGCAAAACTCCGAACACAACTTCCCTACTTAAGAATGACTTCAGTACCGTTCTTTGTTCTTTTCTCAGAGAAAAGCTCAACTCCAAGTCTTCCAGAGTCGCGGTCAAAGCTGATTCGAAAGACCGCCGTTGACCAGTTTCTGTGTTTACTAGAAGCACGCAAACGCAACTCGGCCGTGGTCATTATGGCCCCGCCCACCGACTCTATACACGATGTGATTGGCTCGGCAAGAGTTAGGGGAAAACAGCTCAGAAGGGTATTGAGAGTTGCTAGACGACACTCGCTGGCAGATTAGATTTGCTGCCGCTAGGGTTCGTCTAGATTTCTAGGCTAATGAATCAGTGAATCGATCAATGATTCGGATCGCCAGTGTCACGTGATTTCAGCAGTTTGGCAGTCTGAAACGCGATCCAAACTGATGAAATCACGTGACACTGGCGATCCGAATCATTGATCGACTTACACACAGTCTCTGTGCACTCATCCGAGAGCATGCACTCATCTCACAGCGCGCAAATATTGAGTTCTCTTTCAAGTCTTGCGCTTAAACGGACAAACTCACACAAGTAGTATGTCAACATGTCCATCTTGATTAGTATCCAAGTAGACAGTCTGTATATGCTGTATATCTTTTTACACAAGCTTTCGAATAAATGTGTTTTATAGGTTTTATTATTTTATATGTGTATATATGTGTATATATATATATATATATATATATATATATATATATATATATATATATATATATATATATATATATATATATATATATATATATATATACAGTCCCTGACAAAAGTCTTGTCGCTTATCTATTTTCTAGAAATACCTGATATTAACCTGACTTTTAATTAATTCATTGGTGTTAGAAATGGCTCATATGAAAAGCTAAAACCCTCCCAAATGATGTTTAATGCACTGAAATAAAAAAATTTCACAGAAAAAAATATTTATCATTTAATCAAGACAGAAAGGTCAAATTTTGGCAAGACAACATTTTTGTCGCCTATACAGAAATGGAACAAATTTACTGCAAATACAAAAATATGACAGCAAATTAAGTTGCTGCAATGTGGTAAATAAACATTTGCATAATTTGTAATTTATTTATTATTTAAAACTTTAATATTAATGTATGCAATTGTAATGCCTTAATTTTTAGTAAAATTACAGTCATAGCATTAGCCATAAAACTTTCGGTGTTTCAGTTTTTTGGCCTTTGTTTCCTCTTTTTCGGTTTCGGCCAAAGAAATTTATTTCGGTGCATCTCTACTGAAAATGTTCTGCTCGGTAAGTCGTCAACACGCTTCAGAAGATACCAAAACTAATAGTTTCATTGTTGGGACTAAAAACCTAAAACTGGAAGCCATAAAAGACCTCGAATCATCAAAATGCCACATCCAGGTTAAAAAAAAAGAGCGCACAGAGGACAGAGCCCTACTCCTTTAATGAAATGTAGCCTATATCGGTTCAGGGTTTGTGTGTGTATAAGAGAGAAACAGAAAATGTAAGTTTTTCATTGAGATTAAATAAACTGCTTAAGTTTTATAGAGCTTGTACTATTGATTTGCATGCAGTTACACATTGCCAGTTAAAAACAAGAAAGTGGCTGGTAAAAACATTGAGTGGCTAATAGATTTTGAAATCAACCAGCCACAGTGGCTGGTGGACAAAAAAGTTAATTTCCATCCCTGAAACACACGCAAGTTTTTTTTATCCGTTTATTGCATAGACCGTAAAAAAATATGGACGACTCGACATCATCCGTTTCCGCTTGCCATATTTGAAGCTTTCAGGCGACCTGCATGGCGCGGACATCTTGGGACCGAGTCTGCGCAGTAGTGATTTCGGGACCGGAGTCGCGCAGTAGAGCGCAGGAAGGAGAGCAGGAAGGACAGCTGCGATATCAAAAGCCCGCCCACACTCTCGCAGATACAGAACAATTAATTATGTTGGTGTGAAATAAACAGTTATGGAAATGTAGAAATTAAAGCTAAAGCTCCAATCTGCTCCCAAAAATCCAGAAAAAAGTCCATTAGTGCCTCAGTGACAACTTCACTCAGAGAAGCCGTCAGTCTCAGCTGTTGATCATGACGTCACACCCCGTTTTTATAGCATCGGATAAAGAACTAAAACTAAACTTATTTTAAAAACGAACACTTGAAATGAAATCATCGTGATGATAACTGCCTTCAATGACATAAACTAACTTTGGGGAAAAAATATTTTAAGTGTAATTTTATTGTTTAGTTTGCCTCGCGTCCATTAGAAAACACAGAGGGGCGGCTATACTGGGACCGTTTACCGGGGGGCGATCAAGGCGCGAAAGCTTCAGTATCTGAGAGGGAGACTGCAGGCTTGGCTGCTTGGTTTATTGACTGACAGCTCTCCTGTCCCCATGTTAAGAGAAACTGTAAGTGCACAGGCATTGCAGTTTTAAAATAAACATGCATTGACGCGTCATTCTCAATAAACCGGGCTCTTGCATGATACCTCAAACTTTCGACTATTCCGATCTAATATGACTTCTGACATGTAAGGTTGCCAGAATATTAATCTTACACTGTTTGTTAGGCCAGAGGAGAACTGGCACCCCGACTGAGCCTGGTTTCTCAAGGTTTATTTTTCTCCATCATGCCCTGATGGAGTTTTGGTTCCTAGCCAGTAGCCACTGTCGCCTTTGGCTTGGCTTCCGCAGTTGGGGATAGGGTTGGGTCTCGATTGTTTTTTTTAACGATACTGATGCCAAACCGGTACTTTTAAAACAGTACCGGTCCCTAAATGGTGCTGCCCAACGGATACTTTAAAAAAAAGAGCCACAAAACGACTGTGGATTACATTAAGGAATGGCTTTTTATAGATTTTTAAAATTTTTATTCTTTAAATTTAACAATTTATTAAAAGTTTAAAGTATACTTAAATATATAAATATAAAGCGATACAAAACATAATTTACTTAAATTCACCGTAAAACCACCTAAGCCACCTAACCCAACTACAATAGGCCTAATTTAACATTAAATAACAGTTACAGTACTAGCAACAGCAAAATAGTCTGTAGTCTTGGTGTGCTAACAACCAGCTTCAGTTCAGTATTATTTCGCAGAAATATGATCATATTCTCTGGCTAAATATTTTAGAAAGCATTGCCTTATTGTTTCATGGTCGACACGTCGTGCCTCTCACATGATCGCGCAGCAGTCACAATAGCGCTGTATGACAGCTCAGAGCTCAGCTGTATCGGTTTTATTTCGTTTTTTGTTTTTGTTTTTTTCTTTAAAAGTTACTTATATAATGTGTATCTGATATTAATAAAACACAGTCAAAGTATAACTGTCTGAAAGGATTGTCATTTGCCACTATAGACATTAGTGTGTGTTTTTTGCTGCTACTTATGTGCATTTAAATGTATGAAACCTAAAATAAGTATGTGGTTGAAAACACAATAGTTGTGATATGTGACGAGCGCTGCCGCTGAGCATGTGGGTCTCTGACTCGCCGCCAGCCAAAACGCAAAAGCGCGCTTGAACTTAAGTGGGTGGCACCGAATGAGGAACCGAAATCTGCGTCCTGTTTCAAACTGGAACATACCGGTTATATAGGTAACGGTGCTTTATTGGCACCGGGTTTTGGTACCCAACCCTAGTTGTGGACACTAACATTTCGATCTAAGTTTTCAACTAAATATCCAAATAAAATTAATTACTAAATTAACTGTATCAACTTTGATCTGCCCACACTCTAAAAACACCAATTAATAAAATGTTGGAAGAGCAAAAAAATATATCTTGTATATAACTAATTTTCTAGTTAAGAAGACATTATATTAAGTCTGCAGAAATATATATATATTTAAAAAAAAACATTAAATGAATTGATATTTTCAAATAACTAAAAAACGCAAATCCAGTCAATATTATAAAAGTAGGCTTTTAAAAACCAACACAATATTTTACACACAATATTTTACTACGGTAAATAGATTTTTGTTTGTGCTGTTGAGATGGGCTGTTAGGAACATTTGATAATAGCCTATATCAACATTTAACAACAATAACTAAATTTGTGAAATTAGATGCCCATATTTTCGATGTCTTGTTCAAGATGGATCCTACAACACTTCTATATAGGGCCAAATACATATATAATATAAATATATAGGTCATTAACATATGTAGTTAGTTGCATTTAATCTGCCTAACTTTAATGAATAGTACAAGAGCTCATTTGACTTCGCGGAAGGATCTGTATTGCTCGTTTGAATTCGTGGAAGGATTGTTACAGATCAAAGGACTTCAGCAGTTCGCGGGTTTTACCAGCAGGAGAAAGCAGCACAGCAGTAGCAATTTTGAGGGTGCAGTTCACCCGTCAGGTAAGTGATAACGTTAATGATTAAATTGCAGACAAATGTGTCTAATATGTGGTCTCTAACCATGTTTAAGTAATAAAACTTAATTTAGTGTTAAACTATAATACTATCATGTATTTTAGATTTAATCTCCGCATGTGGTGTGCTATTTTTGTGTTATGGCCTTTCTCTCATATAGGCCAAGGTCATTGGTGCTGATTTTTATACCAGCAAATTTATTGAAGCATGTCAAATGTGTAATGTAAGCCCAATAATTTATGCTATTTATGGTTATTTGGTTGTGTTGAACTTTTGAAAAATGTCCCGTAAAATTAAGAGAATGACATAACCGCAAATACCATGATAAAACGGCGCTCGTTTTCAAGCGGGACGAATTCTAAACAGCGTAAGAGAAAGAAAGTCAGAGCCTATGCTACAATATAAGGTAAAAAACTACCTTAGTTTGCAACTTTAGTTTAGTCACACATGCAAGTAATTTCTTAATTATTGATAAAAATGTTTAAAGAGCATAATTCGATTTTGAAATTCAATTTTCCCTTTCTTTCTCCAACAGCGTTTGGCATCCATTGATGTTTTGTCGCCATTGCAAAGGTTTTCATCCAAACCAGTCAGTTCTTCTTAAGCATTACCAGTAGAAACACTGGGAAGTAGCAAAAACGCTCCACTGTATCTACTTTGTGTGTGTATAGTTTCAAAACTAAAGGTGTATTAAAGACATTAAAAGAAAAGTTTCAAGGGCTTTGGTCATTTTTTTAAATTATTATTTTAAAGAAATTTGAAATGTATTTTGTTGTAATGAAAATGTATTGTTTGTATGACAAATGTTATAAATGCAGATGATACAATGTGTTTTAATTTTTTGTTATCCTTGCTATAACATTTTATAACTAGTTCCACAGCATTTTATAAATGAACCCCCTAAACGTTTTAGTTTAATTAATTATAAAAAAAGGTTGAATAAACATATATTTTAAAGTTAAGTTTGAGCCAACTAAAAATTATTAATTCAATTAATTTCTAGAACGAAATTGAGTGAACGTAAAAAATCTGTGGAACTACACTGTAAAAAATTATTTAGAAAAAAAGTTACCTGGTTGCCTTAAAATTTTGAGTTCATTGAAATTAAAATTTTGAGTTAATACAATGAACATTTTTTGGAGATTCGACAACCTTTATTAAAATATTATTAAAAGATTTTGTAAGCATATTGGGAAATTATGTGTGTGTTATTTCTGATGACGCACTGAAACATGCCAAATTGTGCTTTTTTCATGATTTATCACATTTTTTATGTGGTTCAGATACAAAAATATTTTGAGTTTCTATTTATTAAACTAATTTCCTTCATTGTATCAACTCAAAGTTTTAATTTCAATAAACTCAAAATTTTAAGGCAACCAGGTTACTTACTTTTTTAAGTTAAACCAACAAAAAACACCACAAATTTTTTACAGTGTAGTTACTAAATAATAATTATTGAAAGCACCTGATTTTTTTTTTTACAGTGCAGTGTTGTCGCTATATGATAAATTGAAATGAGCTGATGACATCACCGTTTTCTCCAGAACGACTGTACAGACGAATCAAATTTTGTAACAATATTTTTCTCTTTATCATTGTGTAGCTGCTTTGAATCAATCATTATTGTAAAAACACTATATAAATAAAGTAGACTTGACTAATCTCGCACTTGGAAAAAAAAATTGATTCAGTATTACTCAAAATGAAAACAGTAAAATGCAATCTCAGAATATTACGCAAATCTGCAATAATTAAATATATTAAATTACACAAATATACTTTATGTATTTAATCTCACTTTATTAACCACATTTTTGTATTACCCAATCAATGATCCACTTCAACCACACTTCAATGAGCAAAAATTACTTTAGATAAAAATCACTTTTGTGTTTCTAATGTACAGGCGTGAATTTGCACTTCTTTTTTTATTTCACTTTTGATGTGAATAGGCCTTTACATTTGCCAAAAATATAACTTTTTTTAATTGTTTAAAAAAACAATTGCCCCGACACTGCACACAATTGTACGTACATAAAACTCCTAAACCTTGTGGAAAGCCATCCCAGAAGAGTTAAAACTGTTATAGCTGCAAAGGGTGGGCCATCTCCATATGGATTGAGAATGGGATGTCATTAAAGTTCATGTGCATGTAAAAGCAGGCATCCCAAAACTTAATATATATTATGTAAACACATTAATTTGGATGCAATTAATGATTTGACAGTGTGCTGTGAAATAAATTAATCACATCTAATCACGTACTAGTGTTGTCAAAAGTACTGTCTGCGATACCAAATTGGTACCGACATTTTTTAAAATGTGATGCTTTGAGTGCTGTTGAGCTGTAATCATAAACACCTCTGACTGCATTGTGCTCACATACTCATCGGATGTGCCTGTGATTGGCTACAATGATCAACGCACAACCACACTAAAAATGTCATAGCCTCAAGTTCACCAATCCCATTGCTGAATATTGTCACATTTGTGTTAACTTCCTATTTGTTGAAAGTTCCTTTTTGCATAAATACATGAAATATTACTGCATACACACAGACATCACGAGTACAAAAAAATCACCTCAGGAGAGATATTAGTTAGCTGTTTAACTTTGACATAGCTTTGTTTAATACTTCACATTTACGGTTCATAGTTAAAGTTGTAGCCACTGCACTGGAAATGTCTGGGCTTGAGAATTATGGTATGGATAAAGGTTCGATGATGGATTCAGAAGACAGAATAGAGAAGGCAGTTGATATCTACATCAGCGCCGAGGCTGTAAGAGACATGAAACATAAGAAAAACACCGAGGACTTTAACACCGAAACAATGAAAACTAAAACACCACAACACACAGGTAAATGAGATTAACTACTTATACATTCACTCATAAAAGTTGATGTCAATTGTTTTAAATAAAAAAAGAAAAGAAAATAGACTATCATAATATCTGTCATCTTCAGGAAGTGATTGTGTGAGGAACAGAAGCTCCAGAGCAGCTGCAGTGTGTTTGGGGCTGCTGTGTGTTCTTCTGCTGACTGCAGTCATAGTGCTGTGTGTCCACATCCATACACTGAGCACAAACTACACTGAAGAGAGAGACCAGATACGAATCAACATTACTAATCTTAAAGAAGAGAGAGATGAGCTAATAATAAATAAGAAAAACCTGACCAATGAGAGAGACCAGCTACTAAACAAGAACAAAAACCTGACCAATGAACTTCAATTTCATGGTAACATTTATTTAGTCTATATAGTTACTTTCTATACAGCATTTTATAGCACACAACCTGAGTTTACTATCTGCTATAAGTTACAGACAGGTGACTGTAAATAATAATAAAAAGCTAATATCTGAACTTATTCTGTTAAAAGATGGATGGACTTACTATCAGTCCAGTTTTTACTACTTATCAAATGAGGAGAAGAGCTGGACTGAGAGCAGAAGATACTGTACAGCGAGAGGAGCAGATCTGATCATCATAAACAACAAAGAGGAACAAGTGAGTGAGAGATTGATGTGCATTTATGGTGTTCAGAAGCTAAATGAGAGATGGTCAGATGAAATGTGTATTGTCTGTTTATGATATAAATGTGGAACTGTTTCATCTGCTCAGGATTTTGTTAAGAACATATCTAATGGTACTTCAGTCTGGATTGGTCTGACTGACAGTGAGGTGGAGGGCAGATGGAAATGGGTTGATGGCAGCTCACTGAACTCTAGGTGAGAAATAACTGAACTGATTAATATCTAATAAATGATTCTCACAGTTAGTAAATCATCGCTGAACATCTAATGCTGATCTGTAGTTTCAGCTTCTGGTGGTCTGGAGAGCCTAATGGACGTTCATCACAGAACTGTGTTCTGACTGTGGATCATGACCGAAGGTGGCCATATATATTGGGGTGGCTTGATGATCCATGTGATAGAGCTTATCAATGGATCTGTGAGAAGAATATTTCTCAACTCATACTGCCATATGAACATCACACACCTTTTTTGAAACAAGTTTAACAGTACAAAACTTCTAAAGCAGTGTTTCTTCAGCTTGTTCCTGTAGGACGCCCCGCCGATTTATTTAAACTAATAACTGGATCGCTCAATCATGACGTCATAAAAAATGAAGCCACCATGCATATTAGTATATGGTATCCCACAATGTTCAGGTATTCACTAGTTTTATGTACAATACAAATATCATAATTGCAGTTAAATAAGATAAAATACACATCTGATCTTATATTTAATTTAATTTACATTTTTTCATATTAAACATTGCAACAGATTTTTATCTCTCAGTTTACTGCTCTTAACCGAGAAAATTATTAATTAAATTACATTTAATATAAAATATATGCAAATAAATATGCATGGATTCATTTTATAGAAGTATTACACAAACATATGGTAATTTATATCTATTTACAAAAGTATATATCATCAAGCCTTAAATTCCTCTAATATGAGTGACTCAAGTGTCGTCTATGTTGATGATGTTAATGTGTGTTCTGAATGAATGTATTTTGTCAAGTGACGTGAACAACAACAACTGACACAAATGATTTAAAATAATTACATTAGGTCTACTTTACAAACACACACTTTCCCTGATAAACATTAGTGATAGTTCACCTAAAAATGTATATCGAGAACTATCCCTTTAAGTCTTTTATTGAGAATAGTTGCTTGTTGAGGTTGACAGTGATTTTTGTTTTATTTTTATTCTGCAATAAACTAAATGTAATATAAAACGTCTTTTTGTTTTGAATAAACACATCTACTCATTCATTGTTATTAAAAAATATGTAAGTAACGAAAACTATTACATAAAACGTGTAAAATTTTATGAAAATGTGTAAATTATTATTAGTAACAAAAAAGTATACAGTATTTATGGTTGGTAACGTCTGTTTGCACTACCTCCATTGCCTGGTTGGACTAGACAAATTGACCAAAGACGCAGATCTGATAACTAGTAGTGTGAGAATAAGACCAATGGATTACTTTTGACTGATCAAATCTGTCTTCTCTAAATCGTATTTTCTCCCATCATATATCAGTTTGGTGAGATGTTTATTTTACATTAACATGAATAAAATATTCAGAAAGTTTAAAAATAGCACTGTAGATATATTATCATATCTGAATATGTTGTTATATGATACTATGGTAACGCACCACAATAAACCGAGGTACAAATAGCATCTGCCACTGCTTACACTTGATATTAAATGTATTCTTTAATAAAAAATAAAATAAAATAATGTCAGATTACCTGTGGCAGTTGTTTACACGTAAAAATTATTGAATAAAAATATAAGCATATTGGCCCTCATTTATCAATCTTGCGTAGAAACGGGCGTAGGGCGTACACTCCTCTCACAGCCTGATTTATGAAGCTGTGCGCACCTCTGTAATCCAGATGTACGCAATACTTGCCCTTGATAAATGCCACGGCTGAAAACGATCGTCATTAGAATAACACGCCCCTATATTCAAGTCTTATTTTTCATATTGAGAAGCGTGTGCATCGTTCAAGACTCAGTTTAGAGACCATGCTTTTCCTTCTAACACAACTGTTTGCTAAAATTCATAAAGAAATATTAACGCTCATCATAGTTCAAATCGCAAGTTTCACCCACAGTCAGGTGATTGACTAGCCTAGAAATCTAGACACACCCTAGCGGCAGCAAATTTAATCTGCCCGCGAGTGTCGTCTAGCAACTCTCAATACCCTTCTGAGCTGTATTCGCCTAACTCTTGCCGGGCCAATCACATCGTGTATAGAGTCGGTGGGCGGAGCCATAATGACGACGGCCGAGTTGCGTTTGCGTGCTTCTAGTAAACACAGAAACTGGAGAACGCCGGTCTTTCGAATCAGCTCTGACCATGACTCTGGGAGACTTGGAGTTAAGCTTTTCTCCGCTTCACCTTCGTTGCTCTGGTTGGTGTAGCGCTATCCTATCTCGTGCAGAGGGAGTTTGAAAGACAACCGTTTATCCCGCCCCTCGGATTGAGCTGTCAATGGTGAGTTTCCAGACCAAACATCCTGATGTGGGTCTGGCTAGTGATTGACACTACTGGTGCGAGATGCGGTAACAATCATGTCAGTTTATGATTTGTGTCTAACTGATCGCATGGTTTTCGGACAGTTTATGATGAATAGGTCTATTCATGTTTTAACCAAGAGGGAAAAATCCGACATCCCGGGTGTCCTATGAGACACAGTGCTCTTCTGTAAGTTGTGCTGTATCATATAGCCTACCTTCTGACATTCATATTTCGTTCTGTAACTGGAAAGAAGTGAATATCGACTCATGTGCACATGATCCGCTCGATCCGCTGCTTACACTGAGGCGCTCGGTCACGCTTTAGTAAAGAGCGCGATATCTACTGTTTGAATATTGATACAAATTAAACTGATCTTGAAAAATGAAACTTTTTTTCCTTATAAAAACTAACGAAGCGCAAAGATTATTGTGATTATTGGATATACACGGTCACGGATATACGGTAGGCTACGCCTGATCACAGTAGGCTAATAGTCATATGCATGATTTAATATGAAGCGTCCAAGTCCGTAACGTATTTTTATGGTTGTTCAGAGCAAAGTATTGAGGTGAATTGTCGATCCTAATAAGCATAGACATAATTTAGCTTTGTTTATAAAGTTTCAAGCTATTTGTATAATTGATATATTATATAAACGTAACCTTTATAGCCCTTATAAATTCAACCGGAAGTGGTGTTATGACAAAATCAGTTTATTTATATCGCAGTCATGCCCCCCATCTTTCTACAAAATGCTTAGGCCTACTGACACTTTAAGGGTAAAAAAGGGAGTCTTTGATTCAAAGAGCCAAAGCACTTTGTTCCTACATGAACTAACTACCTCTTTGCACTTCAATAAAAAAAAAAAGAAAAAAAAAAAGAATGTGTGGTATTTTGCATAATTTATAGTTTATAGTTTTTAGTTCATAATTTATAGTTTATAGTTTATGTATTTATAATTTCGCATAGTTTTTTGGGGGGTTATTTTTCCTGTAAAGATATTGAGATATATATCGTATATGGAGATATAGCAAAATATATAGATATATATTTTTTGCTCCATATCGCCCAGCCCTAAGGCGGAGGGATGCAGAAAACTGTCGAGGTAACTAAGGTTAGGTGAGACGGCACCTGGCTGTGTATATATACCTCCTCACACGCTGATTAGATAGACCATTTGAATGTGCTCCTCATGAACTTTGTTTATGAAACATCATTTTCACTTGAATTCTGCAAACTCACAAGAAGACATGTAAGAGTCTGACAAAGCTTACTAGTTTAATTTGTGACACTTGGCCTAATTAAAAATAAATCTTTAATTCAATATGGAACATTTCTATTTTAAAATTGTTATTTAAATATGGCAACATTCTTATTTGAAACATTTTATTTGAATATGACAACATGAAACAAAACATTTCTATATATAAATAACTTACAGAGACTTTTCCCCTATCAGCCAATCACTGTGGTCATAGTTAGTAATGTGATAGTTGTGATGACATCATCCATAGCAACAAGGTCAACCCCGCCCTTACTCTTAGCTTAAGACTTCTGTCTATTCTTTAGTAAAAGTTGATCTCAGCAGCTTTGTGAATAGGTTTTAAAAGAAAAGTTGTAACTAAGAACTTTTACTGCAATTTAGGAGAACTCATTGGTAAGATACAATGTTTTGTGAATGCGGCCCCAGATTACATTTTACTAGTAAAGTTAAAATTACTTTTAAATTTACAACAAAATATGAGTTACTTTTTCAAATAAGTAATGCAAGTTATTTTGTTTATCCGTTTATTGACTGAAAGCACTCCTGTCCCCATGTTAAGAGAAATTGTAAGTTCACAGGCATCGCAGTTTTAAAATAAACATGCATTTACTCATCTTACTTGCAAAAAACTGATTCAGTATTACTCGAATAAAAACTCAGAAATCTCAGAATATTACGCAAACCTGCAATAAATGAATATATTAGAGTTTTTCTCAAATGCTAAAACACAAAAGCCATCTAAACCAAATGACCAGTTGTCTAATCCATCATTTTCCAATATCATAAAGACATTTCACATGAAAACACAATTCACAAAACACAATCCTCCATTCTCAAAAATCTTTACACAATTTTCCTTGCTAAAACACAAGTTGCAAAAGAACTCATATTCTCAAATGAAAGCTCATGTGATGCAAAATGCTTGCCACAGTCAGCAATATTTGAACACAATGAACACACCTGGCGTCATTCATTACACACAACGACTCAAAATTGAAGACACTTGTTGCTCATGCTGTGACCACATGTATAAAAGCAAGTTCAGAGTGCACAGTTAGCTGAAGATTCCAAACAAACACAATAGATGAAGGCAGAGTCAGGGGAAAAGGAATTCGAGTCAGAGGAGGGAGAAGAGCTGGCCATGGAAGAAGAGGAGCAGACCAACAAGGGAGAGGAGAAGGTCCAGGAGGGAGAGCAAGACAACCTCGCACCATCATTACGGACGAGATGCGAGCAACAGTCATTGACCATGTCATTGTCCATGGCATGAAAATGGCTGAAGCAGGACTAAGAGTCCGTCCAAAACTGAGTCGATTCACCGTGGCCACCATTATCAGGGTATTCAGACAATATATTGTACTCTATTGCTTTCTTTGTCACAGTACAATTTTACAAGCCTGTGAAATTAGTCTATTCGTTTCAAATCAGTTGTTACTGTATTGTAAAACATGTCAATTGACAACACGTTTCTTTTTTTTAGAGTTGAAAGAATGCCACATAGAGGTGGGAGGGTTGCCATATTTACAGCGGCACAAGAAACCCTCATTGTGGATATGGTTTGTGAGAACAACCTCATCAGACTCCGGGAGATCAGAGACAAAGTCATGGCCGATAATGCAAACTTTGAGAGCACTGATGTCAGCTTGGCCACAATAGACCGAGTTCTCCGGCGCCAAAAGATGTGGATGAAACAGATCTATAAACCCTATAGATCTGTTTCATCCGCATGGCCAAGCTGACATCAATGACCCTTTGAGCAAAACTCCACGCTACACAAAGACCTACGTTACGAGTATGTGCAAGTAAGCATACATCCATGTTCACAGTACAGTTAGTGGACATACTGTGGTGCTCAGTGGCCTACATTAATTCTGGAAAATAATGAGCTACCTGATTGACTGATGTTCTGTACAGTTGGACACGATGGACAGACCTCATGAGTACTTCTTCCTGGATGAGGCTGGCTTCAACCTGTATAAACGAAGGCAAAGAGGCCGTAACATCATTGGCCAAAGAGCCATCACTGGGGATCCTGGCCAACAGTGGGGAAATATTACTCTTTGTGCAGCCATGGGTTTGGAGGGGCTTGTCCACATGCTATCCTTGGGTTTTACACCACCCAATGTCTCCTCACCTTCCTAGGAGAGCTAAAAGACATCCTCCTGGACCGCCAACAACACCATCCTGGGCCTGCACATCACATTTATGTGATCATTTGGGACAATGTACGCTTCCACAGAACAAACCAAATCAGAGAGTGGTTCACCACCAACAGTAACCACTTTTTAAATGTCTGTCTACCACCCTACTCCCCTTTCCTGAACCATATAGAGGAGCTCTTCTCATCGTGGAGATGGAAGGTTTATGACAGACAACCATACACTAGACTAGAGAGAACTTCCTAAGGGCAATGGAGCTGGGCTGTGTTGACATCCCAGTGGAGGCCTCCCAAGGATGGATTCGCCATTCCAGGGCGTTTTTCCCGCGGTGCCTGGCAAGAGACAATATAGCCTGCGATGCAACTCAGCGACATGACGATGCAGATTGTGGTGTGTGTGTGTGTGTGTGTGTGTGTGTGTGTGTGTGGTCTGAATAAAGTAAATAAAAAAAATTCACACCCTGATCATGTTTTCAAGAGTACTGTTGTGTGCAATAGATTCTGTTTTTGCAGTTGTGTTACAGTAGTGTATATGCAGAATTTATAACTATAGATTTATACTCTTTATATGAAACTCACAAATCGTAATGCCTAATCCTCTGCAGAGATCTAAGATCCATTACTGTAAAGTTTTTGAAAATATGCATTGGCAGTTATGAAACAAAGAACCTTCTTACAAATTGAGCATTGTGTTTTCAATTGTTTTGCTGTAGTGTGTAATGATGTGTATAGTGTTTATATTTTTGAAAGCTTCGATCTGCTCTTTTGGTGTGAAAGTTTGAGTTTTGAAGTGAGAATATGTGGTTATGTAGCTTTAGAAAAGGGTGTTGTGTTTAGACATGGTGGAACATGGATTAAACGTTTGTGAAATGTGTTTTAGAATTTTTTGAAAAACTGTAAATGACACAGATATACTTTATGTATTTAATCTCACTTTATTAACCAAATGTTTTTATTAACCAATCAATGATCCACTTCAACCATACTTCAATGAGCAAAAATGACTAGATAAACATCACTTGTTTTTCTACTGTATAGGCGTGAATTAGCATTTTTTTTCTTATTCATTTCACTTTTGATGTAAAAAGCCCTTTAGATTTGCCAAAAATACAACTTTTTGTATTGTTTTTAAAAAAAATCATACTTTTTAAAAAGCATCACAATTAGTTACTTTTTAAGGGAGCAGCACAATATGTAATGCATTACTTTTAAAAGTACCTTTCCTCAACACTGCACACTAGGGCTATGAACGAATATTCTAAACAGGGACAGGTCACAGGAGTCACTGCAAAAAGTTGACACGTCTTACATGGAAGATGGCAGAAAGTGCAGAGCCCAAGTCGACCGCGGCAGAGAAAGAGATTTTTACCCTCCAAAATCTAAAAAGCCATGTCTGGAAGTGCTTTGGATTTTGGTCGGTAGGAGGCACTGGGTAAATTTTGCTCTCGGGGTCCCCCTACAGTTGGGAAAAAATAATGTCCTCAACTACTGTCGTAAACGCTGTCATCCTACAACAGGGGATGCCATCGCGCGTGCATTTGTCGACATGACAACCCTGATAGCCCTGAACTAGTGATCCGCGGGTCGTCTCATAATCCGCGGACCCCGTATGTCTATTAAATGGTCGCAGGTGCGGGGCGGGTTGTAAAAATATATACAGTGGTGTGGGGCGGGCCAAATAATTTCATAAAAGCGTCTCCGCGGGTTTGTGCAGCACTAACAGTTCCCCCGAACACTGCAGGAGTGTGGGTGTTGGTGGAAGTGACTTATATGCCATAAAGCAGTCGAATTTTGTAGTTCTTTTTGTTCTCGGGTTACTACCCGAAACCTGAAGTTTAAAAAGTACGATTAAAACGATACAGACCCCATCAAGGCAGACGTGTCATTCAACCTATTGTAAGTCGAGAGATATTATCAAGAGTCTTGAAAATATATTATGAAGATTGAAAAGTTACCTAGTGTTGCTTTAAAGAGCATATTACAGGTTAGAGACTCCAGTGAGTCAGTGTATAGAAAAATAATGTAGGATTTTATAGATTTTATATACTTGTAAATACGCTAATAAGGCTTTTTGAGTCGTTTTTGTGAGAAAATTTTTACTTATGCATCTAAAAATGCGCAAACCAGAAGTGACATAACGAGAGGGAGTGCTGTGAATTTCAATGATAGGAAAACAATGGATCGCAATGACAGTTCGGACGCTGTGGAAATTATAAATGTTTATATATACTCATATGGCAGACCACACAATTATGACACACAATAAGGGACAGGCCAGGATTAGACAGAACAACGATTTGAGGAGATGAATTGAGTTGTTGTGTGAGGAGAAACAGTGGAAAACAGGGCATGTGAGAGACCAGTTAGCTCATAACGTTAGCTCAGATTACGCTAGCTCAGATTACAATACTTTACAGATAATTACCATGTATCACAATATCGCAAAGCTGGTATTGGTCATCTAGGAGTATTGATACCAATAACAGAAACTAATAATAAGTTTTGACCATCTGGCATAAGTCATACTCGTATCCGTCCACACTAAACGTTAAAGCCGGGCGTAACATTACACTGTTCTGTTTTTACTGTCATACGACGAGCTTGCAGACATTTTTTTTCTCTCGCGTGGACAACGTGGATGCTCGTATGGTCGTGGCTCGCAGCATGTGTAAGCGGAAATACGAGCCGAGCCGAGCCGAGCCGAGCCGAGCAAAATTACCAGCACCTCCAGATCTCACAATAATTTTTTTACATAAAAAAATCATAAAAAATTCGGGAGTCAGCTCGATTTTCACCAGCGTATGGCTGTCCCCTATTGCTAAATCATGCACAACAATGTCACATAGGCTAGATGTATGAGTAGCTCAGTTGCTGCAACCATACAGCGTAACTTTTTCCACACACATACACGCGCGCACTCACTCTCTCACTCTCTCTCTCTCTCTCTGGTTGTTTCTGTTGAGAGGGCTGCTGTTCTCTGCTTCACAAATCATTTGCACACAAATAATTGTTTTTATCTATAAGCAGCTATCTATAAGCTATAGCAGCAACGCATCTCTGTTTTGAGTCTCAGTCTCTGTTTAACACGAATGCTCGTGTTGTGTACGCCCGGCGGTGCACATTCACCGTGACATTATAACATTAGTGTTATTGTGTGTTTCATGCTATCCTTTATTTACTCATTCTGTGTTATGGGTTTATTTTGTGCCGATTCACCGAAAGTGTGAGGATGTATGACGTTTTGGGTACGTAATTTAGTGAACTTGAATGTACATATATATGGCATGAATAAAATATAACTTTTTTTTAAAGTGTGAGACTATGCATTTGTGTTTATGTCGCCTACTTTGTCAATGTTGAAATTGATTCACATAAAAACAGCAAAGAAGCATCACGTGTGAGTGTTTAATCATTTAACATTATCCTTTAACAATACATGAGTATTGCGATGTTGAACTCCATCATATCGCCGGGATGATAATCCGCGGTGTAAAGTGAACACCACGCACCACCGTATGTGTCAAAGCAGATGCAGAAGTGAAGTTCTCTTCACCTGTACAAAACGCCACCATGCAGCTTTTCTAACTTTTTCTTTTATTTAGAAAACGTGTGGACTCGATGTCTTGACAGGCTGGACACAATAATTTTCCATGACAATGATGAAGTGAAAAAGAAAAACTACCGAAATACACTGATGCCCAGGGGCGTGGGACTGGGGGGATAAAGGGTACTGAGTAACCAGGGCCCAAGGCAGGGAAGTCCGTTTTCTATACATACACATACATGGTACGGGGACCAAGCAAGATGGTTTGTACCCAGGGCCCAAAATTTGGTGCTACGCCACTGCTGATGCCTACTGAATACCAACCTATTCCGCATTGAGGCAACACAGAGCTTGGCAGATAACTCCCTCTCGTGACGTAATATGACACGATGTAGAAAAAACAGCGTTTTTTACTAGGGGTGTGCACGAATATTCGAATAGTCGAATATTCGATCTGTAATTAACATTCGAAAACTAAAAATACTATTCGAATTTTATTTTGTTAATTGGCTGGCAGTAAATGCAGTTGTAGCAGATATCAAGTGGTACCCTCAGGACAGAAGGACAGCCAAACATGGATGAGATGAAGGATGTACATTTATTTACTTTAAAGAAAAACTAGGTTGGAGCAAAATTAGAAAACACACACACACTGGAAGGCCTACTGTTTCACTCCGCACTTCCCCCGCTGCATTCAGTCAGACTGAGCGCGAACGCTTAAAGGGGAAGCGGATAACGCATCCTAAGGTGCGCCACTAATTAAGGCCCCACCTACAACAATTGGTAGGAACTCCCGACTGGAACCATTGAAAATTAAACATAAATAACAATGAAAGGGTAACATTAAGTTGTGATGAAGTTAAAACATTTACAAAAATATTTATTTCAACACAAATAAGTTAAGGTAAAATAAAATAATAAAAGTAGGATGACATAAAATAAAAAGTCACAAGCAACTGGCTACACAGTGCATCCATGAGAAATCCCTCTAAATCTCGCAGTTATATCTCAATCCACTGGGTGGCGTTGTGGAGCAGGTTAATAATTTAAGTGCATTTGATCACAATGTCGTCGTCTGCCTCGCAATGTTTGGAATTAACGTTACTTCGATGAAAATTGAAAATGCTGTTTGCACTATGATGAAAATGCACAAAATGGAGTTACTTTTGATGAAATCAATTACTGAAACTGAGTTATAATGATATCACCACCACAAACGAGAATCACATGAAATCCAAACACCAGTGGAATGAGCGATCACTGCTCAGGAGTGCAGGTAAGCTCATCTGTACCCCGAGTGAGAGTGAGAACTTATGATAGCAAAATGATCTCGAGACAAATGCTTCCTTTAAAGTTCTTTGAGGGTTTATGAACAGAAAATACAAAGTTCTTCACTCAGACTTCACTTAACCGATATCTTTGTCTCCGCAACGCCTGTCAGTGGCGCATTTTCTCACCCGAGAATAATATCATAATCCAATAATATTATAGTTTATCCCTACATGAAAATGTGAAACAATACAAAGTAAACACATCAGCCATATCAAACACACGCACACACAGGTCGGTAGGCTATAGCCTATTGACGTTTGTGTGTGTGTGTGTGTGTGTGTGTATACGTCACGCTAACTGACGCGCTCTGCGCTCGTGCTCCTTGAGCTTATAATGCTTTTGTTCTTTAGGCATTTTTTTACACACTGTTTAATGTTTTAAAAACCTTAAGATATAACGTAAGCGTGTTGTGTACATTGCCTAATCATAAGCTTGTTCAGAAATGGTGACGACATGTTTAGAGAAAAAAAGAAAGAAACATCTCTCATTTTCTCAAAATACCTAATTTAAATAAACGAATATTCGAATATTCGATTTTTATGAGCCCAAATATTCGAATACAATATTTTGGGAAAATGCCCATCGCTATTTTTTACAAACAGCCAACAAAATGGCCACTTTGTCAACTAAATGTGTGCTCTTATGTCTTTTAAAAACATTTTAAATCATACATTACCTTTTCATATGGAATTTTCATACAAGGTTATATATTTATCTCAAATTTGTTTTAACCTGCAATATGCTCTTTAACATTAAACAGAAACACTAAAGTGTAGGCTAATGTACTGACTGAAGAGATACTGCATGAATAAAGGATAAATGCACTGCTTCCACTGTTGTGATTATTTACAGTTTCATGTCAAGGAAAAGTTTCATGTTTAGCACAGCAGAGCTCGATCGGTTAAATATGCTGTAAAACTTAAATCAATATTAATATTTGTTTCAATCACTGAATGAAGCCTGCTATATTTGGGACAAGAATCGCGAGTCTCGCGACCTTAAATCGCTTGCACAAAACTCTTAGCAGCACTTAAAGTTTGTTCATTTAAACCGCAGAGAGCGTGAGGATGAGGGCGAGAGAGAGTGAGGTCTGCGCTCTGCGGTCTTGGCCATTAGTTAATTTACTTGTTTTTGTGTAAGTAATACATTTTCAAATATGTATAAACTTAAATAGACAGCCTATACAAGTAGTTATGTCTCTTTGTATTAATTTGTCCTGTTATTGAAGTAATGTGCAACCAGATGTTCGAATAGCTCGAATAGTCGTGTTTTTTTTAAAGGAAATATTCAAACGTAATTTTTGAGCAATTGATGACAGCCCTACTGCACACAAATCAAATGTTACAATTGTTTAAAAATTGTTTAGCAACTGCACCAGGAACACCAACATTTATTTTGGTTTAGACTTAACTCAACAAATTTAGCCCAAAATTTGGGTTTACAGTGCAGTGTATTTAAATACCATTAAAATGAACCAAATCCATGCATTAAAAATAATAAAAAAAGATTAAAATAAAATAAAAAGTGCAGTGTACTTCTGTGGTGAGCTGAAGTTCCTTCATGCATAAATACTTGAAACATTTCCACAAAACAGTTCCTTTCTGCATAAATTCTGGCCATACAAACACAGATAAGGAACAAAGCTCAGTCCAACTAACTAGTTTTAGTTTGTTGGCATCCTGACGACACTGAAACTGTCTGAAAGTGTAAATGAAAATATAGAATGGAGTTTGACCTGTACATAAATGAACCAACCACTGATGGGATCTATGAAAATGATGACGTTACTGAAGATACGATTGGAAAAGAGATCACAGACTCAACTCAAGGAAAATCATCTGAATTCACAGGTACTAAGATTAATAATTCACTTAGTTTGCTTGTTTTCAGTTGATGTGAACTGAGTTAAGTGCAAATAAAGAGAATAACATGATGTGTGTTAATCTTCAGAGAGTGATTGTGTGAGGAACAGAAGCTCCAGAGCAGCTGCAGTGTGTTTGGGGCTGCTGTGTGTTCTTCTGCTGACTGCAGTCATAGTGCTGTGTGTCCACATCCATACACTGAGCACAAACTACACTGAAGAGAGAGACCAGATACTAAACAAGATCACCAACATCACAGAAGAGAGAGATGGGCTAATAATGAATAAGAAAAACCTGACCAATGAACTTCAAATTCATGGTAACATTTCTTTAGTCTATATAGTTACTTTCTATACAGCATTTTATAGCACACAACCTGAGTTTACTGTCTGTTATAAGTTACAGACAGGTGACTGTAAATAATAATAAAAAGCTAATATCTGAACTTATTCTGTTAAAAGATGGATGGACTTACTTTAAATCCAGTTTTTACTACTTATCAAATGAGGAGAAGAGCTGGACTGAGAGCAGAAGATACTGTACAGCGAGAGGAGCAGATCTGATCATCATAAACAACCAAAAGGAACAAGTGAGTGAGAGATTGATGTGCATTTATGGTGTTCAGAAGCTAAATGAGAGATGGTCAGATGAAATGTCTATTGTCTGTTTATGATATAAATGTGGAACTGTTTCATCTGCTCAGGATTTTGTTAAGAACATATCTAATGGTACTTCAGTCTGGATTGGTCTGACTGACCGTGATGTGGAGGGCAGATGGAAATGGGTTGATGGCAGCTCACTGAACTCTAGGTGAGAAATCACTGAACTGATTAATATCTAATAAATGATTCTCACAGTTAGTAAATCATCGCTGAACATCTAATGCTAATCTGTAGTTTCAGCTTCTGGTGGTCTGGAGAGCCTAATGGAGGTTCATTACAGAACTGTGTTCTGACTGTGGATCATGACCGAAGGTGGCCACAATTTTTGGGGTGGAATGATGATCCATGTGATAGAGCTTATCAATGGATCTGTGAGAAGAATATTTCTCAACTCATACTGCCATAGGAATATCACACACCTTTTCTGAAACAAGTTTAACAGTACAAAACTTCTAAAGCAGTGTTTCTTCAGCATGTTCCTGTAGGACGCCCCGCCGATTTATTTAAACTAATAACTGGATCGCTCAATCATGACTTTACATTAGGTCTACTTTACAAACACACACTTTCCCTGATAAACATTAGTGATAGTTCACCCTAAAAATGTATATCGAGAACTATCCCTTTAAGTCTTTTATTGAGAATAGTTGCTTGTTGAGGTTGACAGTGATTTTTGTTTTATTTTTATTCTGCAATAAACTAAATGTAATATAAAACGTCTCTTTGTTTTGAATAAACACATCTACTCATTCATTGTTATAAAAAAAATGTAAGTAACGAAAACTATTACATAAAACGTGTAAAATTTTATGAAAATGTGTAAATTATTATTAAAAAGTATACAGTATTTATGGTTGGTAACGTCTGTTTGCACTAACTCCATTGCCTGGTTGGACTAGACAAATTGACCAAAGACGCAGATCTGATAACTAGTAGTGTGAGAATAAGACCAATGGATTACTTTTGACTGATCAAATCTGTCTTCTCTAAATCTTATTTTCTCCCATCATATATCAGTTTGGTGAGATGTTTATTTTACATTAACATGAATAAAATATTCAGAACGTTTAAAAATAGCACTTTAGATATATTATCATATCTGAATATGTTGTTATATGATACTATGATAACACACAACAATAAACCGAGGTACAAATAGCATCTGCCACTGCTTACATTTGATATTAAATGTATTCTTTAATAAAAAATAAAATAAAATAATGTCAGATTACCTGTGGCAGTTGTTTTTACGAGTTTACACGTAAAAATTATTGAATAAAAATATAAGCATATTGGCCCTCATTTATCAATCTTGTGTAGAAACGGGCGTAGGGCGTACACTCCTCTCACAGCCTGATTTATGAAGCTGTGCGCACCTCTGCAATCCAGATGTACGCAATACTTGCCCTTGATAAATGCCACGGCTGAAAACGATCGTCATTAGAATAACACGCCTCTATATTCAAGTCTTATTTTTCATATTGAGAAGCGTGTGCATCGTTCAAGAAAGACTCAGTTTAGAGACCATGCTTTTCCTTCTAACACAACTGCTTGCTAAAATTCATAAAGAAATATTAATGCTCATCATAGTTCAAACTAGTTCAAAAAAGTTTCACCCACAGTCAGGTGATTGACTAGCCTAGAAATCTAGACGCACCCTAGCGGCAGCAAATCTAATCTGCCAGCGAGTGTCGTCTAGCAACTCTCAATACCCTTCTGAGCTGTATTCCCCTAACTCTTGCCGGGCCAATCACATCGTGTATAGAGTCAGTGGGCGGAGCCAAAATGACGACGGCCGAGTTGCGTTTGCGTGCTTCTAGTAAACACAGAAACTGGAGAGTTTGAAAGACAACCGTTTATCCCGCCCCTCGGATTGAGCCGTCAATGGTGAGTTTCCAGACCAAACATCTTGAGGTGGGTCTGGCTTGCAGGCTAGTGATTGACACTACTGGTGCGAGATGCGGTAACAATTATGTCAGTTTATGATTTGTGTCTAACTGATCGCATGGTTTTCGGACAGTTTATACAGTTCAAAGTACAATTCAAAATGATTGCATATTATTTGAAAATATATTATTATTATTTTGTCAGCTTTGTCACATGATTATGATGAATAGGTCTATTCATGTTTTAACCAAGAGGGAAAAATCCGACATCCCGGGTGTCCTATGAGACAGTGCTCTTCTGTAAGTTGTGCTGTATCATATAGCCTACCTTCTGACATTCACATTTCGTTCTGTAACTGGAAAGAAGTGAATATCGACTCATGTGCACATGATCCGCTCGATCTGCCGCTTACACTGAGGCGCTCGGTCACGCTTTAGTAAAGAGCGCGATATCTACTGTTTGAATATTGATATAAATTAAACTGATCTTGAAAGATGAAACTTTTTTTCCTTATAAAAACTAACGAAGCGCAAAGATTATTGTGATTATTGGATATACACGGTCACGGATATACGGTAGGCTACGCCTGATCACAGTAGGCTAATAGTCATATGCATGATTTAATATGAACCGTCCAAGTCCGTAACGTATTTTTATGGTTGTTCAGAGCAAAGTATTGAGGTAAATTGTCGATCCTAATAAGCATAGACATAATTTAGCTTTGTTTATAAAGTTTCAAGCTATTTGTATAATTGATATATTATATAAACGTAACCTTTACAGCCCTTATAAATTCAACCGGAAGTGGTGTTATGACAAAATCAGTTTATTTATATCGCAGTCATGCCCCCCATCTTTCTACAAAATGCTTAGGCCTACTGACACTTTAAGGGTAAAAAAGGGAGTCTTTGATTCAAAGAGCCAAAGCACTTTGTTCCTACATGAACTAACTACCTCTTTGCACTTCAATAAAAAAGAAAAAAAAGAAAAAAAAAAGAATGTGTGGTATGTTGCATAATTGTTTATGCAGTAGTTTTTTGGGGGGTTATTTTTCCTCGAAAGATATTGAGATATATATTGTATATGGAGATATAGCAAAATATAGAGATTTATTTTTTGCTCCATATCGCCCAGCCCTAAGGCGGAGGGATGCAGAAAACTGTCGAGGTAACTAAGGTTAGGTGAGACGGCACCTGGCTGTGTATATATACCTCCTCACACGCTGATTAGATAGACCATTTGAATGTGCTCCTCATGAACTTTGTTTATGAAACATCATTTTCACTTGAATTCTGCAAACTCACAAGAAGACATGTAAGAGTCTGACAAAGCTTACTAGTTTAATTTGTGACACTTGGCCTCGTTAAAAATAAATCTTTAATTCAATATGGAACATTTCTATTTTAAAATTGTTATTTAAATATGGCAACATTCTTATTTGAAACATTTTATTTGAATATGACAACATGAAACAAAACATTTCTATATATAAATCACTGACAGAGACTTTTCCCCTATCAGCCAATCACTGTGGTCATAGTTAGTAATGTGATAGTTGTGATGACATCATCCATAGCAACAAGGTCAACCCCGCCCTTACTCTTAGCTTAAAGGCCATCTTTCAATTTAATTTTATAACTAATTTTATACAGAATATTGTATGAAAATGTCAATTTAAAAAGACATACATAAGAATACATATGTTTTACAACACCCACGCGCAGAAACTAAGAAAAAAAGTGCCTGTTCTAAGCTACGCTCCAAAAACCCGCCTTTTCCCAGAGAACGCGTCATATGACGCAACGACAGGGAAACATAGGGGCTGCAGCCCTGGCTCTCATTGTGGGTTTACGTAGTCTGAGAGGTGGAAACAAAAAATAGAGATTTTCGTTATCGTAATTATAGTTATAGTAGGTTTGAGTCGTCACAATGGTGAATTCTGTTGTCACAATGGTAAGTCAATAAAAGATCGTTGTTACAATGACTGTATTTACATGAACAGCATTCCCGTCCTAGCCGAAAGACTAACTGCTTTCATACACTCCACAGTACATGTGAGCTCATTTACATTATGTCCGTCGGAAATACTAAGAGGTGAGTAGTATAACAGCCGACTAAGGTCGGAATTCCAGCTGTCCGGTTATGTTGTTCAGATATACGGCCTAAACGCTTGACATCTGCAGAAGCAGAACATGCGGAGCGGGCACATAGGTCTAAAAGCAGTTAATGATTAAACATCAGCTAGCAAAATTTCACGATGAACTATATTGTGTAGAAATGCGCAGAATGTCTATCCCTATCTGACCGTCACAGATGTAAGCTATAGCCTACATCCTACAACATTCATTTAAAATCTGGGATCTAAATTAATTATTTTAAGACACATATTGCTGGCATAGATGGTGACAATCTACATGGATGCTTGAAAAACAACAAAGTCGACAATAATATTGCTAAATATGATTTATTAAAGATACTGCAATGTGATAAACATGGAGACAACGTTAGCCACAATTAGCTATAACGTTACCCTGTGGTCACTCACCAAAGCCCCTTTCACACTGCACGTCGGGCCCGCAATATTCCCGGAACATTGCCGGGTCGCCTTCTGTGTGAAAGCAACCACGTCGCGGAATTAATTACCGAATTGAACCCGGGTCTGGGACCTAGTAACATCGCGGGTTTCGACCCGGGACGAGCGCTGTGTGAACAAAAGCCAAAACTAATGCCGCAACGTGTACATAGTTATCCCACAACTCTATCTCTCTCCTCTGTCCATTTACCCTTCCCCTTAACTCTCCCTGACCCCCCTCTCGCCTAGGCGGCTCGTAATTATACAGCAATAGCCCATCGTAAGAGTTGACATTTATCCCAACTGCAACCTCTTCGCTGTCGGACTCCATTACAAAGAGACGATGTTTACCGGCTGTTGCGTCACTTCCGATCAGAGCGTTTTTCACAACGGAAGTAATTTTACTCACAATTTCTTTTAAAAAACTGTTTTAATGCACATTTATGATTCATTTCTTCATGCAAGTCGAGTTCCTATACTATTTATCTACACGTTCATTCACAGTGATCTTCAACTTTAAAGATGGGCTTTAAGACTTCTGTCTATTCTTTAGTAAAAGTTGATCTCAGCAGCTTTGTGAATAGGTTTTAAAAGAAAAGTTGTAACTAAGAACTTTTACTGCAATTTAGGAGAACTCATTGGTAAGATACAATGTTTTGTGAATGCGGCCCCAGATTACATTTTACTAGTAAAGTTAAAATTACTTTTAAATTTACAACAAAATATGAGTTACTTTTTCAAATAAGTAATGCAAGTTATTTTGTTTATCCGTTTATTGACTGAAAGCACTCCTGTCCCCATGTTAAGAGAAATTGTAAGTTCACAGGCATCGCAGTTTTAAAATAAACATGCATTTACTCATCTTACTTGCAAAAAACTGATTCAGTATTACTCGAATAAAAACTCAGAAATCTCAGAATATTACGCAAACCTGCAATAAATGAATATATTAGAGTTTTTCTCAAATGCTAAAACACAAAAGCCATCTAAACCAAATGACCAGTTGTCTAATCTATCATTTTCCAATATCATAAAGACATTTCACATGAAAACACAATTCACAAAACACAATCCTCCATTCTCAAAAATCTTCACACAATTTTCCTTGCTAAAACACAAGTTGCAAAAGAACTAGTCAAAAATGACTAGATAAACATCACTTGTTTTTCTACTGTATAGGCGTGAATTAGCATTTTTTTTCTTATTCCTTTCACTTTAGATTTAAAGTGAAATGGTTACTACCCGAAACCCGAAGTTTAAAAGTACGATTAAAACGATACAGACCCCATCAAGGCAGACGTGTCATTCAACCTATTGTAAGTCGATGTATCATCACAAGAGTCTTGAAAATATATTATGAAGATTGAAAAGTTACCTAGTGCTACTTTAAAGAGCATATTACAGGTTAGAGACTCCAGTGAGTCAGTGTATAGAAAAATAATGTAGGACCTAGATTTTATATACTTGTAAATACGCTAATAAGGCTTTTTTGTCGTTTTTGTGAGAAATTTTTTACTTACGCATCTAAAAATGCGCAAACCAGAAGTGACATAACGAGAGGGAGTGCTGTGAATTTCAATGATAGGAAAACAATGGAACAGTTCGGACGCTGTGGAAATTATAAATGTTTATTAATACTCATATGGCAGACCACACAATTATGACACACAATAAGGGACAGGCCAGGATTATCAGTTTAAACTAAAGGCTGGGCTCGATATAGTGGTCCTTACAATTTACCACAGATTCAGTGATCCATGGGTAATGACATCCAGCCAGGAATCATGTTTTCCTTTTTTTATGAGCCTGATTTCAACATGATTATTTATTACTTGTTGTTATTATTTGTTGAAGCTTTCTGCTTCAACAAATCATTTGCACACAAATAATTGTTTTTATCTATAAGCAGCTATCTATAAGCTATAGCAGCAACGCATCTCTGTTTTGAGTCTCAGTCTCTGTTTAACACGAAAGCTCGTGTTTTGTACGCCCGGCGGTGCACATTCACCGTGACAGTATAACATTAGTGTTATTGTGTGTTTCATGCTATCCTTTATTTACTCATTCTGTGTTATGGGTTTATTTTGTGCCGATTCCCCGATAGTGTGAGGATGTATGACGTTTTGGGTATGTAATTTAGTGAACTTGAATGTACATATATAAGGCATGAATAAAATATAACTTTTATTTAAAGTGTGAGACTATGCATTTGTGTTTATGTAGCCTACTTTGTCAATGTTGAAATTGATTCACATAAAAACAGCAAAGAAGCATCACGTGTGAGTGTTTAATCAATTAATATTATCCTTTAACAATACATGAGTATTGCGATGTTGAACTCCATCATATCGCCGGGATGATAATCCGCGGTGTAAAGTGAACACCACGCACCACCGCATGTGTCAAAGCAGATGCAGAAGTGAAGTTCTCTTCACCTGTACAAAACGCCACCATGCAGCTTTTCTAACTTTTTCTTTTATTTAGAAAACGTGTGGACTCGATGTCTTGACAGGCTGGACACAATAATTTTCCATGACAATGATGAAGTGAAAAAGAAAAACTACCGAAATACACTGATGCCCAGGGGCGTGGGACTGGGGGGATAAAGGGTACTGAGTAACCAGGGCCCAAGGCAGGGAAGTCCGTTTTCTATACATACACATACATGGTACGGGGGCCAAGCAAGATGGTTTGTACCCAGGGCCCAAAATTTGGTGCTACGCCACTGCTGATGCCTACTGAATACCAACCTATTCCCCATTGAGGCAACACAGAGCTTGGCAGACGACTCCCTCTCGTGACGTAATATGACACGATGTAGAAAAAACAGCGTTTTTTACAAACAGCCAACAAAATGGCCACTTTGTCAACTAAATGTGTGCTCTTATGTCTTTTAAAAACATTTTAAATCATGCATTACCTTTTCATATGGAATTTTCATACAGGGTTATATATTTATCTCAAATTTGTTTTAACCTGCAATATGCTCTTTAACATTAAACAGAAACACTAAAGTGTAGGCTAATGTACTGACTGAAGAGATACTGCATGAATAAAGGATAAATGCACTAATTCCACTGTTGTGATTATTTACAGTTTCATGCCAAGGAAAAGTTTCATGTTTAGCACAGCAGAGCTCGATCGGTTAAATATGCTGTAAAACTTAAATCAATATTATTAATATTTGTTTCAATCACTGAATGAAGCCTGCTATATTTGGGACAAGAATCGCGAGTCTCGCGACCTTAAATCGCTTGCACAAAACTCTTAGCAGCACTTAAAGTTTGTTCATTTAAACCGCAGAGAGCGTGAGGATGAGGGCGAGAGAGAGTGAGGTCTGCACTCTGCGGTCTTGGCCATTAGTTAATTTACTTGTTTTTGTGCAAGTAATACATTTTCAAATATGTATAAACTTAAATAGACAGACTATACAAGTAATATGTCTCTTTGTATTCATTTGTCCTGTTATTGAAGTAATGTGCAACCAGATGTTCGAATAGCTCGAATAGTCGTGTTTTTTTTAAAGGAAATATTCAAACGTAATTTGAGCAATTTTGACAGCCCTACTGCACACAAATCAAATGTTACAATTGTTTAAAAATTGTTTAGCAACTGCACCAGGAACACCAACATTTATTTTGGTTTAGACTTAACTCAACAAATTTAGCCCAAAAGTTACTGACAGTAGATATTTTAAGTCCCCTTCCTTGAAAATCTTCAAATAACTCACAATTATTAAAGAGTACATGAATGCAGCCACTTCTAAAACTATAAACTAATCACTGGTCTGGACTTTTGATGAACCAGCAACAATCTAAACATTTCAAACTGTTCTCTGATACATTTCAGTTCAACATGGTTCACAGTTAAAATATAAATATATTTATGAAAAATATATATGAGGTTAAAAATCATATGTTTGAAACAAATAATGTCTCATGGCCAATAAATAATAATTTCATGTTTATTTCCTTCTGTTTAAAACCTTAAGGATTTTTTTTTTCCCCGTATGGAAATTATAATGTGTTGCTATGTGGACGCTGTATGGGTGAACTCACTATGATAAGAGATATATGCTGCGGCTTGTGAGCCTGCTGTCTGAAAGTCATCAGAAGATTATAAAGTTATATACAAGTTTGTCAGTAAAGCATGAAGATGAAGATAAAGCACACTAAGTTTACCCTCTCGAGTTCATGCGGCCAATGAGGTATATTTCTCCATACTTGTCATTTGTGTTATGTGACTGTGTTTGTAACGAGCTGATTACAATGTTTTGCATGGCATAAATGTATCCTTTATTTCTTAGTTTTATATGTGATTTCGTTTAGTATTGTCTGTAAGTATGTCAAGAATTTAAGGTTAATTTACGTTTCTGTGTTTTTTGTTTATTTATACCAGATCTGACGGCAATGCAGATCTGTGGTGATACGAGAGCATGTAAAGACATGTTTGAAGATTTGAAAAAGAAATAAATGCCTGTTAAAACCCAGGAACGCCTTTATTAAACCTTGAGGGGAATAACACACTGTAAACCCGAACGTTCAAATTAATTTGTGTATACTCAAAGTTTTAGAAAAAGTTCTACTAACTTAATTAATTCAAGTTGATGTAACATGGTCTTCCTTTTGAGTAATTTTAACTAATATATTTTGATTAAATGGAACTTTTTTTGTGAATAAGTAAGCATAACTTAAAAACATAAATTAAATATAACTTAATAGAATTAAGTAATTACATGCTAAGAATTAAATACATAAACTTAAGATTTCAAGTTGTATGAACTCAAAATCATAAATAATTAAAATAGCTCACTTTGGTCTTGCTAAAATGTAGTACATTAACCTGACTTCTATGAAAGAGTAAACAAAAGGAATTGCAATTCTGATGAGCCATGTTCAGTAAGAACTTTTGGATTTTAAATAAAAAATAATGAATAAATGAAAAACTTTAAACCCGAATAAGTTACCAGAACTCAAACGAACTCAAAAAATTGTGATTGTGATGCGATTGGCCATTCAAGGAGTTCTGTCTGGCAACAAGAGAACTAATTCACCGATTGGAGGACATTTACAAAAGGTAGTCCTTTCCGCCTCGTCTGTTGCTGATTCAAATTAAGATGGAGACTTTTTCATTGTGTGCAATCTTAAATTCAGTAAGTAAAAATTTGTAAGTTACTAAACCTAACAATAATATGTGAACTAACTTATAACTAACCAGATTGACTTTATTTCTGTCTAATGAAAATTATAGTTTTGTTGGAAGTCACCATGATGGAGATAAGTTTGCTTTAAAGTTTGCTTTAGCTGAGCTCTTGACTGTGTAATATTAGCAGTTCTCTGGCTGCTTTGTGTTTGAGAGACACATTTGCCGCAATGCATGGTGGGACCCATGGGGAAGTTTTGATTGGTAGAACCCAGCATGGTGAAACAATGACAACACAAACCAATACAAATTGAGTTTTGTTAACATAAAATGGTGTGGTTGTGTACTTAATTTTTTAAGTTCAGTGAAAACTCAAAACTTTGCTATACTGAAAATAATTAAGTTACCTTAACAGAAAAGTTTAAGTCATAAACTGCAAATATTTGAGTTGAGCAAAATGAGCACTTTAATTTAACTGTTATCAAAAGGTACAAGTAGCAGGTAATCCAACCTTTTAAGTTATGGAAATTTGTGACTTTTAAGTTAATCAACTTAAAAATTGAGGCAATCGATTGCCCCAATTTTTTGAGTTCTGGTAACTTATTTGGGTTTACAGTGCAGTGTATTTAAATACCATTAAAATGAACCAAATCCATGCATTAAAAATAATAAAAAAAGATTAAAATAAAATAAAAAGTGCAGTGTACTTCAGTGGTGAGCTGAAGTTCCTTCATGCATAAATACTTGAAACTTTCCACAAAACAGTTCCTTTCTGCATAAATTCTGACCATACAAACACAGATGAGGAACAAAGCTCATTTCAACTAACTAGTTTTAGTTTGTTGGCATCCTGACGACACTGAAACTGTCTGAAAGTGTAAATGAAAATATAGAATGGAGTTTGACCTGTACATAAATGAACCAACCACTGATGGGATCTATGAAAATGATGACGTTACTGAAGATACGATTGGAAAAGAGATCACAGACTCAACTCAAGGAAAATCACCTGAATTCACAGGTACTGAGATTAATAATGCACTCAGTTTGCTTGTTTTCAGTTGATGTGAACTGAGTTAAGTGCAAATAAAGAGAATGACATGATGTGTGTTAATCTTCAGAGAGTGATTGTGTGAGGAACAGAAGCTCCAGAGCAGCTGCAGTGTGTTTGGGGCTGCTGTGTGTTCTTCTGCTGACTGCAGTCATAGTGCTGTGTGTCATGTTCACTCAAGAGAGACAACAGTTCATATCCAAGAATGAAAACCTGACCAATGAGAGAGTCCAGCTAATATCTAAGAATGAAAACCTGACCAATGAGAGAGACCAGCTAATATCTAAGAATGAAAACCTGACCAATGAGAGAGACCAGCTAATATTCAAGAACAAAAACTTGACCAATGAACTTCAGATTTGTGGTAAAGTTTCTTTAGTCTATTTATTTTCTATACAGAAAATATTTTTATAGCATGATGTAATTGGGTTGTGATTAGGGATGCATTGAAATCAAAATTTATGGCCTAAACCGAAAAAGAGGAAACCAAGGCCGAAAGCCTAAAACCGAAACACAGATATCAATAATAAATCAATTACAAATTATGCAAATATTTATTTACCACATTGCAGCAATGCACAGCAGGAAATACAATTCAAACTAACATTAAATAAACAAAACTAAACATTAAATAATAATGCACAGGCCTACTGGCCTGCTGAAAGGTACAGAAATTTAATAAATTAATCAGATGTAAAATAACAGCATATTTAACTGTTTAAATTAAAGATTAATCCTTATTAAACTTACAAAAGCTATTAAATCAAGAGCAGTTAGTGATGTCCTTATCTTTTGTTTGACATTAAACAGACAGCAGTAAAGGCTACTGCCCCTTTAAGACCTAATACAGGGATATGCGTTGTCTTTCTCAACACAGTTCACTTAAGGCATATACAGACTGTCTACTTGGATACTCATCAAGATGAACATGTTGACATACTCCTTGTGTGAGTTTGTCCGTTTAAGCGCAAGACTTGAAAGAGAACTCAATATTTGCGCGATGTGAGACGAGTGCATGCTCTCGGATGAGTGCACAGAGACAGATCTTCTGTCGTGCAGGTTGTGGTTTCTGTTTGCGTCATCACAACTTTTCGGCCGTATTGTTTCGGTGATAAAAATCTTTTGGTGGCCGAGTATTCGGTGCATCCCTAGTTGTGAGAGACAGTAACTTTACACACAATCAATGAGTTTACTATCTGTTATAAGTTACAGATAGGCGAGTGTAAATGAGAATAAAAAGCTAATATCTTAACTTGTTCTGTTAATAGATGAATGGACTTACTATCAGTCCAGTTTTTACTACATATCCAATGAGAAGAAGAGCTGGACTGAGAGCAGAAGATACTGTACAGCGAGAGGAGCAGATCTGATCATCATAAACAAAACAAAACAAGTGAGTGAGAGATTGATGTGCATTTATGGTGTTCAGAAGCTAAATGAGAGATGGTCAGATGAAATGTGTATTGTCTGTTTATGATATAAATGTGGAACTGTTTCATCTGCTCAGGATATTTTAAAGAAAGTATCTGATGGTACTTCAGTCTGGATTGGTCTGACTGACAGTGATGTGGAGGGCAGATGGAAATGGGTTGATGGCAGCTCACTGAACTCTAGGTGAGAAATCTCTGAACTGATTAATATCTAATAAATGATTCTCACAGTTAGTATGATATCACAGAAATCATCACTAAACCTCTGATGCTGATCTGTAGTTTCAGCTTCTGGGCGTCTGGAGAGCCTAATGGAGGTTCAAGAGAGAACTGTGCTGTAGCTGTGGTTCAGGACCGAAGCTGGCCAGATTCATTGAGGTGGATTGATCATCCATGTGATAAAGCTTCTCAATGGATCTGTGAGAAGAATATTTCACAACTCATACTGCCATAGGAACATCACACACCTTTTCTGAAACAAGTTTAACAGTACAAAACTTCTGTAATAATTGATTATCATCTAAATCATTGTTTCTTCAGCTTGTTCCTGTAGGACGCCCCGCTGATTTATTTAAACTAATAACTGGATTGCTCAATCATGACGTCATAAAAAGTGAAGCCACCATGCATATTGGTATTCCATAGTATTTTAATTCACATTTTATTTAATTAAAAGAAAATAATTGGATTTTAATGAGAAAACATTACCTAACGAGTCTTTTTTATTTCTGAAGTCTATCTGTACATTCTTACAACACACACATCCCAAACATTTAAATGGTTATTTGTTTAAAGTTGGGAACTTTCCCTGATTTTTAAAAGTTAAGTCCATCTTCATGACAGTAACGAACATCAGATCAACTGATGACTAACATTCAGCTGACACCTCAACATTTGTATTGCAAATATCAAAATGATTCTTCTGAAATCTGAATGCAGATTTATGCTTGGTAAGGCATGCACATTCAACTAAATTCACTATACAGTTATTTAGTATGGTTAATTATGTTTTGTGATATATTTTTTATTAACTATAAATGTTTCAACAGTGTTTTCATTAATAAGTATATTAAAAAGCAGAAATGGACATAAGGAAAATGTATTTAAAGTAGCACTAGGTAACTTTTCAATCTTCATAATATATTTTCAAGACTCTTGTGATGATGCATGGACTTACAATAGGTTGAATGACACGTCTGCCATAGCTTGATGGGGTCTGTATCGTTTTAATCGTACTTTTAAACTTCGGGTTTCGGGTAGTAACCCGAGAACAAAAAGAACTACAAAATTCGACTGCTTTACGGCATATACGTCACTTCCACCAACACCCACACTTCCTTAAATTCGGACGTGCGAGCCCAACTTTGTTCGTCGGATAATATAGTCATGTCCGAAGCAGCAGAGACAAATAAGAAAGAAAAGGTTTTGTTGGAGGAAAGCAATAAGAGGAAACGAAAATGTGATCAGATTAAAAGCAGGACGAGGATCAACATGTGACCAGGGTTTGCTCGTCGGCGTGAGCTGAAGGAGGCGTGCCCGACCGATGCTGTCATGCTTGTTATGGTGAGCTACCACTCAAACATTGAACTGAAGTATCATATAGATTCTGTAAAACGCTAACCAATAGACTACTATAATGACGCTGGCTTGTAAACGTGATCATCGCGATTATTTGGCGTTTGAAAAAAATAAAACCCATGAAATTATATTCATATGACATGCTGAAACATATGCCACTGACTGTACCTGGAATGAAGACATTTCACACACAACGCCAGAAGAACACCTGCATGTGAACTCCTCCCCGCACCACTGTATATATTAGGGATGTCCCGATCCGATCACGTGATTTCAGACTCGATCGGAATCGGACGTTACATCCCGATCAGGACTCGGATATATATGTATATTATGGGGTGAGGTGAGCAGGGGTGCCGTTTAAAAGGTGCACACTTGCACCGCGGTTCATCTCACATCTGATGACGCATCAATAATATGGGTTGTAACTTGAAAATAATGCTTTATGTATGTTTCTGTACCGTGCTGGCTCCTCAGTACATTACAACAGCGCTAATAAAAGAAAAACGTGGGCAAAACGGTCTATCTGTGTAAACTTTGTTCAATTCATGCGAGTGCTGCCGTATTGTCATTGAATATGAGCGGTCATTTTCACCGTCATCACCCGTGTGTAGAGAAGACGCGAATGAGAACGCGCGCGCTGATCTGTCTCTGTGCATCATCCGAAAGCGCGCACTCGTCTCACAGCGCGCAAATATTGAGTTCTCTTTCAAGTCTTGCAATTAAACGGACCAACTCACACAAGAAGTATGTCAACATATCCATATTGATGAGTATCCAAGCAGACATAGTCTGAATATGCCGTAAGTGAACTTTATACAGTCGAGAAAAACGACGCAGAGCCTTCCATTAGGTCTTAAAGGGGCAGTAGCCTTTACTGCTGTCTGTTTAATGTCAAACAAAAGATAAGGAATCACTCACTGCACAACATTATTGAATAGCTTTTGTAAGGATTAGTCTTTAATTTAAACAGTTAAAAATGTAGCTATTTTACATTTGATTAGCCTACTTTATTCAATTTCTCTACTTAAAAACTAATGTTAGACCTATACAAACTTTTGGGAATTTTTTCGGGATTTTTGGGAACAGATTATTTAATTTAATTTCCATAACTGTTTATTTCACACCAGCATTAATTGTTCTGCATCTGTGAGAGTATGGGCGGGCTTTTGATATCGCCGTTGTACTTCCTGCTCTGCGCAACTCCGGTCCCGGACTTTTTTATATTTACTGTTGCACTAAAATCCAAAAGTGAAGAATTTATGTTATTTATTACTTGATTGTTCAAGCTACCTCACAGAAGTGCTCTGTTTGTTATAGTTGTTGAATGTTAAAAGAAGGTGAATAAAATTAAAAATAAGGAACATCCTGGTTCGTTTTTTCGCTCTTCTTTATTTTTTTTTAATGTATTATAGAAGTATCGAATCGGGACTCGGTATCGGCAGATACTCAAAATCAAATGACTCGGAGGCAAAAAAACCTGATCGGGACATCCCTAGTATATATTTTTACAACCCGCCCCGCACCCGCGACCATTAAATAGACATACGGGGTCCGTGGGTTATGAGACGACTAAGTCGCCAGAATAAGTGCAAAAACGTTTGCGACGGACTACACTTCAAACAAAGACTGTTTACAAAGTGAAACGGGTGTGACGACGCAGCCATGCGCACTTACAAGACGCCTCACACAGATGATGTCAGATTTACAGCCAAATTAAAATGAACTGGAAATACCACATTTGGATTATCATAAACAAGCTCAAAACCAAATTAACGGATACTTGGGGCAAAACTGCCATAAAAAATAATTTATTAATAATACATTTAAAAAGCCCTTGAGTTTAATCTTTATCACACATGCTGTTTAAAAAATGACTAAATGTATATAATGAGCGAGTATATCATGAAGGTTTTTTCCAACCTGTGTATTTGCCTTATCCTGAATCACTATATGGTACACTAGGGGTGGCACAGTTCAAAAAAAAAAAACACGGTTCAGTTCGTATTACGGTTTTCGGTTCTGTACAGTTCTTGTCGTTTTCTCTTTTAATTGTTAACACTCCAGAAATTTACTTCAGCATATGACATTAAGTTAATTATCCACAATTTAGGATACAGTATTTAAAAAAAGTTATATATAGAATTCGTTTCCTAACTGTCTGTCTCCTGCTTACGCTGTCCAACACACTGGCGCAACATTGTTCATTTTTCAACATTGTAATCATGTCAATTTTGTGTGTAACAAGGTTTGTAGATGGGAAGGAAGGAGGCGGGAACCGGCGAACGAAAAATAAATAAACAAAACGAAAGTAAAACCGCGGGCAGCCCCTCACGGACGACTGCCCACACATACACACATAATAAAACGTGGGCAGCCCCTCACGGACGACTGCTCACACATACACACATAATAAAACGTGGGCAGCCCCTCACGGACGACTGCCCACACATACACACATAATAAAACGTGGGCAGCCCCTCACGGACGACTGCTCACACATACATAATAAAACGTAAACAAAACTCAAGAAAACACAACATAAATCCAGGCCTGGTCCTCTCTCGTCTTCCGTTGCCTTTGCTCCTCCTTTTATGCTCCCGTCACATGGCCGCGAGACGAGACCGCTGTGTCATGCAGCTGGCACTCATTAACACTCGTCACCGGCCTGCTCTCGCGGCCCCTCGCCCCGCTGCCTGCCACAATACAATATAATATAATATAATATAATATATATATATATATATATATATATATATATATATATATATATATATATATATATATATATATATATATATATATATATATATATATGGACCCTGACGCGAAGCGGAGGATTAAATATTTTATTTATCTCTTACGCAAAGCTTCCGCGAAGAAAAACAGTTCCAAAACTGCTTTAAGTTTTTATCTATTGCTGCTAAATGTTGAAAACGAATGCTGAAAGGGTTAGTTCACCCAAAAATTAAACCAAGCCTATGATTTACTCACCCTCACGTCATTATAGGTGTATATGACATTCTTCTTTCAGACAAATACAATCAGAGTTATATTTAAAAAGTCCAGACTAACGTTAATCCAAGCAGTAGTTGCAATGTTAGCTGTTTTTGAAGTCCATAAAAAATGCAGCTGTCCGCCAAATAATGTGCTCCACACGGCTCCGATGGGTTAATAGAGCCTTCTGATTCGAATCGATGCGTTTGTGTAAGAAAAATATCCATATTTAAAACTTTCCATTGTAGCCATGGCTGTTTAAGTATTTAACAGCCACAAGATGGCGCCAACGTTAAGCATTAAAGTAGTACCGGTCAAGATAACTCATAGTACCCGTATGAGCGGGTGTTATCTGGAAATAACATACCACTGGAATGCGATTGACCAATCAGAATCAAGTATTTCACAGAGCCGTGTAATAAACAAAGATAACTGCCCCATCTCTTTGTGTGCAAACTGCACTTGATGTGACGGAGTCACGTGACTAAAACCAAAAGACATTTTTAGCCTATAATCCCCAGTGAGACACATACATAATGATTTGGGGAAATAAATAAGAGACTCCATGTCCAGTAGAATAAAATGGAGTAAACCAATTCTTAAATTCGGGGAAAATTGGGTGACAAGATCGCAAAATGCAACGCTTAAATTTGGCTCACCGTACAATTGCAAACCTAATATTTAACTGGTTTATTTCTCTGGTAAAGAAAGCTTCACTCATGTCATAATATTCACATAAAACATACATCATTGCACATGCACATACAAAAAAACTTTTTTGGCCGACCACCCCCGGTGCTACTCAGCCACTGCGCTTTTACGCTACTGGTTGTTTCCAAATGGTGGATGGAGACCTTTTCGGAGTACATAAATCAACAGTGAACAGAATTGTATTATCTGTTCTTTTGTCTTCGATTTTTGTTCCAAATTGCTCTATTAATTGATGTAATAAAATGTTTTCGTGGCTTGTAAAATTAGAGCTTCTGTTACGCTGTGCCATTTTGTCAGTTATGCGAATGATCGTTATAACGGACTTTTGTTTTTTAAATTCACAGTTCCTTTACTTGCGCGAGACCTTTGTATTCACTCGAGTGTAAGTGAAACATTTACATTGTTGCTGTTTAGTTACACTGGATCATTAATGTATTTTCCATGCTTGTGAAATCCGCAGTGTTTACATTGCCTGCTTGATCAGTAACGGTCTCTCTCTAGCACTTTATAAAGACAGAGGACATTTTAAAAGTTTATTTCCTTTATCAGCGAGAGCTCCTTATGTCAGAGAGAGTGTTTCTGGTGTTCAATAAAGAAGGAAATTGAATGTTAGTATTGTTGCTGTCAGTGGCTCATCATGGCGGTGAAAATTAATGGAGGTTTTAATCGCAGGTTAAATACTGCTAATCCCAGATTTGTTAATCTTGGTTTAAAATTAAGTGGTGCAACACAACTAGATTTAAATTAAAGCCTAGATCAACAAATCCTAGATTAGCTCTAAACTGAGCTTAATTTAATCCTTGTTGGTGCAACCCACCCTAAGAGTTTCTTTAGCAGCGGCAGAATGGCAGAAAGACAGAGGGAGAAGAAATATGTTGCAGACAATGGATGACAGTAAGTTAACAAGATGCTATAGATTAAATGGTGTAGGGATTATGTTTGTGACGGATCTTATTAGAGACACGCTAACATCTCTGCCACAGCGCAGGAATGCCATAGCGCCAGAAATGTAAGTAATTGTTACATTACGATATTTGGCAAATGGGAAAATGCAACAATGCAGCAGTGATGATTTAGGTCTGTCACAACCTTCTGTAAGCAGAGTGATCACACAAACAATTACAAGCACTTTCTGAACCTCATATTGTGTCACAGTTCATTTCATTTCCACTGGACATTCCCACCTTGCAGGCTCAAAAAACTGCATTTATGAATATAGCAGGCTTCCCTGGTGTTGTCGGAGTAATCTATTGAACCCACATCCAAATTATTGCACCGTCGGAAGACGAGGAGGTTTATGTTAATAGAAAGAGTGGAACAATGTTTATAATTCTAAGCCAATCAAATACCTTATATTAAACTAACAGCATGGTAAATAATAAAAGGATAATGTGTGTGTGTGTGTGTGTGTGTGTGTGTGTGTGTGTGTGTGTGTGTGTGTGTGTGTGTGTGTGTGTGTGTGTGTGTGTGTGTGTGTGTGTGTGTGTAATAGAACAATTTGCACTTGCAATTTCAAAGTGAAGGCTTAGAATAGACCCTATACTTAAAAGCTCTCCTTTTTTCCCTTTTTTGGACAACCAACCAATCACAGTCTTCAAAAGACTGTGTCATGCGTAGCAACAGGGTCAGCCACGCCTCTTCACTAAGATAAAAGTTTTTGTATTTTCCTTGCTCAGAGATGCTCTCAGATCGGTCCCGAATAGCTCTTAAGCTAAGACTCCTACGTAAATTTTTTTAAGCTAAGTTAGGAGTTTTCTGAGAGGACTCTTAGAATCTTTATGAATACGGGGCCGGGCCCTGAACATTAAAGTGACTTATGTTTTGTGAGCAGCAACAATGACAATTAAACATGGATACAATGGTTTTAATAATTGATACTACGAATACATACGACTAAATAAAGATGGTGGAACAAGGTTAGAATCTGATTGAAGTTGTCACAGTCCTCCAAAGATGTTGCATGTTCTACTTCAGCTAGGTCACTAAACCTTCGAAGACCCCTCAGACTTATTGGCATCGGGCCCCTAATTTATATGTGGCTAAAATCTATCCACCATAAATGTCAGAATTGACTCATTTTTGATCCTGGAGAAAGAGACTCCAGATGCTACATGAACTATATGAGCAGTACATTTGTTACTGTATTTGTTCATCTTTGTTAACGTTAGTTCATAAAAATCCAGCTGTTCAAGGTTTGTTTGTGTTAGTTCACAGTGCATTAACAAATGTTAACAAGATTTTAATAATGCATTAGTAAATGCTGAAATTAACATTAACAAAGATAATTAAATGCTTTATAAGGGCAGTTCATTATTAGTTCATGTTAACTTATGTTGTTTACTAATGTTAACCAATGACCACTATTCTAAAGTGTTACTGATAATGGTACGTTATTTCAGTGATTAGTATGTTACCTAGTAACTTAACCATACTAAGGATCGGTTTGATTATTTTATGATGTTATTTTTTAAAGATAATTTATGAGAGATACGTAAATTGTTAGCATATTACTTAAAGGGGGGGTTAAACACTGAGTTTCAGTCAATCTCATGTCAATCTTAAGTACCTATAGAGTAGGTATATATCCTTCATATCTCCGAAAAGTCTTTAGTTTTATTATATTTATAAAAGAAAGATAGGCTGTACCGAGTCTTTCAGGAAAAAAAACGAGCAGATGGGGGCGTATCGTGTGGGCGGAGCTAAAGAATCACGAGCGTGCAGCTGTTGCATTGAGAGCGTCTGAAAGCTGTGACATCCTCAAACGTGGAAAAGAAAATATTACCCTAATAAACCATGGCTATCAATCAGATTCAACTAATCTGGCTGAAATAAATTGAACAGGAGAAGCAGCAACAGCAGGACGTCCGTCTCTGTGGTATGTACTGTATTTAATAATAATAAAAAAACAGTGGCCTGTCAACATTTGTGTGGGTTTACTCGTGGTTTATGAGGACATGATTCGGTTTATGGACTATTGTATGCGACTAAACTTTAGCAGTAGCAAGCAAAACAGCTTTGCACATCAGACTAGTTTAACGTTATACATAGAAAAACAATGGAGTAATGTTAGGGCATTTGAATGACGAAGCACGCTTTGTGTGAACTTCCCCTAGGTTTATGTTTGGTTTTACAATAAACAAACTGACACCTATATTGGTCAGCTAAACAAATGTAACTAAACACACACCATAGATCGCATGCTCCATTGATAAATTAACTAACGTTATACACGACAGTGTTGTTTACTGATGTTTACTTACGCGACAATAGCCAACAGCAATTTGAAGCAGTTTTACTCACCACCTGTTTCCAAAGCACGACCGTGAACCTTTATCGTTTGGGACCGCTCCGTCAAAAACACACTTCTTTGGTAACATTGTTGATTTCGTGAAGTCCTGTGACAGCAGTGACCGTGGAGATCCACTTTTGCGACACGACCGAAGCGTGATGTTGTGAAGCTTCCCATTATTTTTGCGTTCAAATCGGTTCTAATGCAGCGCTGCCTTCCCGGAATGCAATGCGGACGCGTTAAAAACGCTCGACGTCACCCATAGGAATAAAGTGGAGCGCGGCACGACAAAGTGTTGCACGGACGAGTGGATCTGCACCTTGAGAGCAGTGTTTATGGGTGTCAAGTTTATTATAGTTTTGCTTTTTGAAATTAGTTTTTATTTTAGTATCGTTTTCAATTTTGCTACAAATTTCAGTTTAGTTTTAGTTAGTTTTACAAATGGTTTTGCTAGTTTTAGTTTAGTTTTTATTTTGCAAATACATTTCTATTTAGTTTTTATTTATTTAGTTTCAGTTTTAGTTTTAGTAATTATAGTTTAGCAGAGTTACCATAATGAAGTGTAGAGACCAAATCAAGGTTTTTAAATTCAGCAAAGTTTAATGTTTGCACAGATTAGAGTTTAATCTTACTTCCTTAAGTGAAATAACTTGAAAACAAGCATTATTGTTTAAACCCAGGAAGGTCTTACAAAACATGCATAAAGTTGGGTCTTCACCTTTGAGCAAAAAAGCTTGAGTCAAACTATGACCTATACAAACAACGATCTGGAGATTAAAAATGAAATAAATTATATTTTGATATTAAAAAATTATATTTGATATTTTTGACATAGGCTAATATTCAGAGGATCTATCTTAAAGAACAAAATAAATGCAACGTAAAATATAAAAGTAAAAATGATAAATTCCAGACAAACTCATTCATAACAAAGATGAAATATTGTTAAACAATTAAAAGCTTATTTTAATTTCTTCAGTAGTACAATGTAGGCTAGCAGCGTAAGACCACAGCTAAAGTCATCTGAATACAGCCAACACACACTGTTGTGCTGTGTGTGTGTGTTCCTTGTTTGGCAATACTTGTGAAGACACAAATGTCCTCACTTATATAGTAAAACATGAAAATGACCCACTAGTGAGGACATTAGACTGGTCCTCACTAGTTAAAAAGGCTTATAAATCAACCAAAACATGTGTTTATATAAATCTGTTGATCTGATGTTTCTGTGATGGGTTGGGTTAGGGGATAGAAAATATCATTGACCTGATATAAAATCAATGGAAGTCTATGTAATGTCCTCACTAATATAGTGAAACAAACCTGTGTGTGTGTGTGTGTTTGTTGTGCTATAATTGTAAAGGGGACCAATGTCCTAATTTATCTAGTAAAATATTATGATAACTTATTATTTATAAGCCTTTTTAACTAGTGAGGACCAGTCAAATGTCCTCACTAGTTAAAAAGGCTTATAAATCGGCCAAAACATTTAAATTTAAATCTATTGTTTTGCACGTTCTTGGGATGGGTAGGTATAGGGATTGGGTTAGGGGATATAAAATATCATTAACCGATATAAAATCAATGGAAGTCCATGCAATGTCCTCACTTATAAACAAACGTGTGTGTGTGTGTGTGTGTGTCCTGGTATTCCCTACTTTGTGGGGAAATGTCTCCACACAGATAATAATAGTATTCGTAGTAAATGATTATGATAACACCTTTGAGCCTGTCAATATTATGCAAACATGAAATCTCAAACGCACAGTAGGCTAGTACTTGCTACTAACGTTAGTTGCTGACTTTTGCGCCTGCGTCTCTCGTCGAGTAAGAAACGGCATTCTAAAACAGTGAGCTTAAGTTAAAAGAAGTTCAACGTGCAGCTCATTACCTTGTGTTATTTCCCATTTCACTGCCACGGACGCATTGATTCTTTGTGAACTGCCGTGTGTTGCCTGTCTGCACGCGCCCGTCACAGGACAGCGGTTAATCTCCTCCTCAGATCACTTCACGCGCAGTAGCGCAATATACAGACACTCACTCAACCGCCACAGTCAGATTTTCCACCGCATTAAAGAGAGCTTATTAATAACGAAAACGAATACTTATTTTTGCTAATTATTATTTTATTTCAGTTAGTTTTTTAGTAAGAGTAGTTAGTTTCGTTTAGTTTTAGTTTTTTATTTATTCAGATTTTTTAATTTTATTTCAGTTTACGAAAATGTTTTTTGACCAATAGTTTTAGTCTTAGTTTCAGTTTTCGTTTACGAAAATAACCTTGATGGGTGTCGTGCATTTGTTCTCTTGTTCTGGTCGCTCGCGCGCGCACCCTTCCGGGAGAAGAGCCCGTACGGCCCATACAAGGACATACTCGGAAAAAACTCTCCGAAACTTGTGTGAAACCGGAAGGAGTATTTTTGACACAGAAATACTCCATCAAACGTCCAACTTGTCATGTTTCTTAAATGAGTAGTTCATCATTTACTAAACACTTGTTAATGAATTAATTTATACTAATTTATTAATTTATAAAACCTATGTAAAATGTTAACATATCGCTTGATAATCATTTATGAATGTTTTGTAAATTATTCATTTATCATTAACTAACCACTTATAAATGACTAACAACTGAATGTTATTATAGTGTTACCAAATATAGTAGCTAACTTACCACCACCACCAAAAAAAAACTAACTAACCATAAGTCGATCAGCTATCTGAACTTTTGATGTACTAGTAAAACCCTAAAATTGTTTAACACCTCCCACCATGAAAATTAACATATGCATTTGAACATCATTTAAATAAACACAAACCGTATTGTTGAAACAATAATTTCCAGTGGCCTAGCGCAGCTGAAGTTCCTTTATGCATAAATACTTAAAACATTTACTAAATAGTTCCTTTCTGAATACTGGTCTCATAAACACAGATGAGGAACTAAACTCAGTCCACTCCAGGAGAGAAACTAGAGTTAAAGTTACTTTTCTAACAACAAAAGAGTTAAAAATATAGAAAGAGGTACAACTCAGAAAATCTACAGCGGAGATTACAAAAAAAACATTGATGATGTCTAAGAATATGTCGACGTGGTAAGAGGTAAAGTCGGAAAATAGATCACAGACTCAACGAGTATCCCATCACCTGAACAGGTACTGAGATTAATCATGCATATTTCAGTATAGTCCAAGAATTTAAATTTTTATTTTAATTTTATTTTTTACCACTGACACATTTTTTTATTTAGTTAAACAACTGTAACCATTTTAACTGCACTAAGAATGTCTGGGCTTGTGAATGATGGTATGGATAAAGGTTCGATGATGGATTCAGAAGACAGAATAGAGAAGGCAGTTGATATCTACATCAGCGCCGAGGCTGTAAGAGACATGAAACATAAGAAAAACACGGAGGACTTTAACACCGAAACAATGAAAACTAAAACACCACAACACACAGGTAAATGAGATTAACTACTTATACATTCACTCATAAAAGTTGATGTAAATTGTTTTAAATAATAAAAAAAAGAAAATAGTCTAGCATAATATCTGTCATCTTCAGGAAGTGATTGTGTGAGGAACAGAAGCTCCAGAGCAGCTGCAGTGTGTTTGGGGCTGCTGTGTGTTCTTCTGCTGACTGCAGTCATAGTGCTGTGTGTCCACATCCATACACTGAGCACAAACTACACTGAAGAGAGAGACCAGATACGAATCAACATTACTAATCTTACAGAAATGAGAGATGAGCTACTAAACAAGATCACCAACATCACAGAAGAGAGAGATGGGCTAATAATGAATAAGAAAAACCTGACCAATGAGAGAGTCCAGCTAATATCCAAGAATGAAAACCTGACCAATGAGCGATACTGGCTAAAAAATGAACTTCAGATTTGTGGTAGTTTATTTTAATTTTTTTTAAAATAAATGAGGTTGGGTTGCGATCTCAGTAAATTTGCACACAATCAATGAGTTTACTATCTGTTATAAGTTACAGACAGGTGAGTGTAAATGAGAATAAAAAGCTAATATCTTAACTTGTTCTGTTAATAGATGAATGGACTTACTATCAGTCCAGTTTTTACTACAAATCAAATGAGAAGAAGAACTGGACTGAGAGCAGAAGATACTGTACAGCGAGAGGAGCAGATCTGATCATCATAAACAACAAAGAGGAACAAGTGAGTGAGAGACTGCAGAGAGAGAGAGAGAGAGAGAGAGAGAGAGAGAGAGAGAGAGAGAGAGAGAGAGAGAGAGAGAGAGAGAGAGAGAGAGAGAGAGTGAGTGTGCATAGTCTGGAGTGAGGACAGCAGGGGGCGCTCACCCTGTGGTCTGTGTGGGTCCAAACACTCCAGTGATGGGGACACTGTACTGTCAATGAGCACAGTCCTTTGGATGAGACGTTAAACCGAGGTCCCGACTCTCTGTGGTCGTTAAAAATCCCAGGATGTCCTTCGATAAAGAGTAGGGGTGTAACCCCGGCATCCTGGCCAAATTTGCCCACTGGCCCCTGTCCATCATAGCCTCCTAATAATCCCCATATAATGATTGGCTTCATCACTCTGTCTCCTCTCCACCAATCAGCTGGTGTGTGGTGAGCGTTCTGGCGTAATATGGCTGCCGTCGCATCATCCAGGTGGATGCTGCACATTGGTGGTGGTTTGAGGAGATTCTCCCTTCTATGTAAAGTGCTTTGAGTGCCTAGAAAAGTGCTATATAAATGTAATGAATTATTATTTTTTTATAATTATTAATGTGTATGTTGTCACTAAGATATAATTGTTTAAAATGACTCCTCAGGAATTTGTTAAGAACATTTCTAACAGTGCTGGAGTCTGGATTGGTCTGACTGACAGTGATGTGGAGGGCAGATGGAAATGGGTTGATGGCAGCTCACTGAACTCTAGGTGAGAAATCTCTGAACTGATTAATATCTAATAAATGATTCTCACAGTTAGTATAATATCACACAGAAATCATCACTGAACATCTAATGCTGATCTGTGGTTTCAGCTTCTGGGTGTCTTCAGAGCCTAATGGCAACGGTAATGAAGACTGTGCTTTGACTCAACCAACTGGATGGGCTGATTATCCATGTAATGACGTTTATAGCTGGATCTGTGAGAAGACTATTTTTTAAATGACTTGATATAAAAGCATTATAATTCAATAATTATAAATATGTTAATTAAATATTAATGTAATGCATAAATAGTGTATACACATCTAGTGTTGTGTTTTGTCATTTTCCCAGATTTTATCCATGTCACTTTTATTGTTATTCTATGGAAGCCCTAAACAGCCATGGATAATATAATATTTTTTTTCTTCTTCACGTTTTCTCGTGATCTTCTCCAAGTTATACAACTGTGACAACAGGTGGCAGTATAGAACCAAATAACTGATGGGGTGCGGTAGCCTATCCACCTTACTGTGTTAAGGCTGATTTATACTTCAGCATCGGACCTGCGCCATGTAGACCATGGGCTACAAGTCGATTTTCATTTATACTTTTGTGTCCTTGTCCGTGTCTACGAGCAGTTACACATGCAGAGAGTACCCCTGTGTGATGGCGTTCCGAAGGGTCCAAAAATGACTTTTCTACTTGCACTCGTCTCAATGAATGTGACGCCTGCGTCTTCCGAATTTGATGTCTACGTATGCCTCATGGATAGTTTCCAGTACATTCCACACAATTCATTCTTTATTATTTTTTCCCACTGATCTTCAATTATGTTGTATTAGCAATAAGTGATTTTACCTTGCTAGTGTATATCTTGTTTAGTCCAAATTAGGGCTGAACGATATGGACAAAATTTCATATCTCTATTTTCATGCCAGATATCTCGATATCGATCCAATATGATATGACTACGTGTTCGGTGAAAACCAAGCATTTCTCAGAAAAAAAAAAAAATAAAATAATTAAGCCTACATTTCAAAAATTTGTGTCAGAAAATGTATTGTTTTTAAGCCTTTCGCACGTACGATCACACAGGTGTAATCAGTCTAGGCTGGTCCCTGGAGCGAATGATCAAGTGCATCACATGATCAACTGCTAAATCCAAATGTTGAATTTAGCCAGAGACAGGCGCGCTCAGAGCTGTCATATACCACAACTTTTCAGTGTTTTCAACCACAAATCGTTTATTTTAGTTTTCAAACATATAAATTCACATAAGTACTAAAAAAAACAATACATTTAGAGTTTGTAAAATACACACTGATGTCTATGGAAGAGGTAATAATAATCCTTTTCATTATAATTCGACACGTTTTATTCATATCAGATACACACATCGTGTAAGTAACTTCAATGTTTACTCTATTCTATTCCCAGTTCACCAGCCACTTACTTTTAAGTATTTCGGGAGAAATGGATGAATTCACATGTTGTAAACAGAGGTTGCAAATCCAACAGATCTGATTCTCTGAACTGCGTCTGCGGCACAAACTAACACGGCGGCGCCCATCGCGCATACAGCTCAACTAACGCGGTCGTTATAAATGGGTTTAAACAACAATATACTTCCACTTGCATGTATTTGACAATCGGAATATCATGCCATAGCTAACACATTTGTGAATATTCTGAATAAAAAAGGAAAAATGACAAAAGCAGATCATCATTCATTCAGTGCTGTTGCTGCTGCGGTGTCACGTGACAAGCAATGACGCGTCACCATGGAAACGCCGCCCCTCTCACAATATAATTCCCAAGTCCCTGGTAAGTGTGTGCGCGCTGGCTTTAGCGGTGTATTCAAGGGCACTCGTAAAACTGATGTTTGTTATGACCATAGATATCCATAATAAAGGCTAGATGTCTCGTGCGCGCTGTTGGCCAATGGAGGTCGCCGTCCGCAACTGGCGGCCATCTTGTCACAGGCAGCTCGCTCACTCGTAACAGTGTGTTTTAATGGTGCATGTACTTTTAAATAACCATAACTTGCTAAATTTTCAACAGATTTTCAAACGGTTTCGTTTGTTATAAACGTCAGAGATGTAGTTATGACACTACATACTTATGAATAATTATAACCATGGACTTCAATATGAAAGTAACATTGAACATAACAGATAGGTGCAATGAATATACACACACACAAGGTATTTATGTTAAATCAATTTATAGGCAACTAAAACTGTGTACCGAATGGCAACATGAGAAATTATATATATTTATACACATACAGCTCAGATTTTTTTTTTCCAGAGCCAGCTATATATATATATATATATATATATATATATATATATATATATATATATGTGTGTGTGTGTGTGTGTGTGTGTGTGTGTACACTTTTATAATAAGAATATCACTATTATAATAAAATAATTTTTAAAAAAAATGCAAACTAAGTTTATTTTAACTAGACAAAAGATTGGTTGTCATAAAATCGTTATTGGTGTCCATAAAACCTATATAAATGAACAGCTCGATTGTGGTCTCCGCCCCCTTGATAACGTGCGCGTAAGTTAGCCATGATACACAAGCTGCACGATTAAGTCGTTTATTGAAACGAAAAGCTGCAATTTCAACGTGTTAAAGCATCCAGATTTGTAGCCATGTTAATAACGTTTGTAAGAAACCAAACCATTTGTAAATCCGTCAAGATTTCAGCGAGATAAGAGTATTTATGTTCGGACAGATCACTCATCTTACATCAGGTTCCACAGAGCCCGACAGAAAGCTTGCCTGTGACAAGATGGCCGCCGGTGATGCCGATGGTGACTCCGCCGTAAGACATCTAGCCTTTATTATGGATATCTATGGTTGTGACTGCCAGAGTTGTGTGCAGGGCGAGCGCGGAGAGAGGAAATCTATATCGTCGATATCGTTGCTTTTTTCGATATTAATATCTTGAAAGTTCATATCTAGATATAAATACGATAACGATATATTGTTCAGCCCTAGTCCAAATACGACATTTTAATGTACACAAATTATTATATTAAACGTTTTGTTTGCCGTTGTTTTTTGTCAACAAATCCACATATACTTATGAGTAACTAAGTTTTTTTTACAATACATGACACAATTACTGGTCATTGTAAGATATACAAATTTTCATTTTATAAAAACTTATCAAGAACTATCTGACCATAACCACTGAGAACTATTTATAAAGTAAAATATGAATGGCCACTTGAGTCAAAACTGCTTGATCTGACTGATGTGATCAGTTTAAATTCAGTTATTTTATTTTATTATGTATGTACATGTTTGCAGACCAATTAAGAGGAACCTTATGTACAGATCACTGTGGAAAAATGAGTATAGCCATTAAAGAAGAAACTCTTGCCAGACAAAATGTTATGGTACTGATCACTTGCTGATACAACTTTTCTTGGGCTGTCCCAGTCCATGTTCTTATTATGTGCTGTGTTATAATGGTGAATGATGTTGTGCATTAAAAATGTTCTGATGGCGAGAGCAAGTTATTTATGAATAGTTTTTCGTTAATTTCAGCAGAATATAAATCAAATGTCACGTGTTAAATTCACCAACCCAACTATACTTATGCAAATGTTGATCATTTGGAATAAAAAAAAATAATTATAAGCTAATGCAGCCATGGCCACACTTTAAAAAATGATTAATGAATTGCTTAGCTGGGTCTTCAGGCGATCGACGTCCTCACCTCCCTCGATGGCGGTGCGGTGAAGGGGTACGTGGGAATCCCTCCGGTCGAGCGGTCAGTGGCGATGCATCTGTGTCCCAAGACCGCTGCGGACTGGCGTGGTGCCCCGCGTCTCCCCTCCCGGGCGTGTAAGTTCTCGTCCGGGCTAACCGGCAAGGCTTACACAGCCTGTGGAGAAGCCGCATCGGCTTTGCATGCCATGGCGCTCCTGCAGGTCTACCAGGCCAAAGCGCTCATGGAACTGCACGAGGGAAGTTCCGACCAGGGCGTTATGCAGGAACTGCGTGCGGCGACCGACCTCGCTCTCCGAGCGACGAAAGTCACTGCACGCTCCCTGGGTCGGGCGATGTCCACTCTGGTGGTCCAGGAACGCCACCTGTGGCTGAACCTGGCAGATATGCGTGAAGCGGACAAGGTCCGCTTCCTGAACGCCCCTATCTGTCAGGCCGGCCTCTTCGGCGACGCCATCGAGGACTTTGCCCAGCAGTTCTCGGTGGCCCAGAAGCAGACGGAGGCTATCAGGAACATCCTGCCCCGGCGACCTGCTGCTGCCTCCACCCAGTCGCCGGCCGCAGCTCCCCCGCCTGCTCGTCGCCGAGGGCGTCCCCCGGCGTCCGCCTCCGCCCCTGCCAAGCCAAAGCAGCAGCCTCCACAGGCCAAGCAGGGTGCCGGGCGCAAGGGTGGCGCCCAACCTGTCCAGACCGCTAAGCCTGCCGGCAAGCGCAAGGGGAAGCGGCCCTGAGACAGGCAGCCCAGGGAGGACAGGAGCTGCTCTTCGGGAGATGATGTCCGCATCCCTCCCACACCCCCCGGAGGAGGACCGGGGGGTCCCGACTGGTCCAATACATCTGCCGCCAGCTCTCCGGAGCTCGGCGGTACCCACATACTCACAAAAAGAGCAGTTTCCTATCCCCCTGGGCCCCAAGAGGGTCAGGGTGGCAGTTCACGACGCCTCCGGGCTTTGTCTCTCCCTCCCTCCCCTCCCCTCCCCAGGGGGCAGCAGAGTGGGCTCCGAGGACGCCTCCGGGCCTTCTCACCCACTCTCTGCCTCTCCCGGGAAAGCTCAGACAACACTCCGGGCCGCCCACGGGCCTCCCGAGTCGGGTCTGAGCATCCCACCTGTCTGCCTCCGGGCAGCGAGCAGTCGAGCGGGCTCCGAGGACGCCTCCGGGCCTTCTCACCCGCTCCCTGCTCGCACCAGGAGAGCTCGCGCGACACTCCGGGCCGCCTCCGGGCCTCCCGAGTCGAGCCAGAGCTCTCCGTTGCGCTGCCCCACCCCGGGCATGTCTGTGGTGCCGTTGGTCCCGCTGGTACGGTCCCTGGGAGCGTGGCTACAGCTCCCTCGACCGTCCCGTTGGCTCATCCGTACCATCAGACTCGGCTACGCAATTCAGTTCGCGCGCCGGCCACCCAAGTACAAGGGCATCCTCTTCACCTCAGTGTGAAGCAGCGATGCTCAAGTCTTGCGGTCAGAGATCGAGGTCCTACTGGCGAAGGACGCGATCGAGCCGGTTCCTCCAGCCGAGATGAAGACAGGGTTCTACAGCCCTTACTTCATTGTGCCCAAGAAAGGGGGTGGGCTCCGGCCAATCCTGGACCTGCGCGTCCTGAATCGGGCCCTGCACAAGCTCCCGTTCCGGATGTTAACGCAGAAACGCATTTTCCAATGCATCCGTCCCCAGGATTGGTTTGCAGCAATCGACCTGAAGGACGCGTACTTTCATGTCTCTATACTCCCTCGACACAGACCGTTCCTACGCTTTGCGTTCGAGGGGAAGGCATACCAGTACAAAGTCCTGCCCTTCGGGCTGTCCCTGTCGCCTCGCATCTTTACGAAGGTCGCGGAGGCAGCCATTGTTCCACTCCGAGAACGCGGCGTTCGCATCCTCAACTTTCTCGCCCAGTCTCGGGAGCAGTTGTGCGAACACAGGGACATGGTGCTCAGTCACCTCAGCCAGTTGGGCCTTCGGGTCAACCGAGAGAAGAGCAAGCTCTGTCCTACGCAGAGAATCTCTTACCTCGGTATGGAGCTGGATTCGGTCAGCCAGACTGCGCGCCTCACGGAGGAGCGAGTCAGGTCGGTGTTGAACTGCTTGAATATGTTCAAAGGCAGAACAGCGGTCCCACTGAAACTTTTTCAGAGGCTCCTGGGGCATATGGCATCCGTAGCCGCGGTCACGCCGCTCGGATTGCTTCATATGAGACCGCTCCAACACTGGCTTCATGGCCGTTTCCCGAGGTGGGCGTGGCAGAGCGGCCAGTACCGGGTCCCAGTGACTCCTTACTGCCGCCAAACCTTCAGCCCGTGGTCCAACGCTTCGTTTCTCCGGGCCGGGGTGCCCCTAGAACAAGTGTGCAGGCATGCTGTGCTGTTCACGGATGCCTCATCCACGGGTTGGGGGGCCACGTACAACGGGCATGCAGTTGCGGGTCTGTGGACGGAACCGCAGTTGCATTGGCATATCAATTGCCTCGAGTTGCTAGCAGTACACTTGGCACTGCGCCGCCTCAAGGGGCCGCTACGTGGCAAGCATGTACTGGTCCGTTCGGACAGCACGGTGGCCGTTGCGTACATCAACCATCAGGGTGGTCTACGCTCCCGTCGCCTGTTCCAACTCGCCCGCCACCTGCTCCTGTGGAGTCAGAAGCATCTGAGGTCGCTTCGGGCCATGCATGTCCCTGGTGCGCTGAACCAGACAGCCGACAAGCTCTCTCGGCAGCCAGCACCTCCGGGAGAATGGCGACTCCACCCCCAGGCGGTCCAGCTGATATGGGACTAGTTCGGAGCCGCACAGGTAGACCTGTTTGCCTCTCCGGACTCGACCCATTGCCAGTGGTACTATTCCCTGACCGGGGGTACCCTCGGCACAGATGCACTGGCGCACAGCTGGCCCCGGGACCTACGCAAGTATGCGTTTCCCCCAGTGAGCCTTCTTGCACAGACCCTGTGCAAAGTCAGGGAGGACGAGGAGCAGGTCTTGTTAGTTGCGCCGTATTGGCCCAACCGGACCTGGTTCCCAGAACTTACTCTCCTCGCGACAGCCCCTCCTTGGCCCATTCCCCTGAGGAAGGACCTTCTCTCTCAGGGACGGGGCACTCTATGGCACCCGCGTCCAGACCTCTGGAATCTTCATGTCTGGTCCCTGGACGGGACGCGGAGGTTCTAGATGGACTACCACAAGCAGTCGTAGATACCATCTCTTCAGCTAGAGCCCCCTCTACGAGGCGCCTCTATGTACTGAAGTGGAACCTGTTCGTTGAGTGGTGCTCTTCCCGCCGGGAAGACCCCCGAAGGTGTTCGATTGGTGTTGTGCTTTCCTTCCTGCAAGACGGGTTGGAGCGAAGGTTGTCTCCCTCCACCCTCAAAGTGTACGTCGCCGCAAAAGCGGCGTATCACGACGCAGTCGAAGGTAAGTCCGTGGGAAAGCACGACCTAATCGTCAGGTTCCTCAGAGGTGCGAGGAGACTAAATCCTCCTCGTCCATCCTCGATACCCTCTTGGGACTTAGCTCTAGTGCTCAGAGCACTTCACTGCCCTCCCTTCGAGCCTTTGGAGTCTATTGAGATTAAAATCCTGTCAATGAAGACAGTGCTCTTGACTGCATTGGCCTCTATCAAGAGGGTAGGGGACCTGCACGCACTTTCGGTCAGCGAATCGTGCCTAGAGTTCGGGCCTGGTAACTCTCACGTTGTCCTGAGACCCAGGCCCGGATACGTGCCCAAGGTTCCTACCACTCCCTTCCGGGACCATGTGGTGAACCTGCAAGCGCTGCCTTCGGAGGAGGCAGACCCAGCCCTGGCTTTGTTGTGTCCGGTCCGCGCTCTTCGCGCTTACATTGACCGGACCCAAAGCTTTCGGACCTCAGAGCAACTCTTCGTCTGTTACGGAGGCCAGCAGAAGGGAAAGGCTGTCTCCAAGCAGAGGTTAGCCCACTGGATAGTGGATGCTATAGTCTTGGCTTACCAGTCCCAAGACGTGCCTTGCCCGTTCGGTGTAAGAGCACACTCCACTAGGAGTGTTGCTTCTTCCTGGGCGCTGGCTCAAGGCGCCTCGCTGACAGACATTTGTAGAGCTGCGGGCTGGGCGACACCTAACACGTTTGCTAGGTTTTATAGCTTACGTGTAGAGCCGGTATCTTCCCGCGTCCTCGCCCCTGGTGGCCAGGAGCGCTAAGTGCCCGTTCTAAGTGTCGGCTTGCAACGCCACTCCCGCCCTCTGGGCCGGATACGTGCGTTTATTGTCTCCAGTTGTGTTCCCCGGGAAACCGGCTAACCCTGTCGAGCTCCTCCGTCACCCCATGCGGTGTCAGACGTTACGGACCGTCTGACGCTAGGCCTGCACCCGTATGCTTGTGGAACGTGGTTGTAGGCTGGGTTCCAAATGTAGCGGTTCCCTCACGGCAACCCCATATGTGTATTCGTCCACGGTATCAGCTACCCTTCAGGCTAGCCCCGTGTCTTTCCCTCGACAGAGCCCGCTCTGTCGTCTCTGGGCGTGTTCTTTCCCCCCTTCAATTAGGTTGGAACCACCCCAGAGACTGCCATATGTTGCACTACCCTGCCAGGTTAGTCCTTATGTGTATTCCGCCACCACTCCTTCCCTGAAGGACGTGGCCCCGCAGCGTACCTCTTCCGAGAGGGCACGCTTCCCAGCGGTCTATGGTCACTCTAAGTGGGTCTTGCAGAAACAGCAGTGACTGACCTCCCTGCTTGGAGCCCTGACTTCCGTACCATACTAGACGGGTTAGTGCGCTCAAGCAGGACGCTGGAAGGGTCAGCATCCTGGCGTTTTCCAAAGGGGATCCCAATTCGTCGGTTCAGTTCTGACGTACGTCGAACGTGACCGACTGAAAGGGAACGTCTCGGTTACGTATGTAACCCTCGTTCCCTGAAGGAGGGAACGGAGACGTACGTCCCGTCGCCAGGAGCTGTGCTTCAGCTAGGAGCCCAGTCACGTATTCGGCTCCTCAGTTGAAAAAAGCATTTGATCTACCATTCCACTTCCTATTAATACCCGCGCTGCGGGGCGGAGCGTGGAATGTGTGGATCACATGCCAATCTCCGATTGGCTCGTTTTTATACACTCGAAGTGGATAGGTCTCTGAGGGCAGATCCCAATTCGTCGGTTCAGTTCTGACGTACGTCTCCGTTCCCTCCTTCAGGGAACGAGGGTTACATACGTAACCGAGACGTTTTAAATGATTTCTTATACGACAATTCACCATGACGTCACAACAGTAATAAACGTTCTTCCGGGTGGCAAAAGCCAAAGCGTTCCTATGGCAACGCTAGTAAATTGCTTGGGATTCATGGATGGTAAATGGACTGCATTTATATAGCGCTTTTATCCAAAGCGCTTTACATTTTTGCCTCACATTCACCCATTCATACAACGATGGCGATGTCAGCCATGTAAGGCGCCATCCAGCTCGTCGGGAGCAGCTGGGGTTAGGTGTCTGGCTCATGGACACCTCGACACTTGGTCAGGTGGAACCGGGGATTGAACCACCAACCTTCTGGTTTGTAGACAACCTACATGAACCACTGAGCCACTGCCGCCACATAGCCTACAAGATTATTGAGGGACTGATTAAAGTATATTACAAAGTTTTAATTTAGACACTAAACAATCATATTAACTTGCCATTTTTGTACATTATATGACCCCTTTAAGATATTGCACTATTCCTGGTTGTGGAAGAACACAGTTGCTGCATAAGCTTCCTTCTCGTCCTAATATTAGGAATGAGTGGTTGAACTTGATTTTTAATGAAGTTCCAGCTCACGAGGGGAAGACATATTCACTTCAGTTCACTGCGGGATCGTTTGTAAACAAATCTCCGGTCGATGCTGGATTTGGATCGGACAGGAATGGTGCAACACACGTAAGGAAAACGTGATTTATCATAGACTGTAAAAAAAAATGGACGTAGTATCCGTGACGTCACCCATAGGATTCCGATAAGCCGCTCTGAAGCTTAAAGTATGGGTGAGCTGGGCGTTGCCATCTTGTGAGCAAGTCATCGCGTATAACTCCCAGATAACAGAAAATGGGCAAAAAGGCGGGATGTGGGCGGAGCTTAGGTGACGCAATGACTATAGACGGCAGATGAATGGATATCCACTTGTAACCACACCCTTAATTGAATTTACATTTAGGCATTTGGCAGACGCTTTTATCCAAAGCGACTTACATTGCATTTTTTAAGATACATTTTTTCAGTTCTTGCTTTCCCTGGGAATCGAACCCATGACCTTGGCTTTGCTAGCGCCACACTCTACTGTTTAAGCTACAGGAAAGCTGTAATTATGCAGAACTTTAAGGCTTTATATAATGTAAAAGAATGAGTTATAAAATAATTCACCCCCCTCACAGTTGTCATGAAGATCAAAATTAGCCTTATAGGCAAAAAACACAATTTGTACCAGGCTGTAAACATGTTTTTTCTCCTGTAAAGTTGGGCATTTTAACATGGGGCTCAATAAGATTTTGCTCCCTTCTGGAGCCTGTCCCTAGTGGCCAGTTGAGGAATTGCAGTTTACATTACTTCCGTATTGGTCTCAAGAGAGATCGCGGGAGGTTTCCGCTGGGTTTTTATATGTAATAGTACCGCATTGTTAGGGCCCAAGCCCTGAAAGGGCGCAGAGCCCTATTGTTCTTCTAAGGACAATTTTGTTTTTTCGACTATTCAGGCACTTTCGGGGCCCTTATCATGCTCGAAAACTCTTGAAACTTTGCACACACAACGGAATCTGCGGCCACCAGGCTTGGCAGGGGGGCTCAACAGCGCCCCTTTAATTGGGGTCTGAAAACTTGGTCCATATATCAAACACACTTGCACGTAGATGTACGAAACTCAGTACACATATAGATCTCATCGGGCCAAACAACTTTCGTGCTCTACGAAAGGAAAATGCATGCTCTGGAATTTAACATACTCCTCCTAGGCAATTGATCCGGTCAGTGCCAAACTGCAGAAATTAATGTACAGGTTTTCAGACTGTTTTGCAGGGCAAGTCAAATCGCCAGCAGATCAGTCTGGGTTTACCCAGTCTAGTTTATAAGTACATTTTATAATAAACATTATAATAAACTTCCATAAAATTTAGACACGCACCTTACTCTTACCTGACACTAATATTAAAATCATTGCTGCAGTTTCTGTGATTTGGCTCCATTTGTTAATTTTGTAATTAACATTTATTTTTTATTGGATGCCACAAATATTGAAATGAAAGCATGCTTAATTGCATAAGATTGTAAGTAGCTAAGGTAGGTCAAAAACACATGAAGAGAAGTGTTAGGATAATACAATATCACCATTCGGACGGTATTCTGCGCTCATTTGAAATTGACGTGACATCAATTAAATTTAATGAATCAATTTCTTGTCAGATGATCTCATAGATGTGACTGTTGTGGTTCATAGTCATAGCAGCACCAACTGCTGCAGTAAATGTGGTGAATTCAACTTCATCTGTAGGGCACTAACAATATAGTTTTGAATAATTAGTTTAATAATTGTGTTAATAAAAAATATAAAAGGACCTTGAATTAAATACTGGCCTTCTGGACTTACAAAATTTTGAGCTGCAAAAGATAACTTTGCACATATTTGAAAATTACCTATTATATCATATTACATTAGAATTCATCTATATTTAAATTACAACACGGGTGTGGCTTGTGTCATAGAGGCACCAGCTGCTGCGGTAAATGTGGAATATTTGAGCGATTTTAAAATACTCCTGTTTAAATGCATATTGCATGTCGTGCACAATTTGTCTGAAGCCACCGGCTTGGGCCCGTCATAGCTGCTCACAGCTTTAATCATAGATCATTTTGCTTATGTGTACGCGTCTAACAGAGCATAACTTTAGCACGCTGGACTCCTGCTGGACACGTATGGGCCAGGGCTCGCAAAGACTCTTATTCCGTTCTTGTTCTGCTATTCTCCCTCTCAAGTTGACATCTGAAGGGCAGTGTGCGCGCCGAACGTCTGTGTGCACGCGGTTCTCACTTATATTGTCCGATCATGCGGGCTATGTGTAATATAAAAATAATAGTCCAATCAGTAGCAGGTTGATGAAAAATAAAACATTGTGTTTGTTTGATTAAAACATTTACAAGCCCTGTGATCGAGATAATCATTCCTGTTGCCGATTCTCCCTCATTCTCTCCTCTCTCGTGTCACTGAACTGAAAGGGGAGCTTAAGCTCATTAAATATGCAAATATTATCCAATCCTAGCCGTCGGCGTTTACTTACAAATCTCCAGTGCTTGCACGCCCATCAAAACCCAGCGGTTTGTAGAGAGCCTCAAAACCAGTGTAGAAAATAGCCTATTACTTATTAGTTATGATGTTTTTGAATGTAAACACCACACAAACATCATTAGTTGACCTCAGACAACAGTTTAAAAAAATAAAAAAGCCAGTTCATGAGATCTTTAATAAAACAATGAATAATAAGTTCTGTCATCTATATCAAGGTATTTTTGTCTGGTATCGTATCAGTCATAATTTTGGTATTGTGTTAAATTATATGTTTTTAAGTAAAATAGCTGAAAATTATTTTGATAAATTAGTCGATAGATTAATCGATATAAAAATAGTCGTTAGTGGAAGCCCTATTAGAAAGCACAAGCAGGCATCAACCAGCAGACTGGTAGGCTGATAGACACTTGCATTCAAACGCTTCATGTGTATCTGTGCAAGTGCTCTTGTGAAAAGTGTCATTGATGTATATTTACAGCATATTTGTGAAACGCTGATCATTGTAGCCAATCACAAACATATTTGATGAGCGCGTGAGCACAATGACCAATCAGAGGTGTTTACGATTACAGCTCAGCATCGCTGAAAACATCACATTTTTTAAAATGTCAGTACCAATTTGGTATCGCAGTGAGGATTTTTGACAACACTTACACATACAAATTTGCATTTGCCTAATAAAAGCTGCTGGTCAACCACACTAAAAATGTCATGGCCTCAAGTTCACCAATCCCATTGTTGAATATTGTCACATTTGTGTTAACTTCCTATTTGTTGCAAGTTCCTTTTTGCATAAATACATGAAATATTACTGCATACACACAGACATCACGAGTAAAAAAATGCACCTCAGGAGAGATATTAGTTAGCTGTTTGACTTTGACATAGCTTTGTTTAATACTTCACATTTACGGTTCATAGTTAAAAAAGTTGTAGCCACTGCACTGGAAATGCCTGGGCTTGTGAATGATGGTATGGATAAAGGTTCGATGATGGATTCAGAAGACAGAATAGAGAAGGCAGTTGATATCTACATCAGCGCCGAGGCTGTAAGAGACATGAAACATAAGAAAAACACGGAGGACTTTAACACCGAAACAATGAAAACTAAAACACCACAACACACAGGTAAATGAGATTAACTACTTATACATTCACTCATAAAAGTTGATGTAAATTGTTTTAAATTAAAAAAGAAAAGAAAATAGACTATCATAATATCTGTCATCTTCAGGAAGTGATTCTGTGAGGAACAGAAGCTCCAGAGCAGCTGCAGTGTGTTTGGGGCTGCTGTGTGTTCTTCTGCTGACTGCAGTCATAGTGCTGTGTGTCCACATCCATACACTGAGCACAAACTACACTGAAGAGAGAGACCAGCTACGAATCAACATTACTAATCTTAAAGAAGAGAGAGATGAGCTAATAATAAATAAGAAAAACCTGACCAATGAGAGAGACCAGTTAATATTCAAGAACAAAAACTTGACAAATGAACTTCAGATTCGTGGTAAAGTTTCTTTAGTCTATGTAGTTATTTTCAATACAGCAGACATTTTAAAAGTTGGATTGTGATCTCAGTAACTTTCAGTTTACACAATCAATGAGTTTACTATCTGTTATAAGTTACAGACAGGTGAGTGTAAATGAGAATAAAAAGCTAATATCTGAACTTATTCTGTTAATAGATGGATGGACTTACTATCAGTCCAGTTTTTACTACAAATCAAATGAGAAGAAGAACTGGACTGAGAGCAGAAGATACTGTACAGCGAGAGGAGCAGATCTGATCATCATAAACAACCAAAAGGAACAAGTGAGAGAGAGATTGATGTGCATTTATGGTGTTCAGAAGCTAAATGAGAGATGGTCAGATGAAATGTGTATTGTCTGTTTATGATATAAATGTGGAACTGTTTCATCTGCTCAGGATTTTGTTAACAACATATCTAATAGTACTTCAGTCTGGATTGGTCTGACTGACCGTGATGTGGAGGACAGATGGAAATGGGTTGATGGCACCAACATGACCTATAGGTGAGAAATCACTGAACTGATTAATATCTAATAAATGATTCTCACAGTTAGTATGATATCACACAGAAATCATCACTGAACATCTGATGCTGATCTGTACTTTCAGCTTCTGGTGGTCTCAAGAGCCTAATGGAGGTTCATCACAGAACTGTGTTCTGGCTGTGGATCATGACCGAAACTGGCCAACTATATTGGGGTGGATTGATCATTTATGTAATATAGCTTTTCAATGGATCTGTGAGAAGAATATTTCCCAACTCATTCTGCCATAGGAACATCACACACCTTTTTTGAAACAAGTTTAACAGTACAAAGCGTCTGTAATAATTGATTTAATAATAATTGATTTTAATAATTGAATTAAGTGTTTCTTAAGCTTGTTCCTGTAGGAAATAGCTGATTTATTTAAACTAATAACTGGATTGCTCAATCATGACGTCATAAAAAGTGAAGCCACCATGCATATTGATATATGGTATTCCACCATGTTCAGGTATTCACTATTTCTGTATACAATACAAATATAATAATTGTGTTTAAATAATATAAAGTACACATCTGATCTTATATTTAATTTATTTTCATGTTAAACATCGGAACAGATTTTTATCTCTCAGTCTCTCAGTGCTTTTAAACGAGAAAATTCTATCAAATAAATTACATTTACTATAACATGTAAATAAATATGCATGGATTTATTTTATAGAAATATTACACAAACATATGGTAATTTATATCTATTTACAAAAGTATATGACATCAAGCTTAAAGGGTTACTTCAGCGATTAGCATATGGCTTTGTATCAGTAGAAACCCTGGAGTATATTCAAATGATCGTGCTCCCCCCTCATATCCCCGAGACAAGAGATTTACGCATTTTATTTCTGGAAAAAAAATTTGGCCAGAGGCTAAAGACTACAGCCAGCAGAGGCAGCCATTTCCGCATGTTTTCAACTCGTGAATGGGGGATGGAGATCACACTCACAGCTCAGCTCGCAGCCGTGGGCATTCATGGAAACGGAGCGGCTGGCGGAGCAAAGTGAGTGTTTGAACTTCTCAAATTAATTCCTATTAAAAATGAAGCTTCCAAAGGCATGAACTGAAAACACATCAGACTGAACATGCGCTGTAAACAACTGCTGCGAGCGTGGACGTGTTTACCTCAGCTCTCATCACGAGCTCATTCTGCTCATTGATCTGAATGTAATCTGACTCCTGCTCCGTTTGTGCTGACACTTCCTCAGCGGCTAAATCACATTATGTTCTCTAACTGATCTGATTTTATGAAAATGAACGCGGCCGCTGTGGGAAATTGAAAGTGATCCAGTAGCGGTGGCTTTAGGAGGGGCCTCGTAGGGCAGCAAAGTATTCTGGGAATTGTCATCTTTCATCACCATGAGACAAAAATAAAATTCTTTTTTCTGTCTTTTCTCAGTCTAGAAAGCACCAAATTCAAAAATAATTTCACATTTCTACTACATTAATGACGCAGTTTAAATACAGATTCATCTTCCCAGCGCTGAAGTACCTCTATTAAATTAAATTCCTCTTATATGACTGACTCAAGTTCCATCTGTTAATGTTGCAGTGTGTTCTGAATGAATGTATTTAGTCAGGCCATCCTTAAAAATATTTTGGTTTGCAGTAACAGTTAAAAAAAAGGTACGTAGGTCTATTTTTTTCTAGTTTCAATGTAAAAAAAGTACAATTTTGGTGATGGTGATTATGTAGGTATGAATTGAAATAAATTAGCATATCGTGATGTCACTGACTGGGTCTTCAACCCGTGTCTTTGGTCATATCATTGCAAACAATTTTGATGCAGGCAGACCACCAAAAAAATCAAATCTTTTTCAAAAACATGTTTATTGAATGAATTTTAGGTGCATTCATTAAGAACAGGTTCCAATCAGCAGCTAGCTGTCATTGTAAGCCCAACTCCATGTATTGCCTACTCCATGGTAATGTACATTAAAAGTTTTAAATAATGAGCGCTAGAGCTGGGCAAAAAAAAATAATCTATTTTTCAATTAATCGTTTTTTAAAATCTGGTCGTTTCAGAATCGATTCTCAAAGGCCACGAATCGATTTTTTTCAATATTTATTTCCACTAACATTGAACATAAGATTAACTTAAATCTAATTACTAGTCTTCTCCACTAGATGTCACCCATTTGCCTTGATGGTACATAGGAACAAGAGGCGCACGTCATTCATTCAGTGTTTAAACGGCAGCTTCCGGTGCGTTGTTGCCTTTTGTAATGCTTAGGTGAAATACTGTAATACTAAAAATCTGCGGAAACATTTGATGTGACACTACCCAGATGTTGGAAAACCCCCACAGAGCACACAACCGCTAAAAATAGATCACATAACTTACACGCGAATGCTTGCCTTGCATCATGATCAAACTTGAGCATTCACTTAAGCGCCTACATTAAACATTATAGACATATTCAAATCAACTGAGTCAACAGACAGTGCAGGACCAATAATTCAAGCATAATAGCTTATATTATAAACAGATTTCCTCAAATAAAAGTTAGCCCACATAAGTCAGCCCGTTAAGGTATTGTTGTCCGTTACCACGGAAACTACTTGTGTCCAGGAATTGAACGTGCTTCTCGTGTATGAAAAGTAAATGCACACATGATAGGCGGCAAAATCACAAGAAAAGCTTGACGTGTAATGTAAATTGCTGAAAATCATCCAATATCTTTTTTATGTTTTAGAATAAATATATCAAAATATCCATAAAGTTATTTTCAGATAAATTTTTTACAATAAAGTTGCATCAAAATTGTATTCTATTTAACAATTGAATGGATTTGAAATACAGAGATGGGTTCTGTTTTAATGTACCCAGGTGTACCTAAAATTAAAAAAAGAGTTTAATATACAGGTTTGTGGCTGTTCATTTCTTTTTAATTACCTACTTGTAAACTTATGTTCACTGTTCATTTTTATAAATACCTATATTATTTGTATTAAATATATATTCATTTGAGTTTGAGAATCAAAAATCGAATCGAAATCGAAAATAGAATCGATTTGAGAGCTTGTGAATCGAAATTGAATTGGAACATCTGAATCGATACCCAGCCCTAATGTGCACAAAAATGTAGGCTCAAGCTATTTCACTAGCATATCTCAAAATTCTCCATCTCATACACTACAGAAGTTAGCTTCTAACGTTAACATGAAGGCTAGTAGGTTAAGCATGCTAGCTTTAAATAAAAAAACCCTGCTCTTCTACTCAAGAATGCAATGACGGAAACACTTATAGGTTAGAAACACTGTTAAAGTATCCTTCTTTCACCTCAGAAACAATGCCAGATTTGTCCAATGTTCAATTTTTACTGTGGCAGAAAAGCTTATTAACACATTCATCTTTTCTCGCATTGATTATTGTAACTCCTTGCTGGCTGGAATTCCAAAGACAAATCTCAATAAATTACAGTTGGTTCAAAATTCCGCGGCACACATTTTAACTGGAACCAAATTTCGGATTGATTTTAAAGTTTTACTACTGATCTACAAAGCATTAAATAATTTGGCACCACAATATTTGACTGACCTTTTGACACCATACACCCCAGTTCGAAATCTTAGATCCACCAATGCTGGTCTTTTATCTGTCCCTGTAATCTATGGGGGATAGGGCTTTTTCAAATATTGCACCTAAACTCTGGAATTCCTTGCCTGTAGAGATATGAAATGCAAAATCGTTGCACATATTCAAATCCAGTTTAAAACATTCTTTTTTTAGGGAAGCTTTTATGTAATGTTATTTTGTTTTGTTTTTAGTTGTATTTTTTATTTCAGAATTTCTTATATAGTTATATTTTGTTGTGGTTTTTATGTTCTTATGTACAGCGCTTTGAGAAGCTGCTTTTAAAGGCTCTATATAAAATAAAGTTATTATTATTATTAAGAGCGAACAGCTGACTCATGACAGTGAATGAGAGTATGAGATAAAGCGAACACACAGGACATAGTGTGACATCCGTTAACCAATAGTTCGTACATACAACATACCTTGTATGTAAAACTTTGTTTGTATGTAGGCCTAGGCAATATATAGATTTACTAGGGATGCAACAATACAGTAAGTCCATGGTTCAATACATACCTCGGTTTTTAACCATGGTTTTAAGTTCAGTTTTTTTTTTTTTTTTTTTGCAATTCTATTTTTAGGTGACAGGAACAGAAAGAGGTTAAGGAGAAAATCTTTTTTTGCAATACTTTTTCTTTATTTTACTTAAAAGACTTGAAAACCCTCACTTAAACATGTACTTAAAAAAAACCTTGTATACATTCCTAGTGTATTGTATAATATAAACAGTGGCAGCTCTGAGATGTACATGTACATAAATTGAATGAATGTAGGCTAAAACTACATAGTCTTAAATATACATTGATTAAAAGCTACTGTATTACATTTTTTTACGGGTGACCTTTCTTTTTAAGGACAAGTGTTCATTAGGCTGCGCGGCTGTCAATACAAGACATGCTCACATCTCATATACAGATGCACGCGATTTTACTTTCACTTTAAACATAACCGACTGTGTTTGTCAGGAAAATAAGTATTTAAACACCCTGCTATTTTGCATGATTATGTTCTCCCACTTAGAAATTATTGAGCGGTCTGAAATTGTCATCGTAGGTGCATGTCCACTGTGAGAGAAATAATGTAAAAAAAAAAAAAAAAAAATACAGAAATCACAATGTATGATTTTTTAAACGATGTATTTGTATGATATATCTGCAAACAAGTATTTGAGCACCTGATAAAACACACACCGCAGGAGGGATTTTGACCCACTCATCCACACTTCTCTAGATCAGTCAGGTTTCTGGCCTGTCGCTGAGAAACACAGAGTTTGAGTTCCCTCCAAAGATTCTCTATTGGGTTTAGGTCTGGAGACTGGCTAGGCCACGCCAGAACCTTGATATGCTTCTTACAGATCCACTCCTTGGTTATCCTGGCTGTGTGCTTTAGGTCATTGTCATGTTGGAAGACCCAGTCTCGACCCATCTTCAATGCTTCAACTGAGTGAAGCAGGTTGTTTCCCAAAATCTCACAATGCATGGCCCCGGTCATCCTCTCCTTAATACAGTGCAGTCGTCCTGTCCCATGTGCAGAAAAACACCCCAAAGCATGATGCTACCACCCCCATTCCTCACAGTAGGGATGGTGTTCTTGGGATGGTACTAATCATTCTTCTTCCTCCAAACACGTTTAGTGGAATTATGACCAAAAAGTTATATTTTGGTCTCATCTGACAGGCCTGGACATGTGCTGGTTTAAGCAGGGGAACCTTCCATGCCATGCATTTCAAACCATGACGTCTTAGTGTATTACAACAGTAACTCTTTTCAGGTCATTGGCCAGCTCCTCCCGTGTAGTTCTGGGCTGATTTCTCACCCATCTTAGGATCATTGAGCCCCCTAGAGATCTTGCATGGAGCCCCAGTCCGAGGGAGATTGCCAGTCATGTTTAGCTTCTTCCATTTTCTAATGATTGCTCCAACAGTGGACCTTTTTTCACAAAGCTGCTTGGCAAATTCCCCATAGCCCTTTCCAGCCTTGTGGAGGTGTACAATTTTGTCTCTAGTTTCTTTGGACAGCTCTTTGCTCTTGGCCATGTTAGTAGTTTGATTCTTACTGATTGTATGGGGTGGACAGGTGTCTTTATGCAGCTAACGACCTCAAACAGGTGCATCTAATTTAGGATAATAAATGGAGTGGAGGTGGACATTTTAAAGGCAGACTAACAGGTCTTTGAGGGTCAGAATTCAAGCTGATAGACAGGTGTTCAAATAATTATTTGCAGCTGTATCATACAAATAAATAGTTAAAAAATCATATATTGTGATTTCTTTTTTTATCTTTTCTTTTTTAGATTATGTCTCTGACAGTGGACATACACCTATGATGACAATTTCAGAGCCCTCCGTGATTTCCAAGTGGGTGAACTTGCAAAATAGCAAGCTGTTCAAATACTTATTTTCCTCACTGTATGTGTGTATTTGACAGTATTAGCGCAGTAAGACTACTTAGTCCAGTTAGTGCGGGCGCTCAACCCAAAACAGTAAATAAGCATGCAAATTAAATGTTTAACTGGAAAGGCTTTAAAACGCATGCAAATAATGAAACTTTGTGAATAACTATAGTGTTCTGTGAGTATAACTCTTTGACACCAGCCTTTCAAGCGTGGCTAAACACCACCTAACTTTAGTGCATATGATTACGCGCTGATATGAGCAAATTTCCAATCATATACACTAAAGTTAGGGGGTGTTTAGCCACGCTTGACAGGCTGGTGTCTATAGACTCACAGGCTCACGGTCTTAACGCAAATTTACAAGTCAGTCAGACTAAAAGCAAAAAAAAAAAAAAAAAAAATGAGTCGGTCCTAAATTGACCGGGTCGGTTGGGTTACAGCAAACAAGAATATTTTTAAGGATGGCCTCAGGTGAAGAGAAAAACAACAACTGATTTAACATAAATAAAGTAGGCCTACTTTACAAACACACACATTCCCTGATAAACATTAGTGCTAGTTCACCTCAAAAATGCATAAAGAGAACTATCCGTTTAATGGAAGTGTATGTAAGATTGCGGCCAAAACTGGTACTGCAAGTGTATCCCCTCTCCCCTCCCCCTGACTCAAGGTTGCCAGATATGCTGGCAACAAAGAAGCTCATACAGGTTTTGAACAACATGAGGGTAAATGACAGAATTTTCATTTTTGGTGAACTATCCCTTTAAGAAGACCTGAGTGGCTTGGATGAGAAACTTTGCAATAATTACAGCATCAATGGATATCTTGGGTCACACCCTGTAGGAGAAAGAAAGGGAATAATTAATTTAAAAAAAATCAAATTATGCTCTTTAAACATTTTATCTATATTAAGAATGTACTTGCATGTGTGAGTAAACTAAAGTTGCAAACTGAAGTAGTTTTTTTAACCCTATATTGTAACATACATGGCTTTCTTTCTCTTGCTGTTTATAATTCATCCCACTTGAAAACAAGCGCCATTTTATCATAGTATTCGTGGTTATTTCGTTCTCTTAACTTTAAGGGACAATTTCACAAGTTGGAACACGAAAAATCACGTTCAATACAACCACATAACCCTCATTAGTGGCCTACATTAGACGTATGACATGTTTCAGTAAATTTGCTCATATACAAATCAACACCTTGTCCTATAGCTAATGAGAGAGACGTTAGTTTCATATGAGCATTAATTCGGTGACGACTCTGACCAGTGAACTTGACAGACATCACTTAAATAGCTAACGTCAATCCCTATTTCCCTTGGATGAATTTACTTCTAACTTACTTCACTTACGTTGAAGCTTTCTAACGTTAAATATCCACACAAGCCTAATATGTTCGACACATTTGTCTGCAATTTAATCATTACCACTTACCTGACGCGTGAACTTCCCCCTCAAAATCGCTGCTGCTGTCTCCTGGTGAAACCCGCGAACTGCGCAGTCCTTTGATCTGTAACAATCCTTCCACAAATACTGATCCTTCCGCGATATCAAACAAGCAATATAGATCCTTCCGCATGATATTGGAGAAGTCAGACGAGCTCTTGTAAGTATTCATTAAAATTAGACAGATTAAATGCAACAAACTAGCTACATGTGTTCATGAATTATATATTTTTTTAAATATGTAATAGAAGTGTTGTAGGATCCATCTTCTTATCATAATGCAGATACTATCATTAAAAAAACACGGAAAATACTTCTAATTTCACAAATGTTGTTCTGATAGGCTATTACCAAATGTTTCTTACAGCCCATTTCAACAGCACAAACAAAAATCTATTTACTATAGTAAACTATTGTGTGTAAAATATTGTTTTGGCCTTAATATCCTACTTTTATAAAATATTGACTGGATTCGCGTTTTTTAGTCCAGTCAACATTTGCAATTCTAAATGTTAACTGGATTTGAAAATATTAATTAATTTAATTAAATTGAATTCATTTAAATATTAATTAAATATATTTGTGCAGACTTAATATAATGTCTTCTTAACTAAGCACAAGTAAGAAAACTTGTTCAACATATATTTTTTTGCTCTTCCAACACTTTATTAATTGGCGTTTTTAGAGTGTACCTCAACAAATTTGGCCCAAAAGTTACTGAGTAGATACATATTTTAAGTCCACCTCCTTGAAAATCATCAAATAACTCAATTATTAAAGAGCGTATAAATGCAGCCACTGCTAAAACATAAAATGATAAGCGGTCTGGACTTTTGATGAACCAGCAAAAATCAAAACATTTTAAACCTGCAATAGTTTTCCAATAATACTCACTGGCAAAATGAACAAGCACAGATGAATTTAAACAAAGACACTGAATGATTATGTCTGTATTTAAATCCCATTAAAATGAACCCAGTGAGCTGAAGTTCCTTTGTGCATAAATAATTGAAACATTTCCATAAAACTGTTCCTATTGCATAAATACTGGCCATACAAACACAGATGAGAACACTCCAAGAGAGTAAACTAGTTCTAGCATCCTGCATCACTGAAACTGTCTGAAAGTGTAAATGAAAATATAGAATGGAGTATGACCTGCACATAAATGAACCAACCACTGATGGGATCTATGAAAATAATGACGATACTGAAGATACGATTGGAAAAGAGATCACAGACTCAACTCAAGGAAAATCATCTGAATTCACAGGTACTGAGATTAATAATTCACTTAGTTTGCTTGTTTTCAGTTAATGTGAACTGAGTTAAGTGCAAATAAAGAGAATAACATGATGTTTGTTAATCTTCAGAAAGTGATTCTGTGAGGAACAGAAGCTCCAGAGCAGCTGCAGTGTGTTTGGGGCTGCTGTGTGTTCTTCTGCTGACTGCAGTCATAGTGCTGTGTGTCATGTTCACTCAAGAGAGACAACAGCTCATATCCAAGAATGAAAACCTGACCAATGAGAGAGTCCAGCTAATATCCAAAAATGAAAACTTGACCAATGAGAGAGTCCAGCTAAAAGTAGAGAAAAATGATCTTCAGATGAGTCTTGGTAAAATGGGTGAGTTTATTTTGCCATGTTAGTAGTTGTTATATTGCATATATGCAATTATATAATATGATCTGTTAGTATTTAAAGGTATTTGTAGTAAAGTGTAATTCTAGTGCACAGAATGAGCAGTTTCTACAAAATACAATAACATGTAAAACTTTATTCTTTTAGTATAACTGAAACATTCATGAAAGTCACGTGTGATTTTAAGTGTGTAGGTACATTCCTTTAGCCTGACGTGGTCATACTCAATTCTAGTAAGAATATGAGTCTGAAACTGCTACATTGGGCTGAGATTGAGGCGTGTTTCAACCGAACCAGGAAAGACCTCAATTGGATAGACCTACAACCAATCAGAGCAACGAAGCGATGTTAACAGAGCTCAACTAGCCTAGAAATCTAGACGCACCCTAGCGGCAGCAAATTTAATCTGCCCGCAAGTGTCGTCTAGGAACTCTCAATACCCTTCTGAGCTGTATTCCTCACAATCTGGACGGGCCACATCGTGTCTAGAGTCGGCGGGCGGGGCCATAATGACGACGGCCGAGTTGCTTTTGCGTGCTTCTAGTAAACACAGAAACTGGCGAACGGCGGCGGTCTTTCGAATCAGCTTTGACCGCGACTCTGGAAGACTTGGAGTTAAGCTTTTCTCTGAGAAAAGAACAAAGAACGGCACTGAAGTCATTCTTAAAAAGGGAAGATGTGTTCGGAGTTTAGCCGACCGGATACGGCGAATGTTTAATCTGTCAGCGAGCTCTGCTTCACCTTTGTTGCTCGCGCTATCCTATCGCATGCAGAGGGAGTTTGAAAGACAACCGTTTATCCCGCCCCCTCGGATTGAGCCCTGTCAATGGTGAGTTTCCAGACCAAACATCTTGATGTGGGTCTGGCTTGTCAGGCTAGAGCTCAACTACACTGTGTTGCCAAGTCTGCATTTTTTCCGTGGGTTGAAACGACTATTATGTGATATATAGACCCTTGAGTGCGATTTTTACCTGGTTAGTATATATTTATCTGGTTGTGTTAACAGATGGATGGATTCACTATAAATTCAGTCTTTACTTCATTTCCTCTGAGAAGAAGAGCTGGACTGAGAGCAGAAGATACTGTACAGAGAGAGGAGCAGATCTGACCATCATAAACAACCAAGAGGAACAAGTGAGTGTGTGTGTGTGTGTGTGTGTGTGTGTGTGTGTGTGTGTGTGTGTGTAGTCTGGAATGTGTATGTTATCACTATGATATAATTGTTTAAAATGACTCCTCAGGATTTTGTTAAGAACATATCTGATGGTACTTTCGTCTGGATTGGTCTGACTGACAGTGATGTGGAGGGCAGATGGAAATGGGTTGATGGCAGCTCACTGACCTCTGGGTGAGAAATCACTGAACTGATTAATACCTAATAAATGATTCTCACAGTTAGTATGATATCACACAGAAATCATCACTGAACATCTAATGCTGATCTGTAGTTTCAGCTTCTGGGCGTCTTCAGAGCCTAATAGCAACGGTGATGAAGACTGTGCTTTGACTCAACTAACTGGATGGGCTGATTATCCATGTAATGACGGTTTTAGCTGGATCTGTGAGAAGACTATTTTTAAATGACTTGTTATAAAAACATTAAAATATAATTCAATAGTTATAAATAAAATGTTAATTAAATATTAATGTAATGCATAAATAGTGTATACACATCTAGTGTTGTGTTTTGTCATTTTCCCAGATTTTATCCATGTCACTTTTATTGTTATTCTATGGAAGCCCTAAACAGCCATGGATAATATAATATTTTTTTCTTCTTCTCGATTTCTCGTGATCGCGAGATAACAAAAGTTATTTTCTTTGTGATTATGACTTAATCTTCTCTTACACAACTGCGACAACAGGTGGCAGTATAGAACCAAATAACTGATGGGGTGCGGTAGCCTATCCACCTTACTGTGGACAACTCCAGCGAATATTTAAGTTTATCTTGATCGTTATATCTTTGTGAGTACAGTCTATAGGGAAAAAAACGAACAGGATTGGTCCTTGCAACACAGAGTTATTACAGTTAATGCCGAGAGCCCCCCGAACGTGTCCGAAAAAAGCGGATTTCGATTCTGTACTGCTGAACCGAGAACCGCTGCATGTTCAGTTAGACACACATGCTCAGTATCAGCTGCTCATGAGTTCATCAATTCTCTCAGCAAAACATGTCTCAGTTCAGTGAACTGTTGGAGTTACAACATATAATTCAAGACACTAGTTTATTTCTATTCTGAGGGACTATCACTCATGTCAGAAAGTGAGCAACTAAAGTAAATTGTGGGATCAGCGCTGATTTGAGATGCGAACCGCTTAGAGCGATTCAGTCCGATCTGGCGAACTAGAGTGATGATCTGATCGGGCTCACAAGTGAAGAAGAAATGGTTTGCGTTTGTGCCTTTCCAAATTGTGGCAACAGAATGCGAAAATTTGCAACGAACGCTTTGACAAGGATGACTAACTTACGACAGACACAACACAGCCGGGCCGGTTGAAGAAAAATGCCATTCCGTGGTTGAAGACAGGTGCAACTGTGGAGGTAATGCAAACTTTATTTACCCTTCCATTTGGGCACACATGGCTTAAGGAAAGATGTGCAGTAATAAAATAATCATGCTTTACAAACACGACACTCTATCCAACTGGACTATTTGCCTTTTTTCCGGCTACAACTGCGTTCCCATGGGACGACTGCGCGAGTTACAGCTAGCCGTCTAACACACTGTTTAGGTGAATTTAAACAGTGGCTAAGTGGGTAAACGCATCTCGTTGTCATGTAAGGGACCTGTTCATGTAGTTTTAATTGCATTTTGTGTCTGTTAAGAGGCAAAAAGACACCCTTTACGTTTATGCCCCATAGCTGCCGTTTTAACTGTAACAGCTACATGTTGCAAGCACCAATCCGGTTAGTTTTTTCTTCTTCTATAGACTGTACTCACAAAGTTATAACAATCAAGATAAACTTAAAAATTCCCCGGAGTTGTCCTTTAAGGCTGATTTATACTTCTGCATCAGACCTGCGCCATGTAGACCATGGGCTGCGAGTCGATTTTAATTTATACTTCTGTGTCCTTGTCCGTGTCTACGTCTTGAACCCGGGTCGGGGACCTAGTAACATTGCAGAATTCGACCCGGGACGAGAGCTGTGTGAACAAAAGCCAAAACTAATGCCACAACGTGTACGTAGTTATCGTGCGACTCCTAGAGCTTGTTTTTTCAATAATACAACCCTGCAGTGCCAGAAGAGCTAGTCTGTGTTTTAAACGCAGAGTGTGTTCGTATACAAAAGAAACTAAAATTAAACAAGCAGAAATGTGCGCAAACTGGACACAAGTCGAGACCACAGAGCTCCTTACTATCCGCGCTGAAGCTGAGATCGCTCGCCATTATACGTCACATCTGGATGTCACGTGTCAACTCGACCCGGGACCATTAAGCGTTGTATGTGAAAGCGCACATATTACGGTATTTCGTTGGCAGTGTGAATGGACCAAATATAGTGGCCCAGGAACAAATGCCGGGTCGCATTATCCGTGTATTTGCCGGAATCGCAGTGTGAAAGGTGCTATGCAGAGGGTACCCCTGTGTGATGGCGTTCCGAAGGTTCCAAAAATATGACTTTTCTACTTGCACTCGTCTCAATGAATGTGATGCCTGCGTCTTCCGAATTTGATGTCTACTTATGCCTCATGGATAGTTTCAGTACATTCCACACAATTCATTCTTTATTATTTTTTTCCACTGATCTTCAATTATGTTGTATTAGTCCAAATTAGGGCTGAACGATATGGACAAAATTTCATATCTCTATTTTCATGCCAGATATCTCGATATCGATACAATACGATATGACTACGTGTTCGGTGAAAACCAAGCATTTCTCAGAAAAAAAAAATAATAATAATAATTAAGCCTACATTTCAAAAATTTCTGCCAGAAAATGTATTGTTTTTAAGCCTTTCGCACGTACGATCACACGTGTAATCAGTCTAGGCTGGTCCCTGGAGCGAATGATCAAGTGCATCACATGATCAACTGCTAAATCCAAATGTTGAATTTAGCCAGAGACAGGCGCGCTCAGAGCTGTCATATACCACAACTTTTCAGTGTTTTCAACCACAAATCGTTTATTTTAGTTTTCAAACATATAAATTCACATAAGTACTAAAAAAAACAATACATTTAGAGTTTGTAAAATACACACTGATGTCTATGGAAGAGGTAATAATAATCCTTTTCATTATAATTTGACACGTTTTATTCATATCAGATACACACATTGTGTAAGTAACTTCAATGTTTACTCTATTCTATTCCCAGTTCACCAGCCACTTACTTTTAAGTATTTCGGGAGAAATGGATGGATTCACATGTTGTAAACAGAGGTTGCAAATCCAACAGATCTGATTCTCTGAACTGCGTCTGCGGTAGGGATGCGCGATATACCGGTACTGGAAAAATACCGGTATATGTTTTATTTAAAACGGTACGATATCATGATTTGGCACATTTCGGTATATGCTGCTGTTCCGAAGTTCACCACTAGATGGCAGCGCGCTACCCCAACTGACCCGAAACAACCGGCAAATGTGACAACAACATAGACGGGCAAAATGGATAAAGCAGTCGAATCTCACTCAAGATGCCCAAAACGAATGAATAAAGAGAGGAGTAGAAGTGACATTTGTAATGACTTTGCTTATAAAACTGATGAAGAACCATCAAACCTAGCCAAGAAGCATCTGTCACTATCCTGACTTTAGGACTTCTTAAGAGATCGACAGGTCAGTGGATCATTCAAACCATCTCATTTAGACATTTTTGTTTTTTTAACACTGATCAACGCACACACACAGCCTAACATAAGATCAAATATCACAATCTCCAATCTTCGTTTCAACCAATGACATTTAGATCTCATTATATTTGCACGCGTACTATTGCACTATTTACATCCGCGTTAGACACAACCGACTGTGTTTATGTGAATACTCACTAAAGACGGACATTTGTACATAATTCTGTGCATTTGACTGTTTAAGGAAACTTAATGTGTAATGTGCGAGCGTGACTAAGTGACAGGCGTGTGTGTGTGTGTGTGTGTGTGTCGTATGAGCTCATATCTCCTGTAACTGTTATTACGAAATGCTATAAAATCTCTTGCGTGTTCAAATGATTTCCGTTATCCGTCCCGAGACGAGCGTGAAATGTTGAATCGGATTATGCAGATTGCTTAAGTGTAGTGCGATGTCTTTTGAAACCAGAAGCAATTAGCTAATTTTGAGAGATTTTTGCTGAAATTATTTCTCACAAGAAAGTTTTCAAATGACTGATTTGATGTGATAAGCTTTGCTGATTAATTTACTAATAAACATTTGTGGTAATTTCCCACTTTATAAACTCAAAACTTGCATAATTGTTCTCATTCGCGTGCAATAAACCCGCGCTAATATCAGACCTTGTGGTATCGATTTAATATCGGTACTTCGGTATTAGATTGTGGTACCGTACCGAAGCCAAAATTGTGGTATCGAGCCATCCCTAGTCTGCGGCACAAACTAACACGGCGGCGCCCATCGCGCATACAGCTCAACTAACGATATGATAACGTTCAGCCCTAGTCCAAATACGACATTTTAATGTACACAAATCATCATATTAAAAGTTTTGTTTGCCGTTGTTTCTTGTCAACACATCCACATATACTTATGAGTAACTAAGTTTTTTTTACAATACATGACAAAATTACTGGTCATTGTAAGATATACAAATTTTCATTATATAAAAACTCATCAAGAACTATCTGACCATAACCACTGACAACTATTTATAAAGTAAAATATGAATGGCCACTTGAGTGAAAACTGCTTGATCTGACTGATGTGATCAGTTTAAATTCAGTTATTTTATTTTATTATGTATGTACATGTTTGCAGACCAATTAAGAGGAACCTTATGTACAGATCACTGTGGAAAAATGAGTATAGCCATTAAAGAAGAAACTCTTGCCAGACAAAATGTTATGGTACTGATCACTTGCTGATACAATTTTTCTTGGGCTGTCCCAGTCCATGTTCTTATTATGTGCTGTGTTATAATGGTGAATGATGTTGTGCATTAAAAATGTTCTGATGGCGAGAGCAAGTTATTTATTAATAGTTTTTCGTTAATTTCAGCAGAATATAATTCAAATGTCACATGTTACATTCACCAACCCAACTATACTTATGCAAATGTTGATCATATGGAATAAAAAAATAAATTTCAGGTCGTTTACTTTTTACAATGTTTTGAATGTTTTGATGTTTTGAATCACTGTCTTACTTTCACCCGATTTACTTCAAACTTCATCAGTATAATGTAAAAACATGACAGATATAGACCTACGAATGGATTCCTGATATTTTATATACTGTTGCTATGGCAAAGTGTCAAAGTTTAATTATCTTTTTGGGTGTATTTGAGACTAAGCATGCTTGAAATTGCATGTGTGTGAGTGTGTGTGAGTGTGTGTGTGTGTGTGTGTGTGTGTTTTCTATACATGGGCTTTACAGAAGGTCATTTGCTGTGTTTGAAAAGACACATATGTCTTTAAATTAATTTTTTACTGATATAAATCAAATTGATTTAAAAAGTCAATTTCACATGATATTCTAGTTTATAAGTTGTCTGGCTATCACCAGACCAAGCTCAATTTAAGATTGAACATTGGTCTGGGAAGTCTGCTCTGTATTTTCTACTGCACAAGAGGCGTGATCAACAAGCATTATTCGAATGACTCTGTATGCAATTGGATAGTCAACTAAACAGACTACAAGAGTCATGATCATCGCTCATCAAATACGATCCATCGTTTCTCTATCCGTCATCGTGTTAAACCCGCCAATAGCCTGCCAGGTGGATAAGTTAGTCTGTAATTGGTTCCCGCAAAAGTGTAACAGAAGCAGTAGAAATTAATGTACAGGTTTTCAGACTGTGTTGCAGGGCAAGTCAAATCCCCAGCAGATCAGTCTGAGTTTACCCAGTCTAGATTTTTAAGTACATTTTATAATAAAGTTTATAATAAACTTCCATAAAATTTAGACACGCATCTTACTCTTACCTGACACTAATATTAAAATCATTGCTGCAGTTTCTGTGATTTGGCTCCATTTGTTAATTTTGTAATTAACTTTTTTTTATTATTGGATGGCAAAAATATTGAAATGAAAGCATGCTTAATTGCATAAGATTGTAAGTAACTAAGGTAGGTCAAAAACACATGAAGAGAAGTGTTAGGATAATACAATCACCATTCGGACGGTATTCTGCGCTCATTTGAAATTGACGTGACATCATCTGACAAGAAATTGATTCATTAAATTTAATTGATCTCATAGATGTGACTGTTGTGGTTCGTAGTCATAGCAGCACCAACTGCTGCAGTAAATGTGGTGAATTCAACTTCATCTGTAGGGCACTAACAATATAGTTTTATATAATTAGTTTAATAATAATGAATTAAATACTGGCCTTCTGGACTTACAAAATTGAGCTGCAAAAGATAACTTTGCCCATATTTGAAAATTACCTATTATATCATATTACATTAGAATTCATTAATATTTAAATTACATGGTGTGGCTTGTGGTCATATCGGCACCAGCTGCTGTGGTAAATGTGGAATATTTGAGCGATTTTAAAATACTCCTGTTTAAATGCATATTGCCCATTGTGCACAATTTGTCTGAAGCCACCGGCTTGGGCCCGTCATCGCTGCTCGCAGCTTTAATTATAGATCGTTTTGCTTATGTGTACGTGTCTAACAGAGCATAACTTTAGCACGCTGGACTCCTGCTGGACACGTATGGGCCAGGGCTCGCAAAGACTCTTATTCTGTTCTTGTTCTGCTATTCTCTCTCTCAAGTTGACATCTGAAGGGCAGTGTGCGCGCCGAACGTGTGTGTGCGCGCGGTTCTCGCTTATATTGTCCGATCGTGCGGGCTATGTGTAATATAAAAATAATAGTCAAATCAGTAGCGGGTCGATGAAAAATAAAACATTGTGTTTGTTTGATTAAAACATTTACAAGCCCTGTGATCGAGATAATCATTCCTGTGACCGATTCTCCGTCATTCTCTCCTCTCTCGTGTCACTGAACTGAAAGGGGAGCTTAAGCTCATTAAATATGCAAATATTATCCAATTCTAGCCGTGGGCGTTTAATTACAAATCTCCAGTGCTTGCACGCCCATCAAAACCCAGCGGTTTGTAGAGAGCCTCAAAACCAGTGTAGAAAATAGCCTATTACTTATTAGTTATGATGTTTTTGAATGTAAAAACCACACGAACATCATTAGTTGACCTCAGACAAAAGTATAAAAAAATAAAAAAGCCAGTTCATGAGATCTTTAATAAAACAATGAATAATAAGTTCTGTCATCTATATCAAGGTATTTTTGTCTGGTATCGTATCAGTCATAATTTTGGTATTGTGTTAAATTATATGTTTTTAAATAAAATTTCTGAAAATTATTTTGATAAATTAGTCGATAGATTAATCGATATAAAAATAGACGTTAGTGGAAGCCCTATTAGAAAGCACAAGCAGGCATCAACCAGCAGACTGGTAGGCTGATAGACACTTGCATTCAAACGCTTCGTGTGTATCTGTGTAAGTGCTCTTGTGAAAAGTGTCATTGATGTATATTTACAGCATATTTGTGAAACGCTGATCATTGTAGCCAATCACAAACATATTTGATGAGCGCGTGATCACAATGACCAATCAGAGGTGTTTACGATTACAGCTCAACATCGCTGAAAACATCACATTTTTATCAATTTCAGTACCAATTTGGTATCGCAGTGAGGATTTTTGACAACACTTACACATACAAATTTGCATTTGCTAATAAAAGCTGCTGGTCAACCACACTAAAAATGTCATGGCCTCAAGTTCACCAATCCCATTGTTGAATATTGTCACATTTGTGTTAACTTCCTATTTGTTGCAAGTTCCTTTTTGCATAAATACATGAAATATTACCACAGACACACAGACATCACGAGTACAAAAATGCACCTCAGAAGAGATATCAGTTAGCTGTTTGACTTTGACAAAGCTTTGTTTAATACTTCACATTTACGGTTCATAGTTAAAGTTGTAGCCACTACACAGGAAATGTCTGGGCTTGTGAATGATGGTATGGATAAAGGTTCGATGATGGATTCAGAAGACAGAATAGAGAAGGCAGTTGATATCTACATCAGCGCCGAGGCTGTAAGAGACATGAAACATAAGAAAAACACGGAGGACTTTAACACCGAAACAATGAAAACTAAAACACCACAACACACAGGTAAATGAGATTAACTACTTATACATTCACTCATAAAAGTTGATGTCAATTGTTTTAAATAAAAAAAGAAAAGAAAATAGACTATCATAATATCTGTCATCTTCAGGAAGTGATTGTGTGAGGAACAGAAGCTCCAGAGCAGCTGCAGTGTGTTTGGGGCTGCTGTGTGTTCTTCTGCTGACTGCAGTCATAGTGCTGTGTGTCCACATCCATACACTGAGCACAAACTACACTGAAGAGAGAGACCAGATACGAATCAACATTACTAATCTTAAAGAAGAGAGAGATGAGCTAATAATAAATAAGAAAAACCTGACCAATGAGAGAGACCAGTTAAAATTCAAGAACAAAAACTTGACCAATGAACTTCAGATTCGTGGTAAAGTTTCTTTAGTCTATATAGTTATTTTCAATACAGCAGACATTTTAAAAGTTGGATTGTGATCTCAGTAACTTCCAGTTTACACAATCAATGAGTTTACTATCTGTTATAAGTTACAGACAGGTGAGTGTAAATGAGAATAAAAAGCTAATATCTGAACTTATTCTGTTAATAGATGGATGGACTTACTATCAGTCCAGTTTTTACTACAAATCAAATGAGAAGAAGAACTGGACTGAGAGCAGAAGATACTGTACAGCGAGAGGAGCAGATCTGATCATCATAAATAACAAAGAGGAACAAGTGAGAGAGATTGATGTGCATTTATGGTGTTCAGAAGCTAAATGAGAGATGGTCAGATGAAATGTGTATTGTCTGTTTATGATATAAATGTGGAACTGTTTGATCTGCTCAGGATTTTGTTAAGAACATATCTGATGTTACTTCAGTCTGGATTGGTCTGACTGACAGTGATGTGGACGGCAGATGGAAATGGGTTGATGGCAGCTCACTGAACTCTAGGTGAGAAATCACTGAACTGATTAATATCTAATAAATGATTCTCACAGTTAGTATGATATCACACAGAAATCATCACTGAACCTCTAATGCTGATCTGTATTTTCAGCTTCTGGTGGTCTGGAGAGCCTAATGGAGGTTCATCAGAGAACTGTGTTCTGACTGTGGTTCATGACCAAAGGTGGCCAACTATATTGGGGTGGCTTGATGATCCATGTGATAAAGCTTCTCAATGGATCTGTGAGAAGAATATTTCACAACTCATACTGCCATAGGAACATCACACACCTTTTTTGAAACAAGTTTAACAGTACAAAACGTCTGTAATAATTGATTTAATAATAATTTATTTTAATAATTGAATTAAGTGTTTCTTAAGCTTGTTCCTGTAGGACGCCCCGCTGATTTATTTAAACTAATAACAGGATTGCTCAATCATGACGTCATAAAAAGTCATGCCACCATGCGTATTGGTATATGGTATTCCACCATGTTCAGGTATTCACTATTTCTTGTATACAATACAAATATCATAATTTAGGTTAAATAAGATAAAGTACACATCTGAACACATCATTTAGTTTACATTCATTTTCATCAACATCGCAACAGATTTTTATCTCTCAGTCTCTCAGTGCTTTTAAACGAGAAAATTATATTAAATAAATTACATTTACTATAATATGTAAATAAATATGCATGGATTTATTTTATAGAAATATTACACAAACATATGGTAATTTATATCTTTTTACAAAAGTATATGACACCAAGCATTAAAGGGGTCCATGAGGGATGGGATCTCACTCACAGCTCAGCTCGCAGCCGTGGGCATTCATGGAAACGGAGCAGCCGGCGGAGCAAAGTTAGTGTTTCAACTTCTCAAAATAATTCCTATTAAAAGTTAAGCTTCCAAAGGCATGAACTGAAAACACATCAGACTGAACACGTGCTGTAAAACGACTGCAGCGAGCGTGGACGTGTTTACCTCAGCTCTCATCACAAGTTTATTCGGCTCATTGATCTGAATGTAATCTGACTCCTGCTCCGTTTGTGCTGTGACACTTCCTCAGCGGTTAAATCACATTATAGTGAGTTCAGTTTTTAATTGTACTGTCTGTTCTCTAACTGAACTGAAATTATGAAAATGAAAGCGGCCGCTGTGGGAAAGTGTAAGTGATCCAGTAATCCAGTAGCGGTGGCTTTGGGAGTGGCCTCGTAGGGCAGCGAAGCATTCTGGGAATTGTCGTCTTTCATCACCATGAGACAAAAATAAATTCTTCTTTTGTCTTTTCTCAGTCTAGAAAGCACCAAATTCAAAAAATAATTTTTAAATTTCTACTACATTAATGATGCAGTTTAAATACAGATTCATCTTCCCAGCGCTGAAGTACCTCTATTAAATTAAATTCCTCTTATATGACTGACTCAAGTTCCATCTGTTAATGTTGCAGTGTGTTCTGAATGAATGTATTTAGTCAGGCCATCCTTAAAAATATTTTGGTTTGCAGTAACAGTAAAACAAAAAAAGGTACGTAGGTCTATTTTTTTCAAGTTTCAATGTAAAAAAAAGTACAGTTTTGGTGATGGTGATTATGTAGGTATGAATTTAATGAATTTAAACAAATTAGCATATCGTGATGTCACTGACTGGGTCTTCAACCCGTGCCTTTGGGCATATCATTGCAAACCTCATTTTGATGCATGCTATATAGACCACAATTTTTTGTGATATTTTTTAAATCTTTTTCAAAAACATGTTTATTGCATGAATTTTAGGTGCATTCATTAAGAACAGGTTCCAATCAGCAGCTAGCTGTCATTGTAAGCCCAACTCCATGTTTTGCCTACTCCATGGTAATGTACATTCAAAGTTTTAAATAATGTGCACTAGGGCTGATTTTTCGATTAATCGTTTTTTTTTTTTTTAATCTGGTCGATTCAGAATCGATTCTCAAAGGCCACAAATTATTTTTCCGCTAACATTGAACATAAGATTTACTTATAACTAATTGCTAGTCTTCTCCACTAGATGTCACCCATTTGCCTTGAGCGATGTTACAAAGGAGCAAGAGGCGCACGTCATTCATTCAGTGTTTAAACGGCAGCTTCCGGTGCATTGTTGCCTTTTGTAATGCTAGGGCTGGGTGATATGACCCAAAAAAAAAATCCCGATTTTTTCACCAAAAATTCGATTCGATATTGCTCTTAAACTGTGATGATTATGTCTTAATGTCTGTATTTAAATCCCATTAAAATGAACCCAGTGAGCTGAAGTTCCTTTGTGCATAAATACTTGAAACATTTCCATAAAGCAGTGCATTTTGCATAAATACTGGCCATACAAACACAGATGAGAACACTCCAAGAGAGTAAACTAGTTCTAGCATCCTGCATCACTGAAACTGTCTGAAAGTGTAGATGAAAATATAGAATGGAGTATGACCTGCACATAAATGAACCAACCACTGATGGGATCTATGAAAATGATGACGATACTGAAGATACGATTGGAAAAGAGATCACAAACTCAACTCAAGGAAAATCATCTGAATTCACAGGTACTGAGATTAATAATTCACTTAGTTTGCTTGTTTTCAGTTAATGTGAACTGAGTTAAGTGCAAATAAAGAGAATAACATGATGTTTGTTAATCTTCAGAAAGTGATTCTGTGAGGAACAGAAGCTCCAGAGCAGCTGCAGTGTGTTTGGGGCTGCTGTGTGTTCTGACCAATGAAAGAGTCCAGCTAATATCCAAGAATGAAAACTTGACCAATGAGAGAGTCCAGCTAAAAGTAGAGAAAAATGATCTTCAGATGAGTCTTGGTAAAATGCAGAAATATATTGCAGAAATATGATATGTTAGCATTTAAAGGTATTTGTATGTCAAGTGTAATTCTAGTGCACAGTATTCACAGCATGAACAGTTTCTACAGAATACACTCACGTGCAAAACCTATTTACAATGTAGGAATGTGCAAATGTTTCCTCTTTTAAGATAATTAACATTTATGGAAGTCACGTATGATTTAAAGTGTGCAGGTATATTCCTTATGAATACTAATGAGATTGTGACAGCTGATTGAGATAGCTGACACTTTGTAAGTGATGTGTTGGAGTTAAGTGACTTATCTAAGACATAGTTACCACCATTAACACTAAACCTCCTAGATAAATGAGACGAGTTTAAAAAGTGCTAATAGTTGAACTGGTTGTGTTAACAGATGGATGGATTCACTATAAATTCAGTCTTTACATCATTTCCTCTGAGAAGAAGAGCTGGACTGAGAGCAGAAGATACTGCACAGAGAGAGGAGCAGATCTGATCATCATAAACAACAAAGAGGAACAAGTGAGTGTGTGTGTGTGTGTGTGTGTGTGTGTGTGTGTGTGTGTGTGTGTGTGTGTGTGTGTGTCCATTCAAACCGAAATAGAAAAAAAAAAAAAAAAAAAAACGCGATACACCACCCACGGTTCGAACAGTGAAACTCATTTTTTTCCTTCCTTGACATTTGATTAAGTAGTAATTACTACACTTCTAACTAATAAGAAAGTAATTTAACTAATAATATTATTTTGTTGCATTTTTGCTAGTATTTTTAAGAAGTCCTCAATGTTTAAATACATGACTGAAAATATTGTTTGCAGGTGCATTTGAAATGTTTTAACTCGTCATGTTGTAATGAATGTCACTTCAGTTCTACTTTCTGAATATGAATTATCATATGCCATAAAAGACAACAATACTCATGCACTGTAAAAGGTTTTGCACAAACTCAGCTCACTGGCTTCTTTTTTTTTTTTGGATCGTCTCTTCACACCTTAGAACGGCACATGAGTTGAGCTTCTACAACTTTTGACCTCCTAACTTCTCACAGACTGATCATAGATCAATGGCAAACAATAAGTACAACCATAATCAAAGTACTCAATATTCAAAACAGACCAACTTTTCTTCAAGCATGATTCAGAGCTAAGAGATGGTTTACTACACAGATAGTTTGCATATTGACGTAGCATAGGCCTGTTAAAATCGTATTTAAATGCACGATCCCGTTGTACTCTGAAAAGGGAGAGGTGGTGCTGAACGCCCATTTTAAAATAGATATTTGTCTGACACTTCTGTAGCACAACGAATCCTCCGCAGGTCTTTGATTCAATTAAAACTACAAACGTGAAAAAAAGTGTTATCCGCATTGAGAACTTTAACTTTTAAATGCATTATTATAACACAATTAACAAAAATACACAGCCTACACAGTGCTTTCATTTCAGGAAGAATTCTAGTAATCAAATGTAAAATAACACTGCATAGTTTATCATAAATAGCCAAAATAATGCTTATTAAAGCTAAAGTTATTCATTCAAGAGCTGTGAGTGATTTTCTCTTTGCATTTGGTTGTTTAATTCGCAGTAATTCGTCAGCATGTGTATTTACACTGCTGCCTCTTTAAGATCTATAGGCGACTGGTAATAGGCAGATGCACTACATTTTCTCCCGACTATATCCATAATAACTACGTCCATTTTAGACACAAACTGTGTTGTGTTTAAGAGACTCTCCAAGCCGGTCATTTTGACATAGATGTTTGAGTACATTTGATCGTTTAGACGCGAGTGTGAAACCGAAAGTGTAATTTGTTCGTCTCGTTGCGGCTGTTTCAGAGAGCGCGCCGACTTGGGAACAATCTCTTGCGCACATTTTTGTGCCTTTAATCGCTCTTTTTATTATAAAACGCATCCCACAATTTACCAACAGTAGCTAGACTGTATTTTACAACAATCACTGATCGTCCTGATTCTGTCTTTGCGTATGAGTTTTATGGAGAAATGATAGGCTACTCCTGCAAAGGGAATGAAATTGCGCTAGACATAAATATTATTATTATAATCTTTGGAAGCCAAAATCTAAAATAAAATCAGACTACCACAGATCTAAAGTGTAACCAGGCTATGTTTGAATGTTTGATTCTGTCCTCGGCTGTCGTTTGCATCTCTCTCTCTCTCTCTCTCTCTCTCTCTCTCTCTCTCTCTCTCTCTCTCTCTCTCTCTCTCTCTCTCTCTCTCTCTCTCTCTCTCTCTCTCTATCTCTCTATCTCTCTCTCTGTGTATTTTCAAAAGTACAGACAGCAGAACCGATAACGTCCCGGGGCCTGTTTAAAATACCGGTTTTCGGTACCCATCCCTAGACAATATGACGCAAAACAGCTTTTCACCTTAATGAGAAATCTCGTCATATTTTAGTCTCTATCTATGGTTCTGAGTGGGTTGCCTCTGAAAAACGCGTTGTCCCGATTCAGTATGATATGATACATGTCAGTGTCATTTTCGCACCTTGACCTGAAATAAGAAGTCTCTCTCATCTTTGAAAGCCAAACTTTCATGTACTGTCAGTCATTATACTTTGCACGTAGCGCACACACTTCAGTTTAGGGGTGGGAATCTCTAGGCACCTCACGATTCAATTTGATTACGATTCAGAGGGCTGCAATGCGATTATAAAACAACTATCAATGCATCTTTTTTCTATACAGATTTTCTTTTCTCTCACTTGGTACTTTTAAAACATAGTATTTATAATGACCCATAATGAATTTCCTTCTAAATATCTTTTTATTAATAAAACAAATAGAAGTATTACTTTATGATATTATTGTATTTCAAATGACTTCTTAGGATTTTGTTAAGAACATATCTGATGTTACTTCAGTCTGGATTGGTCTGACTGACAGTGATGTGGAGGGCAGATGGAAATGGGTTGATGGCAGCTCACTGAACTCTAGGTGAGAAATCACTAAACTGATTAATATCTAATAAATGATTCTCAGAGTTAGTATGATATCACACAGAAATCATCACTGATTATCTAATGCTGATCTGTAGTTACAGGTTCTGGAAATATATGGAGCCCAGTGGATCTATAGTAAAAAACTGTGTTCTAACGCATTCATCAGGATGGGCTGATTTTTACTGTTATTATGGTTATAGATGTATATGTGAAAAAAATATTTTACTGCCCTAGGAAAAATGATCAAACTGCTCTAGGAAAACGATTAACGATTTTAGATTAACGATTCCAATAGACATTTATCTAGGCCTATATAGTATCAAAAACACTCCTATTATATTTTGTCAACATTTTCCTGTTATAGAATGGACAGCGTTTTGTTCTACTTTACTGCACCTTTACTGTATTTTGCTATGATTAATTGAATAAATAAACAATTGCTATATAAAAATACTATTATTATTGTTTGTTTTAAATTACTTTTGTTGTATTACTAGTACATTTTCTGTTAAGTTTATATACACCCCCCCCCCCCCTCCCCTGTTGAAATTTTAACCTAAACCTTGAATTTATATAATGTAACATAGTAATGGGTTTTGAAACCTCTAAATAATTTTATATTTAATATTTTTTTCTTTTCTTTTCCCCTGTTCTAGGTTGAAATGATTTTAAACGTGTGTAGCATGCCTGTCCCCTTTGATTTAAATGAAGTTATGAAATGTAATTTCGGGAGGAGTAGGTTTGTCTAATCTTTCGATTATTAACAAGGTATAAAAACCAGCCTCTTACCACTTCCTGTTAGTTTTTTAGCATCCCTCCGCCTCCCCTTCTCCTCCACTTGTACAATTTTGTTACAGGGGAGCTTGAGTAGAATATCCTCTCTGAGCCGCTCTATAGCAGACAGCAAGCTAAACCAGTTTACCACAAACACTAAGATTATATGGGCACATGAACTTGTGAACCTATATAGAGATAACACTTCACAAGATGTATAATATAAACTGAGACTTTTTATTATCCACTTTAATAAATAAATGAAAACATGCTTGACTTTAACTCACCTGTTTTCTTTACTTATTAATGTTTATTGCACAATGCACATGCAACGTACAACAGGAAGAAAGCCAGACCACTATATCTATTAGCTTCAGGAAGTAAAAAAACACACACCTAATGGCCCACATTATTTGCAGTGAGATGTCACAAGCGTGTTTTTGTGGTGAAAGATAAGTACATGCAGTTGAAACTAATGAACATCACAAAGAACGGAAAATGTTGGACCCCATATGAGATTGTGTGAAGGTATGATGTATAATTTTAAACAGTTTTGTTTACCATTAAAAAAAATAGGGATGCACTGATAACATTTTTTCAGAACCGATCTGATATAAAAAAATTCTGAGTATCGGTCAATGCCGATACTAAACCTATACCAATCCAATACCAATGCAGTTTTGTTTAAAAATTATATGTAGAATTTCTATACCTCAGTCTGTTGAACTGATAATCACTTTTTTGTGAGTTAAACGCAATCTACTAAATACAGAAAACCAACAAAAACAACAAATAAAATATATATAATCACAATCTATGAAAAATATACCACTATACATTTAGGGTTGGGCATCGTTTTGATTTGAACGATTCTGATTCCGATTCTTACTTTCGATTCTGGTTCTTTTCGGGTTTTTTTATTCTCGATTCCAATTCTTTATGGGGTGGAGACAAAACACGTCACATCGATATTCAATGCTATTTTCGATACAACGGGAGAAAAACGCTGCATATACTGTCAACTATATTATTCTTTATATAATACATTTTTTTTGTCCGTCTTTTGAAAGTCTAGGCAATCAAAAAAAAATCTTCTGAAGAGATCACTTTATATGATGAGGCTTTTAAGCTTTTTCTCATATATAAACATTGATCAATTACTATTAAAATTCTCTCAAATATTTGCTAACTCAATGTACTTTTTACAACGGGGTAATTGTGTTGCTTACACACAGCACAAGTAAGCTTGATTTCGAATGGTAAATTGAATTTAAAAAGACAAATAAACAGAAATAAAATAAGAACAAATAAACATATTACAAACGATAGCACAAATAAATAAAATAGAATAAAAGATACAAATGAAATAGACTGCTAACATGCAGGTACATTTACATTTTTACATTTACATTTATGCATTTAGCAGACACTTTTATCCAAAGCGACTTACAACTCAGGAGTACAGGAAGCGATCCGTCAAGAGGCGGCAAAGAACCACAAAAAGTGCCCTAAATACCAAGATTTGTATACTGCTCAAAAGTAGCAAAAAACAGTAGCAAAAAACAGAAAAGGGAAGAAGAAAGAGAAATAGAGGAGGAAGAGGTATATATATATATATATATATATATATATATATATATATATATATATATATATATATATATATATATATATATATATATATATATATATATATATATATATATATATATATATATATATAATTATTTTTATTTTATTTTTTATGATAAGATTAAGTTCTCATGGAAGAGATGAGTTTTTACCTGTCTTTTGAATGAAGCGAGTGATTCTGTTGTGCGTATGGAGGACAGAAGATCGTTCCACCAACCAGGAACAATGAAAGAAAAAAAGTTCTGGAGAGGGATTTCATGCCTCTCTCATTAGCAGAGCGAAGGCTTCTGGTGGGGGTGTAGACTCGTAGGAGTGAGTTGAAGTATGCGGGTGCTGAGCTTGTGGAAGATCCATAAGCAAGAGTCAGAGCTTTGAATTTGATCCGGGCCGCGAGTGGCAGCCAATGCAGAGAGATGAACAGAGGTGTGACATTAGCCATTTTGGGCTCATTGAATACAAGACGTGCCGCAGCGTTCTGGATCATTTGCAGTGGTTTGATTGCACAAGATGGAAGTCCAGCCAGAAGCGCATTGCAATAGTCAAGTCTAGAAATTACCAGGGCTTGGATAAGAAGCTGTGTTGCATGCTCCGTAAGGAACGGTCTGATTTTACTGATGTTGTGCAATGCAAACCTGCATGACCGCGCGCTGTCTTTGAGATGTGGTCTTTGAAGGACAGCTGGGTAAAAAACTGAATAAAAAACCCAAGTAGGCTAATTAAATTTAAAATAATATTGGATAATGTTAACCATTAAAGTTACACAAGTTGATCAGACAAGAGCAGTGTCGTCGTTTGTCTTTTTGTAGTTTGAATATCAAATAACTGCTGTCTCTTTAAGAACTGCTGCACTCATGAATCCTAAACACTTTTCCTTTTACTCATTCTTCATTTCTTCCTCAACTGTTTCCAACTGTGTTTACATTAATACCATCCAAGATGTGCACTGAGAATTTTTTTGAGTGTATTTGACCAATAATATAATAATAATATATTATTATATTATTATTAATAATAATAAGCTGGAAAAAGAAGCAAATGTTTGCACTTGTATGTCAGAGGCGGCTTTATAACAGTATGTGTGTGTGTGCTTCAGATGTGAGCAAGAAATCTGCTGGGATTCATAGAATTAAATGCAATCCCGCGCAAAATTCAGACCGATCACACACACTAACACTAACACGCTGTCATGAGGAAAAGTCCAGCAGAACGCGCGTTCGCCGTGCTCAGAGGTTAACCGGTCTGAATGAGAATATGCGGTGCATGTCAACTCGATGCCGGTCCGAGAGGAGAGCACAGCTGGGATCGACTGTAGAAACTGAGTAGGCTATCGTATCTTTTCAGAATCTATATTTTTGACAACACTAGTTGCACTGTGCCGACCCATGCTTTTTTAAAACCGTTACTGTTCTCAAAGGCTAAAAGAACAAGCGGGCACAGCAAGCCTTTCTGGAAATCAGGTGGCCATGGAAACCAAAACTTGCACGTTTGGAACCGATGATCGGAATCGAAAAAACACATTTTCTAAATGATTCCAATGGCATCGTTATTTTTTAAACGGTTCCAAGATAGAACCGGTTCTCGATGCCCAACCCTATATAATAATAATAATAATAATAATAATAGATTTTATTTATAATGCACTTTTCATTCCGAAGAATCTCAAAGTGCAACAAAGGGAGGGGGGGGGGGACAACAAAAAATGAATAACAAGTAAAAATATAGAATACTACAAACAATCAACCAACACAGAAAACAGAACAGAAACAGAGCTGATGGTGAACAGAAACAGAGCTGATGGTGAACAGAAACAGAGCTGATGGTGGACAGAAAACAGCTGATGGTGGAAGTCTCTGTTAGCTCCGCAGCACACTGTTAGCTCCGCAGCACACTGTGGTCCACTCCATGTTTCAGATTTCTCCCAGCGGCAGTGTCCCGATGACATCGCCGAGGCACGACAGCTGAAGACCAGATGATGGGTCTTCTTCATGATGATTCAAACGATGGGGATCGCTGCAGCACCATGCAGGAGGCAGAACATTCCTCCGGGCACTTCTGTGGACACACCGGGGCCGGCGCAGATGTCCAAGCCGCTCCACGGTCGCAATGCAGGACGGAACAGCGGCGCAGCCGAGAAGCAGAACATCCCAACATCATGCCGGACGCCGACGACGAGAGCCCGGATGACGCTAGCCCGGTGCAAACTTCAGCCACCATGCAGCCCAAGCCCAAGGGAGACCACCAGTGAGCACCCGCGGCGAGAAACATCAAATGTCCTCCAAACCAGAACCAACTGCAGCAATTCAAACGTAAACATTAGAGAAGCGGTTGAAAACGGCGAAACGACGAACAACGACCTCTCAGTGGCTGCCAGCAATCAGCAACAGTCCCAATTGTAGCTCTGACTGTTAGACTAGTCACAAACATAAGGAAATAAAATAAAATGTAAATCTAATAGTACATTAACATGATTTGTTGTGGGTGGAGAAGCGGCGAACAGACAACGCCAGCGTCCTCTCCCCCACGTTCATATCCACAACTTTCCTGCAAGTCTTAGTGGGCGTCTCCATGACACTCGATAATTCCGGTTGACGGTATCTCAGTTCCGGTTTAGCACACATAACAGCTATGCTGCGTTCACGGCAGACGCGAGTGACGTGAATAAATAGCGCTATTCGCGCGAACTTGGACGCGTAAACATTTTGAATCCATTTGCTTCATTCATTCACTACACAATAGAATATTTATAATTGTTGAAATCATGTCAGACATTGTCAGTAGACCTTTTTTTATCAACATGAAAATAGATGGATAAACTTCAATTAATTTAAATGAATTGTAATAAAAATTAACATTTCCTTGCTGTAAATTTAATTATTGAGTTTATATAATATATTAGTTTAACCTATTTAAAATACTGCAGCACATATGTATAATTTTTTCCAGGGGGTATGTTTATTGTTTTCAATAATTTACAGATTTAATGTGTAGCAAGACCGCTCTAACAACCTAACGTAACCTTCCAAATAGAGACCTGCACTCCCACGGGACCCAGCACAACCGAGTGCGGCGCGGGATAATATTTGATGGTGAATGCGGATGCGGGCGGCAAGATATTATTGTGTGCGAGTTGCGGGAAAATTTAATTATTTTGCGGGACTAGAAACAAATAAACCTTTATTTATAATAAAATGAAATCGATTTACAGGCACATGGATGGAAGGTAACTCTCGCGTGGTTCATAGGAACAGCCAAGCCTACCACACAGTGGCAAAATGTGTGCACCGCATAACTCAGGAGAATTGCTTAGTGCTACAGATATGAGTAAGTTCTTGTAAGATAGTCAGATCCATGTGACCATCTGGGAGATGTGATCATTTTGCCTGAAACGTTGTTGTAAGTCTACTCCTGAATCCTGATAATACAACCAAGCGTTTAGCTGATAACAGTACAGACTAACGTAAACCGGAAGTTCGTTACCGGCGTGTTCTATGTTGCCATAGCGATCATGGGAAAGATCAGAGCTCGGGAAAGTTGTGGATACATTAGGTGGTGAATAAATAAGATTAGTGAATAATTCAGCAGCAAAAGTTACAAAATCACGAATGCACAATAATTGTATACAATCTAGACATTTAGTGGGGAAAAAATAAAGAAAACCATAAATGTGATTAAGTGTAGCTCTAAATCTGTTAACGTTGCACGAAATACATTCATGAAAAAAAAGTAAATATATTTATAGAAATAAGGCCTATATACTAAGAAATTACATTTATTTAAAATGTATAGCACATGTTTTTGATGAGGCAACAACATATTAGAGATTATATTATAGGCAGAACAAGAAAGGCTATTAATAATCTTTCATAGCGCAAAAGTATTATAATACAGAGCAGCTCAAAGCGTGTATGCGCATCCTGTGCTCAGGATGATGTGCTTGAAGTAACAGAGTAGAATTAAAAGCGCGTATGCACATCCCGTGCACAGGATGATCCGCTTGAAGAAACAAGGACTCAACTCGCTGCACTCAAGCCTGCAGTGCCCCTCTCAGAAACTGCAGCTTTCGCACCTCGATCGCCCCCCGGTGACCGGTCCCAGTATAGTTGCACCTCCGTGCTTTCTAATGGACGCGAGGCAAACTAAATAAAATTACACTTCAAATATTTTCCCCCAAAGTTAGTTTGTGTCATTGAAGGCAGTTATTATCACGATGATTTAATTTCAAGTGTTCGTTTTTAAAATAAGTTTAGTTTTAGTTAGTTATTTGATGCTATAAAAACGGGGGTGGGTGGTGGGGGGGTGAGATTGACAGCTGAGATTGACGTCTTCTCTAAATGAAGTTGTCACTGAGGCACTAACAGACTTTTTTCGGGATTTTTGGGAGCAGACTGCACTCCGTCCGCATTGAGAAGTTCAAAACACAAAGGGGAGATATTGACGCGTAGTGTGTATCTATGCAATATTTTATTGAGATGTTTCTTTTAGCAGTTTAACATTTCAGTTACTGTGTGTGAAGAACAATACCGTGTTACAGTGTTGTGATCTAACTGACACCCGGGGGAAAGTAACACGATATACAGCAATAAACGCCAGCAAGATAAAGTCATTTTATGAGAAACCATAGACCTTTATCAACAGATAAAGTATAATGACAGAAACTTTTAATAATCTTGGAGAGAGAGGGTTTCATATTCATCGTATTGACTGTCGTAATCGAACGCGACACACAGTTTGAAAGCTGAATGGAGTGACTGACAGCCGCAGCGGAGGAAAGTATGCATTGACGTGAATTTAATGACTTAAATATTCATCTGTACCTCACATTAAACTATGGAATGGCTTCAGAACACTTATAATATAGAGCATTATTTGCCGAATCGCAGCCGATAACAATCCTGAGTATCAGATCGGTGCATGCCCAAAAGAAATACACCGATCAGGCAATATTATAAAAGGTAAAGTGAATAATACAGATTCTCTCTTCATCATTGCACCTGTTCGTTGGTTCGTTGATATGTTAGGAGCAGTAAAAATAGGCAAGCGTAAGGATTTGAGCAAGTTTGACAAGGGCCAAATTGTGATGGCTAGACAACGGAGTCAGAGCATCTCCAAAACTGCAGCTCTTGTGGGGTGTTCCCGGTCTGCAGTGGTCAGATCTATCAAAAGCGGTCCAAGGAAGGAACAGTGGTGAACCGGAGACAGGGTCATGGGCGGCCAAGGCTCATTGATGCACGTCGGGAGCGAAGGGTGCCCAAGTGGTCTGGTCAAACAGACAAGCTACTGTAGCTCAAATTGCTCAAGAAGTTATTCCTGATATAAATATCAGGATTTTGTAAATGCATCTTGTTTTACGGATACATGCACCAATCAGACATAACATTATTTCTTAATAACGTTTTGATCCCTCATTTGTTGCACTGTGATTGAAACTGTGATGCACTGTGTATCTGACACCTTTTAATTGTAGTGTCTGTTCTCTAACTGAAGTGATTTTATGAAGATGATCGTGGTCGCAGTGGGAAAGTGATCAGTGATTCAGTAATCCAGTAGCGGTGGCTTTGGGAGTGGCCTCGTAGGGCAGCGAAGCATTCTGGGAATTGTAGTCTTTCATCCCCATGAGACAAAAATTAATTTTCTGCCTTTTCTCAGTCTAGAAAGCACCAAATTAAAAAATAATTTCACATTTCTACTACATGACCCAGTTTAAATACAGATTCATCTTCCCAGTGTTGAAGTAGTCCTTTAAAGTTCATGTGAATGTAAAGTAGGGGTGTCAAATTAATAGCCTCTTCGATGCATCGCGATGCAGACGGTTCAGAAATAGACCATAACAATTCATAATGTTACTGACGTCACATATTATGTTATTTGTCACGTACGTGCTTTGTCACGGTAGCATACAGGGAGGGGGAGACGAGAGACACGAGTGTGAGTAATTGAAATTGCTTCAAGTACTTTAAAAGCCGACATCTGGGCCCATTTCGGCTTTAATAAACAAACTGGTAAGCTTGACCTGGAGAATACACACACTGTGGGTAACTCAAAGCTATGCTTTATCAAAACGATTTCATTTACACTTGGGCACATAAATGTGTCTCTGAAAAACAGATATAAATCTGATCTTCATTTGCCGCACTGTATGCAGATTTAATGGAGTTCACGTCACATCAAAACCATCGGTTTATCGGGCTTTAACATGACATAGCCTAAAACACACTCTGACACGTACATTTTTTTAGCATTGTTGGGATGAGAAAAATTTACATATGTGGTTTCAACAACTATTTAGTTTGGACTGTAAAGAGACCCAGACCACATCCTGAGTATTGTGTGTATTTGTTCTAAATGCTCCTCTTTTCTTCTGTACCCAGACTTGAGTTCTGTTTGATACATCCAATAAGTGTGTTTTTTTTTCGAGCAGGTAAAATGAAAGGTTCAGTTCAAATAACTGACTGACAAAATCGTGTACATGAGGATACAGTAAATTGTAGGGATGCACGATATTATCGGCACGACATCGGAATCGGCCGATAAACGCTTAAAATATACAAATCGGCATCGGCCGATATGAAAACATTATGCCGATATGCCTTGCCGATATGATAACGTGTTGATATGCGCCTGCAATAACTCACGTGTGCAAGGAGTGCTACAGCGATAAGACCATGTCAGCACTGCAGTCATTCTTCAAGTGAAAACAAGAAAATACATTGCATGTACAGTGATATTGACTGTTTTTAAATGCTGCCTTGAATTTCTGAATGCACGTACAGAAGGACGTGACCGTCAGCAGCAGATTTGCCACGTTTTCACAACCAAACTAACTTAGTCCAAAACAAGCCCAATCGCGTCTCCCCACTCTCTAGCGCGTGCGGCAGCCTCCACAGCAGCAGAAGCTCCTCCAGGTCCTAATGCCCTCCAGCTAGACCGCTATATATTTATACATGTAGTGTGGGCGCTGTTGTTACACTAATACAATGAAAAGTAGAATACACAAATAAATTGAAGTTACTTCTTGTTCTGAATCAACAAATCAGTAATGATGTCATAAATCACAAGCATGGCACTTGTAAATTAAATACTTTTATATACAGTGTATTAATCTGTAATAAAATTTTACGAAATGGATAATGAAAAATAATCCAAGGAGCTCTACAATAATTGTAGAATTAAAAGACAGCATCAATGGATGTCATGCCACCCCCCACTTCATGTGCACAAACGTTAAATCCAAAAATACAATATTTAGGTTACAGCTGCATCTGGGGTGAAAAATTACTGACTTTATTATTGTTATTTTCAGAGCTTTTAATATACTCTTATCATAAAAAGAACTTTATTAACATTTATTTATCTTCAACAAGAATCCTTTTAGTAAGGATACCTCAGAAATCTGAAACCAGAATGAAAAAAAATAGTTTTTGCTCAAAATGGTGTTGTTTCCAAACAAAGGGAAAAAATAAACATATCGGCACCGGTATCGGCATCGGCCAAAATGAGCTGAAAAATATCGGCATATCGGCAAAAATCCAATATCGTGCATCCCTAGTAAATTGTCAATGCACTGTGATGCATCGTGATATCGAATTGAACCGAATCGATGACATGATAATTGTAATCGAACCAAACCGTGAGACCAGTGTAGGTTCACGCCCCTAATGTAAAGGCAGATGTCCCAAAACTTTTGGCAATAGGGTATATATAGGTGCAACACAACTACACTAAAAATGCCATGGCTTAAAGTTTCCCCCATTGCATTATTTTGTGACATGTGTTAATTTCCTATGTGTTGCAAGTTCCTTTTTGCATAAATACATGAAATGTTACCACAGACACAAGGAGTACAAAAAATGCACCTCAGGAGAGATACAAGTTAGTTAGGTTTGACTTGTAGCTTTGTTTAATACTTCACATTTACGGTTCATAGTTAAAAAAAGTTGTAGCCACTGCACTGGAAATATCTAGGCTTGGATGTTGGTATGGATAAAGGTTTGATGATGGATTCAGAAGACAGAATAGAGAAGACAGTTGATATCTACATCAGTGCCGAGGCTGTAAGAGACATGAAACGTGAGAAAAACACGGAGGACTTTAACACCGAAACAATGAAAACTAAAACACCACAACACACAGGTAAATGAGACTAAACTACTTATACATTCACTACACTGTAAAAAAATATTTAGAAAAAAAGTTACCTGGTTGCCTTAAAATTTTGAGTTCATTGAAATTAAAATTTTGAGTTAATACAATGAAAATTTTTGGAGATTCGACAACCTTTATTAAAATATTATTAAAAGATTTTGTAAGCATATTGGGTAATTGTGTGTGTTTTATTTCTGATGATGCAGTGAAACATGCCAAACAGTGCTATTTTCATAATTTATCACATTTTTTATGTGGTTCAGATACCAAAATATTTTGAGTTTCTATTTATTGAACAAATTTCCTTCATTGTATCAACTCAAATTTTTAAGTTCAATAAACACAAAATTAAGGCAACCAGGTTACTTACTTTTTTAAGTTAAACCAACAAAAATCAACAATTTTTTTTTACAGTGTAGGGGTGGCACAGTTAAAAAAAAAATCACGGTTTTAGGGTCAGGGTTTTCGGTTTTTATCGTTTTCTCTTTTAATTGTTAACACTCCAGAAATTTACTTCAGCATATGACATAAGTTAATTATCCACAATTTAGGATAAAGTAGGGCTGGGCGATATGACGAAATATATCGTCTGGACGATAGAAAATGTCTATCGTTTTATATAAGGCTCTATCGCTTACGCCACGATAAGGCGTTTATGGCAGAATTTTACGATGCACCTCACGCCACGGCTTGCCCATACACTCTGCAATACATAAACAAACGTGGAGGAAGACGGTAGTAGACGCGGTTCAGGGTAATTCTCAGAGTAATTATGCCAGAGTGGTGGCATAAGCGCTCAAAACAAACTTCAGACACATACGCTGCAACGGGCTTTTACGCGTGGCACACCATATAGCCATATATTGAAATATTTTAATGGCAGGTGTAGGGATGGCGAAAACTAAACATTTTCTTGACCGACCACCGAGCCTCATTAGCCGGTTGAAACCGGTTAACCGATTAGTTTAAAATATGCTGCGCTATTTGAAATAACAGCCGCGAGACGCGCTCCCTCTGTCTCTCTCTCGCTCTCACACACACACACGCGCTGCCGCCTCCCTTCCACTCACGTCACTTTTTTAAAATCCCCCACAGCACGAAACACGAGTCCCGCAAACGCGCCGCAGAGGAGCTTATTTGTAATCAGAGGACAAATGGCTCCTTAGTTTCGAAATGTACAAGGTGAGCGCATTGTAAATAAAGGCGTTTGTCTAGCGTTAGAAGCTCATTTGAATCATTGCCGCGGCTCATTTAAGAAAATGACCGCTCCGAAGAGATGCCGCTTTAGTTCGAGGTAGTGCTAACAATAATAAAGAAAGACGATCAACACCTTATGTGTTAACACTGAAATGAAGATGTAATATATTTCCAAATGTAAGCCCATCTTAAGCGAAATGCAAGCTTCATACTGTCGTCTGCCCTGACTCTAACCTCGAGTGTTTACTTTTTGCAAACCTTGTGAGCGCGCAAACCCAAACGCTGTGACCTCGCGCCAAATGTTTTTATTGGTTTATTAAGTACAAACAGGCGAGTTATGAAAAATTGAGTGCGAGGGATATGTTCAATCACACAAAAAGATTTTGGAATGAGACGGCCAACTGTAGCGTTTAGTCCACTGTCTATAATAGCCTAATTTAGAGATCACTTTTTTATTTATTTTAACCAACAACTTTGATCGGTTAACGTTGATACGGTCAGCCATCGGTCAAACGGTCATCGGTTAACATCTCTAGGCAGGTGTTAACTTTACCAACAGTCTTGCTTTAAAAAAAGGTTCTAAATAAAATAAAAATGTAGTCCATACTACCTTTATTTGTTTTGTATATCATTTCAAACTGCATTTCCACATTGCAATTTTGTATAGACTATTCATAAACTGAATTAACAGAAAAATTGCTATATCGTTATGTATATCGTTATCGGGATATCAAATGAGCTATATCGGGATATGAAATTTTGGCCATATCGCCCAGCCCTAGGATAAAGTATTTAAAAAAAAGTTATATCATGTAGAAGTCGTTTCCTAACTGTCCGTCTCCTGCTTACTCTGTCCAACACACTGGCGTAACATTTTTCATGTAATCATGTCAATTTTGATCAGAACAATGCACTGTGGCTTTAATTCAGTGTGAACAGCTTTTTGCCCAAGCTTCAAAGGCCTGTTTAAATTATTAAAACTAGAAGCTTATCTTAACTTTAAAGGGTTACTTCAGCGATTAGCATATGGTTTTCTATCAGTAGAAATCCTGGAGTATATTCAAATGATCGTGCTCCCCCCCTCATATCCCCCTGAGATGAGAGATTTATGCATTTTATTTCTGGAAAAATTACTCCGGTGACGCAAATATCGTCATCGGTAAAATGTTTGGCCAGAAGCTAAAGACTACAGCCAGCAGAGGGAGCTATTTCTGCATGTTTTCAACTCGCACATGGGGAATGGGGGTCGCACTCACAGCTCAGGCATTCAGGGAAACGGAGCAAAGTTAGTATTTTATTTTTTGAAGTTAATTCCTATGAAAGTTAATCTTCCAAAGGCATGAACTGAAAACGCGCCAGACTGAATACACGCTGAGAACTACTGCCACGAGCGTGAACGCGTTTACCTCAGCTCTCATCACAAGAGCTCATTCAGCTCATCTCGATGCGTGTTCTCTGACTCCTGCTCCGTTTGGGCTGACACTTCCTCAGCGGCTAAATCACATTATATTGAAACAGACACTTTCAGTTTTTAATTGTAGTGTCTGTTCTCTAACTGAACTGATTTTATGAAGATGAACGCGGTGGTGGGAAAGTAAAAGTGATTCAGTAGCATTGAGTGGCCTCACAGGGCAGCGAAACATTCTGGGAATTGTAGTCTTTCATCCCCATGAGACAAATAAAATTTCTGTCTTTTCTCAGTCTAGAAGGCACCAAATTAAAAAATAATTTCACATTTCTACTACATTAATGAGCTGCGCGAGACAAACGTCAGTGTGAATGCACAACAGGGTGTGCGGCTCCTCGCCTCGCTTTTCATGATACTTCTGCCCTGCCAATACACTGCTTGCGCGTGCGGTGTAAAGCTGGCGTTATACGACACTGGCGCATCCTCCAACTCCGGCCAGTCTTCCTTATCTCTCCCACCTGCTATTTTACGTGACGTGACCTGCAGCACTCCACTTTTACTTCTTTTACTGTATGTCCACACACACCTCTTATTTCGTGCGAAAAGGACACCAACTGTCTGAGGTAACATACGGGCACGAGGCTACATTGCGCATGTGTCGAACCGTGCACCGCGCACGCTCTGAACAGAGACAAGCGAACCGAACTGCTTTAGTTTTTCTCATGTACTGTGCCACCCCTAATATTCACTTTTTACAAAAACTATGTAAATTGTTTTAAATTTAAAAAAAAAGAGAAAAAGAAAAGAAAATAGTCTAGCATAATATCTGTCATCTTCAGGAAGTGATTGTGTGAGGGACAGAAGCTCCAGAGCAGCTGCAGTGTGTTTGGGGCTGCTGTGTGTTCTTCTGCTGACTGCAGTCATAGTGCTGTGTGTCATGTTCACTCAAGAGAGACAACAGCTCATATCCAAGAATAAAAACCTGACCAATGAGAGAGACCAGCTAATATCCAGTCAAACTATTTGTGGTAAGATTTCTTTAATAGTTAGTAGTTTCTGTAGTTATTTGCTATATAACATGATGGAGTTGGATTGTGCTTTCAGTAACTTTCAGTGTACACAATCTATTCTGTCATAAATTACTGACAGGTGACTGTAAATGAGAATAAAAAGCTAATATCTGATCTTGTTCTGTTAATAGATGGATGGACTTACTATCAGTCCAGTTTTTACTACATATCCAATGAGACGAAGAACTGGACTGAGAGCAGAAGATACTGTACAGCGAGAAGAGCAGATCTGATCATCATAAACAACAAAGAGGAACAAGTGAGTGAGAGAATAAATCAAGTGTCCGTGTGTGTGTGTGTGTGTGTGTGTAACAAATAAATGAGAGATGGTCAAATGTGTCTATTGTCTGTTTATGATATAAATGTGGAACTGTTTCATCTGCTCAGGATTTTGTTAAGAACATATCTGATGGTACTTCAGTCTGGATTGGTCTGACTGACAGTGATGTGGAGGGCAGATGGAAATGGGTTGATGGCAGCTCACTGAACTCTAGGTGAGAAATCACTGAACTGATTTAAGAAATCAGTCCTGAATGAAGAAATCAACTTTCCCTTGAGCTATATAAAAGTCATGGTAACATAAGAATATCGTGTAAGTTTCAGAGCTGAAAACTTCCTTGTTAGTCAAAGAAAAGCTTTTATTGACACCAGGCCCAGTGTGGTGAAACCGCCTCAACACAAGATGAACAACGTCTGATTCTGTACCCACCGTCTCATACCTGACATGACATAGTTCTGCATAGAGCTAAACCGGATCGAGCTTCTAAGCAATAAATATACCGCATAAGCTTCATTCGGATTCCAATATTATGAATGCATGGATCAACTTTATTTTTAATGAATATCCAGCTCGCGTAGAGAAGGCATTGCGCATCTGTTCCTTCATTAACCGTTGTTTGTAAACAAGAGACTGGATTTACAGACAGGATGAGATGACAAAAATGAATTAAGCAACATACTAATTTGAGTTAAAACTTTTTTTATACGTTATGGTATTACGTATAAAAAAAGTATTTTTCTCAAGTCTAATAAGCGCAAACTGTGTTAAATAGAATTTGAAGTAAAATGTATCTGTGGTGTTGCAAGCAGCGGGGCGAGGGACCGCGAGAGCGGCCGGTGACGAGATGTAATGAGTACCAGCTGCGTGCCACACCACAGTATCTGTCCTACACCATTTTCTACATTAACACAGTAGCCTAAACGACTGGAATATAGCCTATACTATAATAAAAAGCAAACAAAAGGAAGAAACGTTTAGCCTATAGTCCTCTGTGAGTAACGTAAATGAAGATGTGAAAAATAAATAAGACATTCCATGTCCAGTAGAATAAAATGGAGTAAGCCTATTCTTAAATTCATGAAAAATCTCACAAAGCCTACCTCTCTCGTTCGTCATGAATGTTATGTTTTCATGGCTGCGAGGTAACATTTAATTGTGAATCAATCATTTATTTTGTAAATAAAGCTTCACTCGTCATAATATTCACGTAAAAACAAGCATTTTTTTGGGCCGATCACCGCCGGTAGTACTCGGCTACTGCGGCTGTCACGTTCACCGGCACAACCAAAATGTATTAATTTATTCATTATGATGAAAAAACACACACAAATGTCATAAGTTGTAGTCAAAAAAATGTAGGCCCTAATTGAACATTTTCTAGTAACTGATCAAATCAAAAAATTTTAGTTGGCCAAATTGAATTTCTGTTAATTAATGTGCATCAATTCACAGAAATTTAATTTGGACAACTGAATTTTTTTTTAGATGTGATCAGTCACATCTGATCACACTATTTTTATTTATTTAAAAAAAGAAAAGAAAAAAGGAATTGCCTTTAATATCTAATAAATAATCTTTACAGTTATTATGATATGATACAGAAGTCATCACTGAACCTCTGATGCTGATCTGTATTTTCAGCTTCTGGGCGTCTGCAGAGCCTAATGGAGGTTCATCAGAGAACTGTGTTCTGGCTGTGGATCATGACCGAAGGTGGCCACAATTATTGGGGTGGATTGATCATCAATGTGATGAAGCTTCTCAATGGATCTGTGAGAAGAGAATTTCACAACTCATACTGCCATAGGAACATCACACACCTTTTCTGAAACAAGTTTAACAGTACAAAACTTCTGTAATAATTGATTAAGCTTGAGCTTGAGTTTCTTAAGCTTGTTCCTGGAGGACGCCCCGCTGATTTATACACAGGAAATTACTGAATTGCTCATGATGTCATCAAAAGTGAATCCATCATTTTTCATTTACATTCTAATCTCACCCAAACATTTTTATTATCCGATAATAACTTTCAGATGAACACAGTTAAGGTCATAATATATATATATATATATATATATATATATATATGTTGTGTATGTATATATGTATGTATACAGGGTATATATCCTGGCTAATCAGATATAATGGCAGCCGAAATTTGAAGCCCCAAAAAGTGCATCCATCTGTTATAAAAGTAATCCATACAGCCCTGGGGGTTAATTAAGGCCTTTTACCCGATAGGGATGTGACGGTGCGAAATGTTTCCCTCACCGTCACATTGAAGTTACTGAGCGGCTGTGAACGAATGAAGCCGTGCAGAGTTTCATCTGCAGTTTCAAAAACATTGATTAAAATAGTACATGTGACTCCAGTGGTTCAACCTTAATTTTATGACATGACAAGAATATTTTTGCATGCATTTTGTATTTTTGTCTTTCATTCTAGCATGTGCCAGTCTCTGACTTAGTTTAAGCTGTAAATGCAGTGCAGCTCCCAGACTGACACAGAAGAGAGGAAATTGTTATGCGCACAAAAAGTATTCTCGTCGCTTCGTAACATTAAGGTTGAACCACTGAACAACCTTTCTGTTTTTCATACCTTTACTGGACCTTGAAAGTGTAAATGAAATTGCTGTCTATGGAGTGTGCAGAGAGCTCTCAGATTTCATCAGAAGTATTTTAACTTGTCTTATGGGTTTGGAACAACATTAATTAATGACAGAATTTTCATTTTTGGGTGAACTAAACGTTTAACTTATAACATTACAGAACTGATTCATTAAAGACAACATAGAATAAAAATCTGTATAGTCAATCCCTGAACAACGTTTCTTTTCTTTTTTTCTCTTTTAATAAAGTATAGAAAGCTAAATTGTAATGTTTTTGGTTTACATAATCAAAATTATGTTGAGTTATGAGTGGCTTGGCTATGAAAATTTAAAGAGGACTCTTCTTCAATACAAAAAAAATATTTTTAGCCAACTGCACCAGGAACACCAAAATAGCTTTTGGTTTGGATGTAACCACAATGGCCCTCATTTATCAAAAGTGCGTACACCAAATTTCCAGCGTACACCTTGCGTACACCCAAATCCATGGTGACTTTGAGATTTATCAATATGGACGTTGGCGTACGGCACGCTCAAATCCTACGCCAGCTCAGGAGGTGGTGTACGTACGTTTGAGTTAGTGGGAAAATGCGCAGAAAAGCAATTCCTAACACCACAAAACACACTGACAAAGATATGCTATATGATCCACTGTTAAAAACCACAACAACAACATTCAGTGTTTATTTTTGTGCAACATGAACGTCAATGTTTAATTTTTGTGACTTTACCAAAGTGTTTGATTTGTAGGAATATGTATTCCTCCAGTCGCGAGCCTGTGCGCTTTATCTGACGTTTCAGGCCCGCCTGGCCCGGCAGCTGCGCACGGACTGGGACTAAAATAATTCAGACTGACAAAATAATAAAAATGTCCTTCTTCTTATCGAGGATTATTTATATTATTATAAATAATAATAAAATCAATAAAAACGACATTCTTCTTCTAAATAACAAGCGTCATTAAGAATAATAATCATAATAATAATAATAAGAATCTTACAAATTGTCATGTAATTATTAATGTGAATGAATCTTACTCCACATCACATCATCATCACTATTGTACACCCCCAATACATGTGCCGTGATACGAAATTAAAAGCTAATTTTTTCAAAACGTGCTGTAAAATAATGCAGTGATGGTAATTTATCATCCAAACAGCTTTAAACCGCTGGAGTGCGCTTCTCAACCTCCACACTATTAACAGTACTCGTTATTTGTGTCCATATTTTGTTTTTGTAGGTGCCTTTAATTCCACTCTTTAAACTCTCAAATAAAACAATTTCGGGGTTTTTTTTTCCACGGTGATCTCGATGAGCGTCTCAATCATCTCAATAGTTCAGTAGTCAGAGCACTGATCAGGGAGTCAGCCCATTGACTTATGTCCTGATCAGTGCCCTGACTAGTGGACTAGTAAGATGATTGAGCGCACCCGATCTCCACGTCGGAGAAGTTTCGCTTCTTTGCCGGCTTCTGTTTGTCCATGGCGTAAAATGAGGGCGTGGGGGAGGCGGAGACTTGAATATATAGGGGCGTGTTATTCTAATGACTATCGTTTTCAGCCGCCGCATTTATCAAGGGCAAGTATTGCGTACACCTGGATTGCAGAGGTACGCACAGCTTCATAAATCAGGCGGTGAGAGGAGTGTAAGCATAATCTTACGCCAACATATACACAAGTTTCTACGCAAGATTGATAAATGAGGGCCATTATATACGCGCAAGCTCAGTTTTTAATCCACTTCTGACAGAAGAACTGCATGATGTGTGCATCTTGTGGCACAGGGTGAAATCAGTGCATTGGCGCTCTGTGACGCGGCAGGATTTTAAACAACTTCCTGAGTCGCGGCGGACAGGCGCAGAATGCCGCCACCGGTGTGCGTACACTCATTGAAAATAATGTGTTTGAATTTTAAAGACGTGGCACGGTGAAGTAATTACTTTTGTATGACCTGGCAATAAATGGTGTAGGTAGGCCTATAATGTTACATGCTAACCTGATTTTATTTCGGGTGCGGCATGGGTTTCGGTTCTATTTTAAGCGGGTTGGGTGCAGATTTTAATTAGTGCTTCATGTCAGAAAACAGGTCAGATGCACTATGGGCTGGTGCGGATTTACAAAATCGGACCAGTGCAGGACTCTGATGTGAATATAATATAATATAAATGTATTTGAATCTCATTTAACGCAAACAGCACTGTGAAAAGTTGAATTTCCTTTTTGCAAAAATACTGGCCACACAAACTCAGATGAGCAGCACAACACAATCAACTTCAGGAGAGAAACCAATATTAGTTTGTTAACATCTTGACAACACCGAAACTGTAGAAAACAAATACAGAAAAGGAACAAAATGCACAGAGAACATGGATAAGGGCTGATGATGTCTACCAAAATATTGATGTCATAACTGGTACATTTGGAAAAGAAATCATGAATCATAATGCAACAAAACCAGTCATCTGAACTCACAGGTACTGACATTAATCATGAATACATTCCATCACATATTAGGATAAATGGGATCAATAATGACTTAAAGACAGAAGCATTTCCTCAGTTTGCATGTTTTTAGTTGATGAGCTGAGTTAAGCACAAATAAAGAGAATAACTTGATGTCTTTTAATTGGATCTATGAGAAGAGAAATAAAATGAGTCGTTACATTTAATATTGCCTTAAATAGTGAACCAAATAATTCATTCAAATAATTAATTTGATAACGCTGATTCGTTCAGAAGTTAAACAAGGGACTCATCTCATTGGCTGTTTGAAATCCCCCCTCCCCCCATACCATCATTCATTATTCCATACTTTACTCTACTAATATAGTTCCAAATTCAGACACCTAGTGGGCAGGAAGGGCTGGATGTCATCTTTTGCCAATATACGGGGAACTTATTCAACACGAATCTCATGGGTTTCTCTAGATCTAGAAGTAGATTGTATATGGTTGCTTTTGTAATGCATTATGGAAAGTGCACTCGATAATGTCCACTATGGTTTTGGACACCATGACTGAAGAGTTGAACTTGAATCCTGAAGGCCACAGGTTCAAGTCTCAGTACCGGCAGGAAATGTAGGTGGAGGGAGTGAATGAACAGTGTTTTCTTCCACTCTCATTACCCATTACTTAGGTACCCTTGAACAAAGCACATTATTATATTATAATATAGAGCATTATTTGCCGGATCGCAGCCGATAACAATCCTGAGTATCAGATCGGTGCATCCCTAAAAGAAATACACCGATCAGGCAACATTATAAAAGGTGAAGTGAATAATACAGATTCTCTCTTCATCATTGCACCTGTTCGTTGGTTCGTTGATGTGTTAGGAGCAGTAAAAATAGGCAAGCGTAAGGATTTGAGCAAGTTTGACAAGGGCCAAATTGTGAGAGCATCTCCAAAACTGCAGCTCTTGTGGGGTGTTCCCGGTCTGCAGTGGTCAGATCTATCAAAAGCGGTCCAAGGAAGGAACAGTGGTGAACCTGCGACAGGGTCATGGGCGGCCAAGGCTCATTGATGCACGTCAGGAGCGAAGGGTGCCCAAGTGGTCTGGTCAAACAGACAAGCTACTGTAGCTCAAATTGCTCAAGAAGTTATTCCTGATATAAATATCAGGATTTTGTAAATGCATCTTGTTTTACGGATACATGCACCAATCAGACATAACATTATTTCTTAATAACTTTTTGATCCCTCTTTTGTTGCACTGTGATTGAAACTGTGATGCACTGTGTATCTGACACCTTTTAATTGTAGTGTCTGTTCTCTAACTGAAGTGATTTTATGAAGATGATCGTGGTCGCAGTGGGAAAGTGATCAGTGATTCAGTAATCCAGTAGCGGTGGCTTTGGGAGTGGCCTCGTAGGGCAGCGAAGCATTCTGGGAATTGTAGTCTTTCATCCCCATGAGACAAAAATTAATTTTCTGTCTTTTCTCAGTCTAGAAAGCACCAAATTAAAAAATAATTTCACATTTCTTCATGACCCAGTTTAAATACAGATTCATCTTCCCAGCGTTGAAGTAGTCCTTTAAAGTTCATGTGAATGTAAAGTAGGGGTGTCAAATTAATAGCCTCTTCGATGCATCGCGATGCAGACGGTTCAGAAATAGACCATAACAGTTCATAATGTTACTGACGTCACATATTATGTTATTTGTCACGTACATGCTTTGTCACCGTAGCATACAGGGAGGGGGAGGCGAGAGACACGAGTGTGAGTAATTGAAATTGCTTCAAGTACTTTAAAAGCCGACATCTGGGCCCATTTCGGCTTTAATAAACAAACTGGTAAGCTTGACCTGGAGAATACACACACTGTGGGTAACTCAAAGCTATGCTTTATCAAAACGATTTCATTTACACTTGGGCACATAAATGTGTCTCTGAAAAACCGATATAAATCTGATCTTCATTTGCCGCACTGTATGCAGATTTAATGGAGTTCACGTCACATCAAAACCATCGGTTTATCGATCATATCAGGCTATAATATGACATAGCCTAAAACACGCTCTCACACTTTTTTTTTTTAGCATTGTTGGGATGAGAAAAATTTACATATGTGGTTTCAACAACTATTTAGTTTGGACTGTAAAGAGACCCAGACCACATCCTGAGTATTGTGTGTATTTGTTCTAAATGCTCCTCTTTTCTTCTGTACCCAGACTTGAGTTTTGTTTGATACATCCAATAAGTGTGTTTTCTTTGAGCAGGTAAAATGAAAGGTTCAGTTCAAATAACTGACTGACAAAATTGTGTACATGAGGATGCAGTAAATTGTCAATGCACTGTGATGCATCGTGATATCGAATTGAACCGAATCGATGACATGATAATTGTAATCGAACCAAACCGTGAGACCAGTGTAGGTTCACGCCCCTAATGTAAAGGCAGATGTCCCAAAACTTTTGGCAATAGGGTATATATAGGTGCAGCACAACCACACTAAAAATGCCATGGCTTTAAGTTTCCCCCATTGCATTATTTTGTGACATGTGTTAATTTCCTATGTGTTGAGAGTTCCTTTTTGCATAAATACATGAAATGTTACCACAGACACAAGGAGTACAAAAAATGCTCCTCAGGAGAGATACAAGTTAGTTAGGTTTGACTTGTAGCTTTGTTTAATACTTCACATTTACGGTTCATATTAAAAAAAAGTTGTAGCCACTGCACTGGAAATATCTAGGCTTGGATGTTGGTATGGATAAAGGTTTGATGATGGATTCAGAAGACAGAATAGAGAAGACAGTTGTTATCTACATGAGTGCCGAGGCTGTAAGAGACATGAAACGTGAGAAAAACACGGAGGACTTTAACACCGAAACAATGAAAACTAAAACACCACAACACACAGGTAAATGAGACTAAACTACTTATACATTCACTAGGGGTGACACAGTTAAAAAAAAAAAAACACACATTTCGGTTCGTATCACGGTTTTAGGGTCAGGGTTTTCGGTTCTGTACAGTTTTTATCGTTTTCTCTTTTAATTGTTAACACTCCAGAAATTTACTTCAGCATATGACATTAAGTTAATTCTATAAATAAGTTAATTATCCACTATTTATGATAGAGTATTTAAAAAAAAAAAAGTTATATCATGTAGAAGTCGTTTCCTAACTGTCCGTCTCCTGCTTACTCTGTCCAACACACTGGCGTAACATTTTTCATGTAATCATGTCAATTTTGATCAGAACAATGCACTGTGGCTTTAATTCAGTGTGAACAGCTTTTTGCCCAAGCTTCAAAGGCCTGTTTAAATTATTAAAACTAGAAGCTTATCTTAACTTTAAAGGGTTACTTCAGCGATTAGTAGGGCTGGGCGATATGGCCAAAAATTAATATCCCGATATAGCTAATTTGATATCCTGATAACGATATGCATAACGATATAGCAATGTTTCTGTTAATTCAGTTTATGAATAGTCTATACAAAATTGCAATGTGGAAATGCAGATTGAAATGATATACAAAACAAATAAAGGTAGTATGGACTACATTTTTATTTTATTTAGAACCTTTTTTCAAGCAAGACTGTTGGTAAAGTTAACACCTGCCTAGGGATGCTAACCGATGACCGTTTGACCGATGGTTGACCGTATCAACGTTAACCAATCAAAGTTGTCGGTTGAAAAAAAAAAATTGATCTCTAAATTAGGCTATTATACAGTGGACTAAACGCTACTACAGTTAGCCATCTCATTACAAAATCTTTTTGTGTGAAGTGAACATATCCCTCGCACTCAATTTTTCATAATTCGCCTGTTTGTACTTAAAGAGCATATTGCAGGTTAGAGACTCCAGTGAGTCAGTGTATAGAAAAATAATGTAGGACCTAGAATTTCTTTAAAATATACTTGTTAAATACGCTAATAAGGCTTTTTGAGTCGTTTTTGTGAGAAAATTTTAGTTCCGCATCTAAAAATGCGCAAACCGGAAGTGACATAACGAGAGGGAGTGCCGTGACTTTCAACCATAGGAAAACAATGGATCGCAATGGCAGAAATTATAAATGTTTATTAATACTCATATGGCAGACCACAGCCATGCAATTATGACACACAATAAGGGACAGGCCAGGATTAGACAAAACAACGATTACAGGAGATGATTTGAATTGTTGTGTGAGGAGAAACAGTGGAAAACAGAGCAGGTGAGAGAGTCGGCTCATAACATTATACGCTAACACTGTGCTCAGATTACAATACTTCGCAGATAATTATGTATCAGGCAATCGCAAAGCTGCTATTGGTCATCTAGGAGTATTGATACCAATAACAGAAACTAATAATAAGTTCAGACCATCTGGCTTAAGTCACACTCGCCGTCCACATCGATGTTAAAGCCGGGCGCGGGGCGTAACGTTACCCGGTGCTGTTTTTGCTGACATATGAGCTCGCAGACGATGCTTTTCCCTCGCGTGGACATTGTGGATGCATATGGTCGTGGCTCGCAGCATGTGAGGAAAAACACGACGAGCCGAGCACGTTTCTCGCACCTCCCTCTCTCACGATATTTTTTAAAGATACAAAATAAAAAAAAATCGGGAGTCGGCTTGATTTTCACCAGCATGGCTGCCCCCTTTTGCCAAATCATGCACAACAATGTCACAGGCTAGATCTATGAGTATTATTATGCTTTAGCTCAGTTGCTGCAACCATTACAGTGCCTTTTTACACACACACATACACACCATGACACACACACGCACGTGCGCCCTCACTCCCTCTCTGGTTGTTTCTGTTGAAAGGGCTGCTGTTCTATGCTTTTCAACAAATCATTTGCACACAAGTAATGTTTTCTATCTAAAGCTAGCAGCAACATTGAGTCTCTGGTTTGAGTCTCCAGTCTCTGTTTAACGCGAACGCTCGTGTGTGTGTGTGTGTGTGTGTGTTTTCGCCCGGATCGCCTCAGTTACGGTGCTCACGCGGTTTCTCCGAGCTGATCGTCTGACGGATCCGTGACCGGCCGTCACACTCCGCCGCGGCCGAGCCACAGACAGACGTTATTGTGATCCTTTATTCACTCATTCTGTGTTATGGGTTTATTTTGTGCCGATTCACCGTCGATAGTGTGATAATGTATGACGTTTTGAGTATGTATTTGAGTGAACGATGTATATACGCTTGAATAAAATATACATTATCAGCACATAATTCCTGACTTTTTTTTTAAAAGTGTGAGACTATGCATGTGTGTTTATGTAGCCTACATACTTTGTATTAATCAATGTTGAAATTGATTAATGTAAAAACAATAGCCAAGAAGCATTGCGTGTGAGTATTTAATCATTTAATATTATCCTTTAACTACATGAGTATTGCAATGTTAAACTTCATCATATCGCTGATAATCCGCGGTGTAAAGTGAACACACACACACACACCACCGCGTGTGTCAAAGCAGATGCAGAAGTGAAGTACCGTCTCTTCACCTGCACAAAACGCCACAATGCAGCTTTTCTAACTTTTTTTTTTTTAGGAAACCTGTGGACTCAATGTCCTGACAGGCTGGACACTATCATTTTCCATGACACTGATAAATTTAAATAGAAAAACTACCGAAAATACACTGATTACTACAGAATACCAACGTAGCGATGTTGAAAAAAACAGCGTTTTACAAACAGCCAACGAAACAGCCACTTTATCTGCTAAATTTGTGCTCTTATGTCTTTTAAAAACATTTTAAATCCTGCATTACCTTTTCATATGGCATTTTCATACAAGGTTATATGTTTATCTCAAAAAAAATTTAACCTGCAATATGCTCTTTAATAAACCAATAAAAACCTTTGGCGCGAGGTCACAGTGTTTGGGTTTGCGCGCTTACAAGGTTTGCAAAAAGTAAACAGGCTAAAACACTCGAGGTTAGAGCCAGGGCAGACGACAGTATGAAGCGTGCATTTCGCTTAAGATGGGCTTACATTTGGAAATGTACATTACATCTACATTTCAGTGGTAACACATAAGGTGTTGATCGTCTTTCTTTATTATTTTTAGCTCTAACTCGAACTAAAGCGGCGTCTCTTCGGAGCTGTCATTTTCTTAAATGAGCCACGGCAATGTTACAAATGAGCTTCTAACGCTAGACAAATGCCTTTATTTTCAACGCGTACCAAAACCATTTCGAAACTAAGGAGCCATTTGTCCTCAGATTACAAACAAACTCCTCGGCGGCGCGTTTGCGGGACTCATGTTTCGCGCTGTGGGGGATTTAAAAAAAGTGACGTGAGTGGAAGGGAGGCGGCAGCGCTAGGACAGTGTGTGTGTGTGTGTGTGTGTGTGTGTGTGTGTGTGTGTGTGTGTGTGAGAGTGAGAGTGTGTGTGAGAGTGTGTGTGAGAGTGAGTGAGTGAGTGAGTGAGTGAGTGAGAGAGAGAGAGAGAGAGAGAGAGAGAGAGAGAGAGAGAGAGAGAGAGAGAGAGAGAGAGAGAGAGAGAGAGAGAGAGAGAGAGAGAGAGAGGGCTGTCATTTCAAATAGCCCAGCATATTTTAAACTGATCGGTTAACCGGTTTCAACCGGCTAATGAGGCTCGGTGGTCGGTCAAGAAAATGTTTAGTTTTTGCCATCCCTACACCTGCCATTAAAATATTTCAATATATGTCTATATGGTGTGCCACGCGTAAAAGCCCGCTGCAGCGTCTGTGTCTGAAGTTTGTTTTGAGCGCTTATTCTACCACTCTGGCATAGGCTAATTACTCTGAGAATTACCCTGGTCTGAACCGCGTCTAATACGTTTGTTGTTTATGTATTGCAGCGTGCATGGGCATGCCGTGGCGTGGCGTGAGGTGCATCTTGACGTAAAATTCTGCCGTAAACACCTTATCGTGGCGTAAGCGATAGAGCCTTATATAAAACGATAGACATTTTCTATCGTCCAGACGATATATTTTGTCATATCGCCCAGCCCTATTCTGAAGAGATCACTTTATGTGATAAAGCTTTTAAGCTTTTTATAAACATTGATCTATTACAATTAAAATTCCCACTAAATGTATTTTTTACAACGAGGTAATTGTGTTGCTTACCCACAGCACAAGGAATGCACATTTCGAATGATAAATTGAATTTAAAAAGATAAGTAAACATTAATGAAATAAGAACAAATAAACAGATTACATACAATAGCACAAATAAATACAATAGAATAAAATAAAATATACAAATGAAATAGACTGCTTTATTTTTTCAGTTAGATCTAACATTCAGGTAAGAAACTGATTTAAAAAAAACGCAAAGTATTACATTTAAAATAACTGAAGTAAGCCTTTAAGGAATGTGCGCTTTAGATGTGAGTGCGAGATCTGCGGGGTTTAGTAGAATTATGTGCAATCCCGTGCGAAATTCAGGACGATCACACACTAACACACTGTCATGAGGAAAAATCCAGCAGAACGAGCGTTCGCCGTGTTTTAAGCGTTAACCGGGCTCAGTGAGAATATGCGGGTGCGTGTCAACTTCCTGTCGGCCAGTCGGAGAGGAGAGCGCAGCTGGTATCGATATCGATACTGTAGAAACTGAGTATCGTATCGTTTCAGATATTTGAGTATAGATATTTTTGACAACATAGTTGCACTGTGATGACTTTTTAAAAGTCAAATAAAAGAATCCACACTTTAGAGCGCAGCTTACCGTTCTCCATGGCTGCAAGAAGAAGCGGGTGCAGCAAGCCTTTCCGGAAATCAGGTGGCCACTATGCAAACCAAATCTTGCGCGTTTGGAACCGATGATTGGAATTGAAAGCTAATTTTCTAAATGATTCCAATTCGCCTTATTCACCTCGAACGTTCTACGGAGCTTGAGGGGTACACTTTCCACTTCCGGTAATTCTCGCCCTGCGTATTCTCTGAGCGGCAATGGCACCGCACTGCTGTGTTCCCCAGTGCACCTCATCGCACAGGAAAAAATCATACAGAGGACAAACCTTTCACTGTTTCCCAGAGGAGAGGATAAGAAACTACATCGAGAGTGGATAAAAAATATCAGAAGGGATCCTGGTCGTAATTTCTGCATTTTACTGCAGACGAAGTTCGAAAGACTCAAGCAATAGCAAGACTGGGACATGTCAAGTCAGCTTTATTTAGCGCTTTTACAATGCCGATTGTTCCAAAGCAGCTTCACGGTGTTAAACAGGACAATATTGCAACAAAATATGATTCGGCTGTAGTCATTCTGGAGAAAACGGTGATGTTATCAGCTTATTTTCATTTATCATAAAGTGTCAATGTGGGCAGATCAGTATTATAGTGGATACAGTTAATGTACATGTGGGAGATATGTGTATGGAAAAGCTACTGGATCTTCATACATGTAAAATAAAATGTCCATTTATCTAAAGGGTAAAGTACAATTTTATTACACATGGATGATGTCTTTCATAACTTTACAACTGGTCAGAACATCAGAAAGAAATAAGTAATTCAAAAACTATCATTGATAGGCACACTGGTCTAGGTTTGTAAAGGTAACTATGTACATTTATTGGTATGGAGGAATACAAATGGCCTGCTTGTATATTGTAAGTATGAAAAAACGTACCGGAAAAGGGCAGAACATTAGAAATTAAATTAGGAGCAAAATTAAAAAACATTAACAAAAGAACTATATACATAAATATATTATCAGTGTTGCATTACATGATTTTGTTACACACAGCAGGCAGAAAGTGAGTGACACAGAATGCTGCTAATGATTAGTACTGTATCGGAGTCCAACTTTCAGGTTTGTGTACCCCTCAACGGCGTTAAGAGTT